>NC_073388.1:18546379-18871607 GCF_028641065.1 Leucoraja erinaceus | reverse complement strand
TTATTTCCCTGCAAAGATTTATCGAATTGTGTTCTGAAGGTCACAAATGAATTTGTCTTCTCCAGCCTTTTAGTTTGCAATATCGAAATTCTAACCAATTACTACAACTAAACTCATTCCCTCACACCTGTTTTTTGAGCTGATTGTCTGAAATCTGAGGTTTTATTATCAGCCCTTCAGCCAATGGAACAGTTTATCTGAGCTTACTCTATGAAGAGTGCATGATTTGAAAAAATGTCCTTTCAAATTTGCTAGAGACAGATTTCAGATGCTGGAATCTTGAGTAAAAAGACAAAGTGCTCAAGGAGCAGGATCCTGACCCAAATGGTCATTCATCCATTTCCCATCACAGATGCTACATGACCTGTTCAGTTCACCCAGCACCCAGAGGTTTTTTTTTAAATGTCCTCTTAGTTGTATTAGTGCTTTAATCTTTCCATGAAACAGCAAATCATTGTCTCTGGAATCATCTGGTGACTCTCTTCTCTATCTCTCCAAAGCTTGATTTGGAATTGCATGTAATTATCCAACTGGGGATGAGCTAATGTATTCAGTAACTGTGGCATAACTTTCTGGTTTTTTAGAAAGCTCAGGATTCTATATGCTTTAATAACTGGTTTGTTAATCTATCCTTCCATGCCTTTCAGAGATATGCAGACTTTCTCATCTATATCCTAAATCCCTGTGCCTCAAAGTAGTTTCATTTATCATGATATTTATTCCTTTCTCTCGCAACAAAATCGTTCTTTTTTTTTTTGCTTTGCCATTCATCTCCGATGTACCCACGCCTCCTATGAGTCTCTCTCTGTCTTTTGGGGAAAACCACCATTAACTACAGTTCTATGTTTCATAAGATCAGTCATCATCCTTTCCCTGTAAACCAAAGAAAATATTAAAGAGGAATGCAACAGCATAATTCCTTTCACAGCGTCAGGATATCCAAAATCTCTTCTTAGCCAATTAAGTATTTATGAAAGATAGACAAAAAATGCTGGAGTAACTCTGCGGGACAGGCAGCATCTCTGGAGAGAAGGAATGGGAGACTTTTCGGTTTGAGACCCTTCTTCAGACTGAGAGTCAGGGGAGAGGGAAGCTAGAGATATGGACGGTAAGGTGAATGTATTTATGAAATCTTACCATTGTTGCAGTGCAGGAACAATGGCAGGCAATTTTTTCATATTAAAGTCCCACAAGTAGAAGAGTAACTGGCTGGGTAAATTATTTTAGTGCTATCTGTTGGCAGGATACAAGGAGAAAGTTTGAGGTTTCTCTTCAGAGAGTCCAACAGGCTTCATACCTGTACGTGCCTGGTTGGATGTCTGGTTTAACGTGCGTGCGTGCTGAATAATAAAAGTCCAGTCTTCTATAGCATGTTATTATTCCCTGCACTCTGCTATTTTATTCTTAAGTTCAAGCTTCTTTAACGGACTAATGTTTTTGCCAAGATTTATTGTCATATTGCTCTTTTGTTGGTCCAATGTCAAATACAAATGAAACAAACCCTAATGATTAACATACTTTCATTTGTGATTCATCCATTGCATGCGCATTTGGGTCAGAACAAGAGCAAGTCACCATGACCTGAAAAGAGGAGGAGTAATGTAACCACACTTGCTGTGCGATGGCTTGAGAAAGATATGCAGAAGATCAGGTCGCTGAGGCAGGAAATAATTATGTGGAGATGATCTGAAAAAAATTGGGGAGGAAATCTCGTCTATTGGCTCAAATTCCCTGCAGTCCTCCCCACTGATATCTATTGATGGTCCTCTCTAAGGATTATATACCACACCACAAGATGTTCTTACATAAAGAGGAATAATTATCCATTTAATCTGTGTGCATATTTCAGCCCTGTTCTTTTTCTCTCTTAAACAATCTGCCTTTTTTGGTGTTTCTCTATTCCAGATAAAAGGCCAGTCACTTTTGATACACAGGGGGTGAGAAAATGTGGGTGAAAATCAGCTCTGGGCTCTTCTTAAAAGTATTGATAAAAGATTGAATATATGCCTACCCAATTAGTCACCAACAAAAAGATGTAGAAAAACTTAAAAACTTAAAAACTTGTAGAAAAATAGGGAGGCAGGCTTTCCCCTTCTCAAACAATATACCATTTGGGATATTGTTGGGGGGGATGGCCTCTCAGGAGCAAATAGTTGCACTACATCATACTCTGTTGAAACAACAGGGTAAGGCTAAGCCTAGGAGAACAATCATGATAGAGGACTCCATTCAGACACAAGCAAGACTCCAGAATGGTGTGTTGCCTTCCTGGTGCTAGGGTCAAAGATGCCTCTGAGTGGGTATAGAACATTCGGAGAGGAGTGAGTGAGTGGTAGAGGTGTGATCCATATTAATCCAATGGCATAGGTAGGAAGAATACACAAATAGTATGTGCTTGTAATGTGCTGCCAGAGGATGTCATGGAAGCAGATAAAATAGATGCATTTAAGTGGCTTTTAGATAGGCACATGAATATGCAGGGTATGGAGGGATATGGATTATGTGGAGGCAGAAGGGATGTATATAATTTGTCATCATGTTTGGCACAGATATCATGGGCAGAGGGGCCTGTTTCTGTGCTGTCCACATTCTCTGTTAACTAGAACAGTTCTTTGTAACATGTAAATGGATGCATAGGCTAGCAGTGTTCTGGTGGTTAGATTTCATGGAGTTACCTAATTTCAGCTTGGTTAGTAGTTTGAAAGTTAATATTAGCAGCTGGAGTACTGATATGGAAGGGAACATTTAAATAGGAATAATATTTAACACTGAGTTTATTTGAAGATATGATATTTCCTCCATTAAAGCATGAATTTCATTATATTTTTATCTACAGGGAATTTCTGGAACTTATTTTGACTAAGTTCAAATTACATACATTTTGGATTCATTAGGTAGATATAGTTACAATATAGAGTCATAGTCATACAGCAAGGGAAACAGGTCCTTCGGCCCTACTTGCCCTTGCAGACCAAGAAGCCCCATCTAAGCCAATCCCATTTGCCTGCGTTTGGCCCATATTCCTCCAAACCTTAATATGTTACTGTTTAATATAAAACAGCCTCTCCATTGTTTATTGTATTATTTTTAATCAGTTGGGAGAATAAACAATAGTGTTATTATTCATTGTCAAGAAAATGATTATTAAGTGGCACACACTGTCCAAAAACTCTATTGTTTTTCAGAGGTTTTCCGACTCCATTGAAAAGGCAGCAACAAAGGGACATTGTAATGGAGTCAAACTGTCTTGTGCACTCACTCCAATTAAAAGTTCTGGTAAAGCAACACCACTTTTACATTTTAAACACAGTTTTAAATTCACCCTTAGAATCTACCCACAGCAATTCAAACCATTTAATTGTTGTACAATTATTTATATTTGGCACGTTTTACTGCATGTTGTGTCACTGTAACAATTGACACATCCCTTTCAGGTTTTTCTGGACAGTCATTTGTATAATTTAATAAAAGTTATCTTAATTAGATAACTGATAATTTAAAGGAACCAATAAGGTAGTAAATTCCAACTTTATGAGTTCTTTGAGAGTTTTCCAAACGTTTAGTTTGCTTTGTGTACGATAATTCAAAACAATTAACGAATTGGCCATGTTAATACTTCATGTGTGTAAATCATTCGAGAATAGATTTCTTTGCTTAACCAAATTGATCGATTTCTGTGTTGGTTAGATGAACAAACGTTTTCAATAGACTGGAAAGTAATCTTAAAATTTTCCAAATGTGAATTCATCAGATTTGTCACCAGCCCATTTTTAAAGGTCAGCAGAGTCCTGGCATATGTTTATGTGCAGTCTCCAGAACTGTGGTAATGGTTTTTGTCAAATTCAAAGAACCGCTTCCTAATCTTAGTGCAGCTGTGCTTCTGGGACATGAATGCTATTTTTCTATCTTTAAATGTGTGCTGCTTTATGCTTGCTGTTTGAAATGTGCAAGTGGCTTATTTAAAACAGAGACATCTGCAAAAAATAGCAACAATGTTGGTGGACGGACAGCTAAGCTTGGCCAGTGATGTTTCATATTCTCTATCTGTTTAATTTCTGCTACCACACATGGTTTATCAAAAGGGCAGCACAGTGGCACAGCTGGTGGAGCAGCTGCCTCACAGCGCAAGAGACCCAGGTTTGATCCTGAAGCCGGGTGTTGTCTGTGTAGAGTTTGCACGGTCTACCTGTGACCACGTGGGTTTCCTCCAGGTGCTCCAGTTTCCTCCCACATCCCAGAGATGTGCGGGGCTTGTACGTTAAGTGGCCTCTGTAAATTTCCCGTAGATGGGAGTCGGTGCATAAGTGGAATGTAGCCAAGATGTATTTTGGGGTTTAAAGCTACCATTAAACATATAAATTATATATAAATTAAACATAACATTAAACTGGGCATTGAAAAATCGAGGTAATGAGATAAACCTATATTTGACCTATATGCAGGAGTTCTTTAAAAGATTTAAAGTGTACTGTCAATCAAGAGTAATGGTGCATGTACTAAGATTTCCTAATGGCATTTTATAAGGTGCCACATCAAAGGATTCTTCAATAAATACTCATGGCATGAGATAATGGATTGGCGTGATTGGAAGATTAGCCAGCTAGCAGGAAGCAGAGCAGTCAAAATTAATATTTTTTGGTTAACAAAATGTGAAGTCAGAAATGTCACAGGGATAAATGAAAGGGAAAAGATCTCTCAAATAGAGTACAATATAGGAACATGTGATATTGTCCATTTTCTCAGGGAAAATAAATTCTAAGCACATTATCTAACTGATGAGAGATTTGTCCTATAGCATAATTTACCTTGAGTGCAGGTGAACAAGCAAAGAAGGGTCTCGACCCAAAACGTCATCCAATCCTTCTCTCCAGAGATGCTGCCTGTCCCGTTGAGTTACTCCAGCATTTGGTGTCGATCTTTGGTTTAAACCAGCATCTGCAGTACCTACTTACATAGAATATTACCAATGTTGGAAGGGGAACTGAATACAAAAGTTATGGTACAGTATTAAAAGATTTTGGTGAAATCACATCTGGAGAACTTTAGTCTTCTTATTTAAGGACGGATGTTAGTGCTTTGGAAGCAGTTCACAGGAAGTTTATTAGATGAATACCTATGAAGGACATTGTTATTTTATGAAGAGAGGTTGAACTAACCAGGGTTGTATCCAAGAGTCAAAAATATTTAATTGTCATATATGCCACAAACGGAACAATTACATTCTTATGTGTAGCAGGAAAACAGGACTGTAAACACAGTCCTCAGAGATAACATAATAAACAAAAAAAACATTTAACGTTAAAAAAAATCAATATTAGTGCAAAAAAAAGTCCAAGTCACAAATGCAACCAAGATAGTTTGCAGTCCATGGGAATTTAGCAGAACGCTCGGTACAAGAAACTGTGCCAGATTCGCCGTCTGAAAAAAGCTCAGAGAATTGCTAAGGACAAACTGCACCCCCTCCACATACACCTGGATCTCCTGCCATCAGGCAAGAGATATCGCAGCATCAAAGCCCGGACTACAAGACTGCTAAACAGCTTCCTGCCAAACGATGCTGGGCAGGGTGAGGCTGCTCCAAACAGTCACTCTGTACTCACAGGAAGGCACCCCTGATTCTGCGGCTGGAAAAGCAGGACACTTTAATAAGGATTAGACCCCACTGGCCACTTTAAAAATAACAAAAAACAGGGCAAACGGCCACTGCAAATCAGCGTTGCCTCCCCGGACAGTTTCTATGACATCGTTGGTTTGTACTGTATTTTAACTGTATTTTAACTGTTTTACCTGCTTTTAACTATTTATACTGTTCCATCAGGGACTGGATTGTTTTTAGTGTTATTATGTGTGAAATGTTTTAAATTTCATGTGCGATGCTCCGGTATTCCCTGGGAAACGTCTTTTCATTTTGCACTGTACAACTGTTGCTTGCAAGATGACAATAAAAGTTGATTGATTGACAAGGGAAGTTGCTTGAAAGAGAAAAAAGATTTGAAGAGGACTTGACAGGGTGGATGCGGGAAGGCTGGTTCCTCTTGGAGGAAAGTCTCAAACTGGTGGCAACATTTGTGTAAAGAAAATCATGTTTAACCAATCTACTGGAGTTCTTTGAAGGTATATTACAGCATGTGCCTATTACAATAATAACAGCCACTTGTAATAGATGGTTGTGAATCTTTGGAATTCAGTTCTTTGAGGGTTGTGGAAGTAGGGTCCATATTTTTAATGCAGCAGTGGATAAGAAGGAGTGAAAAGTTACCTTGGGTAGACAGAAATGTAAATATATATAGCTACAGGTATATAGCTCTCTGAGCTATGGGAATCTGGGGATATGGGGAGAAAGCAGGAACAGGGTACTGATTCTGGATGAACAGCAATGATCATATTGAATGGCGGTGCTGGCTCAAAGGGCCGAATGGCCCATTCAAGCACCTAATTTCTATGTTTCTAACTGATATCACAGTCAGATCTGCCTGCATCTTATTGAATGGCGGAGCAGGCATGACGGACAGAGTGTGTTCTTTGGGCTTTCAATCAATATGTTCTTTTGTCCATATATTCAGAATTAATGAAACAACTCTGCACTCATCAAGGACATAACAGAATTTCCTTTATTATCATTCAAACAAGTTTGAATTACATTTCGTACCATGCAGTCATGACAGAAAAAAGCAACAAAATCCACACACACAATTTAACACAAACATCCATCACAGCGAATCTCCAGGCACCTCCTCACTGTGATGGAAGGCAAAAAGTCTTCTCTCTTCCTTGCTTGTTCTCCCGCTGTGATGAGGCGATCAAGGCTCTCGACAGATTGAGACTGATCTGTCCTTGATTCATATTGACTGTGGGCATCTGAAATGGACAGTGGCTAATTCACCATAATGGGTACAAGGAAATTGTGGAAGCAATTTACTCAGAACATTTAAAAAAACAAATAGCACACTTATTCAACCTTATGGTGAAAAATGCAATCTGTTCTTTTCTTTTTCTTTCTGTGCTGTAGTTCCATGAAGCCCACTCATGTTCATGAAGTCACGGTGGCACTTATAAAAGCATCTTGAGCATGAATAAAAGTGCCTCTAAATAACGCCAACTTGATTTAGTGCAATAAGTGCATTGCACATCTTGTTATATGACAAGTAGAAACCACCAACTGAGAAATGACTGACAGAGTTTATAACTATAGCCTCAAGGGTAACAATAAACCAACACTATAAATTATGTGATGAAATGAATGCTCATAAAACAAGGGAATGCAGTGCAAATACATTTATTTATTATAGCAGAGAAACAGTTGACAAATTCTAGTTTCATTCTACTTGTCGAAGTTGGGCAGATATAGTATTGGCTGGATGCATAGTAAACCATGAAACAAATTGATCCATTCATACTCAGATGAAAAGTAAAATTCCCAATAAACTACTTGGTCTCTGGTGAATTTCACCTTCCACCTTTCAAAATAACTCTGCTACCCTGAAGGCAATCAGTAAGGCGACAGCAGTAAAACTGCAGAACCGTTGTTACATTAACTTTTACAACTATTTGCAAAGGTCATTTCAAATGAGGAGAGTGTAAATTGAATTACAACTTGCTACTGATTATGACTTAAGTGTTATCTGAAAGGTTTGATGGACCATGCAATCCCACTTGACATTTACATTGCTTCATTACTGGACATGTAATTGTATGAGGTGCAAATCTGTGTCTTGCCTGAACCCTACTAAGCTAATTGGGTGTATTTATTTGGTGTTAATTACATGGAGGTTTTCTCCTGACATTGATTGCTCAGTTCTTATCAGGCATTGTTACTTTGGGACATCCTACATGGAAACATAGAAAACAGGTGTAGGAGGAGGCCATTCAGCCCTTTGGGCCAGCACAGCCATTCATCTTGATCATGGCTGATCGTCCCCTATCAATAACCCGTGCCTGCCTTCTCCATATATCCCTTGACTCCACTAGCCCCTAGACCTCTATCTAACTCTCCCTTAAATCCATCCAGTGATCTTGATATGATTCCTGGCCAGTTTCTTTTTTACAATGTCACTTAAAAAAGGCCTTGCTGGGCAGAATCCTCTTGATTAGTTTAATTTAGTTTAGATCTACAGCATGGAAACAGGCCCTTCGGTCCACTGAGTCCATGCTGGCCAGTGATTACCTGTACACTAGTTTTATCCTACACACTAGGGACAATTTTCTGAAGCCAATTAACCTACAAACGTGTACATCTTTGGAATGTAGGAGGAAGCCAGAGCACCCGGAGAAAACCTACACGGTCACAAGGAGAACATGCAAACTCCGTACAGACAACACCCATAGTGAGGATCGAACCCGGATCTCTGACCCTGTACGGCAGCAACTCCACCACAATGCCACTGTGCCATCCACTTTTTTTTTCTGTAACAAAAGAACAAATATAATCTGATCTTGAAGATTCTGTGAATGTCTGAGTTAGATCATTCATAACCAGGCGAGAAGGATGAATCTGACAGATGTTATCCTTGTTCTGCCAACCAAGGATCATGTTCTGTACAGTGTACAAAGATAACATAGAACTAGTGTGAACGGGTGGTCGATGGTCGGCATGGACTCGGTGGGCCAAAGGCTCTATTTTCACACCGCATCATTCAAACAATCAAAACATGACAGGCCTTAAAGCATTTGTTTGCGTTACTATCTAATTTGTGTGACTGCTTCAGATTCTGGCTGGCATTCTGCGACGTTGTCCAACATGGACAAGTCTTGGCACAACACAGGAAGGAATTAATCTCTTTCCCTGGTACAACAAATGAAAAGGAAGAGACTCGTACTTCTGGAGGTTAGTGCCAAGAGTCAATGTTAACAGTGTAGATCCATTGCTTTGGGGGGGAGGTATGGTCCTCCTCATAGCCCCTCCAAAGGCAGAGGTCCCCCGAGAAGGACAATCCCCAAAAATATTCCTCAGAACTTGGGTGTAATATCACAACCAATTCAATATCCGGGCACCCTTCGTCAAGAGGAGTGAATATATCTTTCAATTCCATATCGTAGCAAATTTCTGAATAGTCTGGAGACCACTTAATGCACCATATTGCCATCACACATCTACCAGCAATTTGTACCTTTCATGACTCGCATTTAACATTTATAGGCTCACCTCAACGTCACATATACCATTGATGGAAGATGCATGCTTATAGCACACACAGCCAGCTATTCAGACACATCAGACAAATAGGAGATACAAGAGACTGCACATGCTCCAATCTTGACTAAAAATCAAAGTTCTGGAGGAACATAACCTGGCATGCAGCATGTGAGGGAATGGACAGATTACATTTTGGATCGGAAATCTACTACAGACTGAAGGGTCCAGACCTGAAATGTCGTCTGTTTCTTTTTCCTCCACGGATTCTGCTTGGCCTGCTGTTCTTTTAGAAGTTTTGTTTTACATCAGCCAAACAGATTTCACAATAAATTCCCCATTGTAGGATACTACAGAAGATTAAGATGCACGGGATTAACGGCGCCTTGGTCAATATGGAATCGATACTGACATCTCCACCGTATTGTAGATCAACATCAGTTAAGAAGGTAAGGTAAATGTCCTCAGAACATGTTTAGTGACAATTTGGTATAGTTGTTCAAAATTATGATGTTATGGAGTTAATAAGCTCCAAACCAGTGACAGGAAAGTTAGTCACTAAAGTCCAGAGATAAAACATAACTGACAAAAAGGTGGAACTTTTTAATTTTAATATAGCAAGTTGTTTGATTGGAATGAATGCAACACATGCAGAAAAGATTACTACCCATGGTGTTGAATGATACTAATTGGGTAATTCTACCAAAGAGTCAGTATAGCTGCAGTGGGCTGAATGTTACCTTTCTGAGCTAAATGGTTCTATGATTTCAATTACACACAGGAACCATTTAATTCTTGTTGAATAATAGCGGGTGTCATTTGGAAACATCCAACTACCGGAAGGGAGTGTGGTCAAGCTTACTCCAGATAAAGGAGTTACAGTGTAGGAAGGAACTGCCGATGCTAATTTACACAATAGATAGACACAAAATGTTGGAATAACTCAGCGGGTCAGGCAGCATCTCTGGAGAAAAGGAATAGGTGATGTTTCGGGTTGAAACACTTCTTCAGTTTGCAGTTAACACTCAGATTTACAGATACTGCAATCTCTTTAGGGTTTTAAACTATGGATCTTTAACTAATGTTAAACCAGTTCTTCTGATAGTCTTGAGCAGGACAACAATGTGGCTTACTTCAACAATGAGTCCAACCAGGGCAGCCCAGCCTCATTACCATCACGTACAGTACATGATGGAAATCTGGCAAGTTATTTATAATGGTTGCTGCATTTAAGAGATAACAATTTCGTTGTTAGAGTTTTTTAGGATCGGCTGTAAACCTAGATGGGTTGAGAAATTAGATTGCCTCATTCTGGTTTTTCCAGGGTGGTAAGATTTAGAATTAGTATTATTAACAGTAGATAGCGATTTTGATCATTTCCAAACCACCTTCATCAGTCAAGAAACACTGACCAGGTGTGTTCAGTACCTGATACTCCCACCACTTTTTGTGCAATGATGCTTTACAATGTTGCCAGTAAATTGAGTTCCTAGGTCCAAGAAATATTTGTCACAGAACTGGACCATCAATTAAAGGAACGCTCACTTCAAACTATCGACCTCGTTGGAGACACTCAAACTATCTTTGATTTAACTTTACTGGACTTAACGTTGCATTAAAGGTTATTTACGTTTTTCCCCTTATCATGTATCTGCACACTGTGGATGGCTCGATTGCAATTATATTACCTTTCTGCTGACTGCTGAGCACGCAACAAAAGCTTTTCACTGAACCAGTACACGTGACAATAAGCTAAACTCAAAAATGGGAAACTCCACCAATTCAAGCTACTCTAGCAGTTATTCCCATACCTTCTCAAGTGGTTATTATTGCTCTGAGCTTCTTCAAACATCAGCACATGCTAAATATTTGTCATGGCTGTACCATTGGCAGTACCTTTGAGTGGGATTTTCAGGTCAGATGATGCTAACAATTAACGCAAGGTAGGAGAGACAGAGGAGGAGGTACTGAAATGCACATGACACTCTCCCCCCGAGACTATGTGGAGACATGTCCTCTGGTTTGACTCCTCCAAAGAGCTGCAATGTCTGATTATGTTGTCAGGGATAATTTAACAGGAAGGTTTCCATTTTTTTAAAAAGCATATCTATTTGTCATGATGCATATGATGTATGTGGTGTATGAGCAAAGGGGAATCTGTTGGCTTGGAGACAGGGGAGGGACGGAACATATGTTTTGTGTGAGGGGTCAGCCTTGTCAGAGTCAACAAGAACAACATGCTCTGACCCAAAGCTTACATTCATCAATCAGTCTTGAGTTGCAGCTCACAGGAATAAGGCATTTAATCTCTTGGTCCAGCATTCAATGAGATCAATGCCGATCTCTACCTTAGTACTACTTGCTGGCATGAATTCTCCTGATTCCTCTATTAACCAAGATTGTAACTTGAAAATGCTCAGCTCCCTGGGTATAGAACTCCAAAGATCCCCTGAATTATGCGTGATTCCCAATGTTCTGGAGGGCTGCGTCCAAAATAATTCTCAACATTGGCACTGCACAAGGATGTGTTCTCATACATCTATGACTATACGGCCAAATTCAGCTCTAACTCCATCTACAAGTTTGGTGGGCCAGATCATGAACAATGACAAGACGGAGTACAGGAAGGAGATAGAGAACTTGGTAACAATGGTGTCAGGACAAAAGCCTCTCTCTCAATGCCAGCTAGATGAAGGAGCTAGTTATCAATTTTAGAAAGCATGATAGAGTATATGCCTCAATGAGCATCAATGGTGTCAAATGGGAAATGGTTGAGAGCTTCAAGTTCTGTAGCATTAATACAACCAATGATCTGTCGTCAGCCAACCACATTGAAGTGACAGCCAAGAAGGCACATCATCACCTTTATTCCGTGAGGAGACTGAGGAAATTTGGCATTAATCCAATGACCTTACAAGCTTCTACAGATGCACCATAGAAAGCATACTGTTAGGTCATATCACAGCTTGGTTTGGGAACAACCTGACTCAAGAATGCAAGAAATTGCAGAGAGTTATGAATGTAGCCCAGTCCATCACACAGACCAGAACTTCTGGCCATTGGTTCCATCTATACTTCATGCTACCTTGGAAAAGTAGACAACACAATCAAAGACTTGTCTCATCCCAGTCATTCCTATTCCCACATGCTCCCCACGCATGTACCACCAGAATCGGGAGCAATTTCTTCCCCTCTGTTATCAGACTTCTGAATGGTCCTTCAGATAGCCACATCCTTTCCTACCAAATTCTGCCATAATCTACCACAACTACATATTCGGAGTACGGTGGCCAATGAAGGGTGGCACAGTGGGGCAGCTTGTAGAGTTGCAGTCTCACAGTGCCAGAGACCCAGGTTCACTCCTGATCTGGGTGTTGCCTGCGTGGAGTCTGCATGTTGCCTCAGTGACCACCGGGTTTCTTCCGGGTGCCCCTCACATTGCAAAGACATGTGAGTCAGTATGTTAATTAGCCACTGTAAACTGTTCCCTTGTGCATAGGTAGTGTAGAATCTAGGGAGAATGGATTATGATATGGAGATAATAAAATTGAATTAGAATAGTGTAGGAATTGTATAAATGGGTGGTTAATGGTCAGCATGGACTGGGAGGCCCAAAAGGCCCAGTTCCATG
Source organism: Leucoraja erinaceus (assembly GCF_028641065.1). Taxonomy (NCBI): domain Eukaryota; kingdom Metazoa; phylum Chordata; class Chondrichthyes; order Rajiformes; family Rajidae; genus Leucoraja; species Leucoraja erinaceus. Next base: position 18,858,846 of record NC_073388.1, on the reverse strand, counting down.
CTCTATCTATCCCTATCCCTATCTGAGGATGAATTTAATTGATTAGATTGAATTTAATTGATTTGATGAAACTGATGAATATGAATTTTATGTTGGGTATTTACTAATTGTTTTAGCATTTAACTTTATCATTTCTACCTTTTTTCTAAAACTGCAAATAATAACTTGTTTCTGTTAATGCTGTTCAGTGTTTTCTTTTCCTTTATATTTTAATCAGATGTCTCCGAAGAAGAAATGAAAAATGTCAATCCATATGCCCAGCAAAAGAGACCAATTTAGACTGAATTTGCAGAGATTATCCGAATTTGGTCTACTCCAAATGTGATGATCTACAGGACATTCTTAATGGAAAAGTAGTGGGCAGAAAGGCATGTCATGCGTGGTTTGAAGAGCAAAATCTGTAGTTTACAATGTCAAAATTGAAAAGTTGAGGAAAAACAAGGTGTACAGAGTTGCTTATTGGTCACAATCTGAGGAGTATGATGATGCTACTGATTATGATATGCCAATGTACCAGCTAGCAACCGATCTTCTCCAAAAAGACTTGGACTATTGCTATAAATTGTAATTTATTTTACCTATCTGTTACAGATTTACAGCATATAATATAATAATATTAAAGTTCTGATCTTGAGAATATTGCATTTTTGAATTTTCAAGGCAGTCTGGGTGTTTATTACTATTTCCATCACAACGGTCATTTTTGTAATTAGCTACAATTAGGTAACTAACTAATTGTATGCTTTAATTTCAGGTCATCCAAGGAAGATTTTTATATTTGTTTCAGAATGCTTCAATCTATAATAACTGAAAAATTCATTCAGTTCTCTTAATTTTTAAGAAAGTTAAAAGCATTAGGGAACAAGATGCTAATTTCCGAGTATGAAAATGGCCATAACTTTTTTAATACTGAAGATATGAAAGTGAATTAGGTGTCAAATTAAAGTTATTTTTATGCTTTATCTGATGGGTGGCTTGATTTTTTAAATCTCAAATTTTTGTAACATTCCTACATGATGGATGTCACTAAGTGCACTGCAAAGAGAACTATAAGCAGGATAATTCACTGAGAAACACCAAAATTCACCTCAATACGAGAAGAATTGTGTGACTTGTGCCGTCAGCCAGAAGAGTTTGAATCAATCTTCTTATGCAACTGGAAGTAAATGTCATGATGTTAACTCAACCGTCAAACTGGATGCCATGCAGAACCAAAAGCTCCTTTATATCTGGAACAATGGCCTGCGTGTTGCCAAATATCTCGTGCATATTTCCATTTGCACAATCAAATGAATAGAGCTAATTTGTTTGCATGTAATAACTTAAAATATGAATAATTTATCGAACGTTTCCGAAATAAATGTCTTTGTAAACAACTCTTGATCATGGAATTGTACTGCTGACAACACCCAGAGGCTCTATGTCTTAATGTGCTCCTTGCATTCTCCTGTATTGGGTAAGGTTATACTGATGATTAATGTCCTCTGATGGCAGTTGGCACTTTTTGGGGGGGGGGGTGGGGGAATTCAGCTGAAGTTCCCACAGCACATTGCCAAAACCACCCTGAGGCCAGACACCCTCCTGGTCTCAGAGGCAACCAAAAACATCGTCTTGTTGGAACTGACAGTGCCGTGGGAGGACCATCTGGGGGAGGCCCATGAGAGGAAGATGACCAAGTATGAAGAGCTGGTCATAGACTGCCGTAAGCAGGGCTGGAAGGCAAGGTGTATGCCCATCGAGGTTGGCTGCAGAGGTTTTGCAGGGCAATCGCTCTACAAAGCCTTGAGTGCACAGGGCATCAACGGTGTGGCAAGGAGAAGAACCATCAAGAACACCACAGAGGCAGTGGAGAAGGACTCGAGATGGCTCTGGATCAGGAGAGAAGGTCCATGGGGAAGAGCGAATGCCACCTGAACACAAGTCGTGGTCTGATCAACCACGGCTGGGTCGCCTGGGTGAGGGTGTCTGATGTTGAAAGACCCGAAACATCCAATGACCCCAGGTTACATCACTGATGATGTGTTCAGGAGCATCAATAGATGTATGTTGTGATGATGTGGTTGGACAAAACTAAGGTCACAATTCAAAGCTTTTAAAAAAGAGTCACCAATTATTTTGCCAGCCCAGGACTTCAGGAAACATGGTGGAGTACATGCCCCATCCAGCATCATGGGCGCCAAAGTGGAAATGGGTAAGACCTTCACGTTCTTCGACGTTGATATCACCAATTATTTGTCATACACCAAAAGCCAAGAAGGCACAACACAACGTTTTCTTCCTTTGAAGATTGAGGAAATACAGCATGTCTTCAATTACTCTTACAAACTTCTATAGATGCACAATAGAAAGCATAGTCGGGTTGCATCACAGCCTGGTTTGGGAACAGCTCTGCTCAAGACCGCATTAAATTGCAGATGGTTGTGGAAGTGCCCAGTCCATCACACAAACCAGACTCCGCTCCATTGATTCTATCTACACTTCATGCTATCTAGCAATACCAGAGAACACACTCAAAGATTTGTCCCACTCTAGTCAGTCCTTCTTCTCCCTGTTCCTGTCAGGCCGAAGGTGCAGAAGCATGAAACACACACCACCAGACTCACGAACAGTTTCTTCCCCTCTTTTATCCAGCTTCTGAATGGATCTTGCATAAGCTAGGGTGCAGCCTGATTCACCATTACCACATTGTGGGCATTGGACTTAGTCTATTGAACTGATGTACTACAATCTTCTTTAGAACTATATTCTGAACTCCATATCTTCTTCTTTCCTTTACCTATTGCATTTGAGTTTGACTTGTTTGTATTTATGTATAGTATTATCTGATCTGATTGGATAGCATCTAAGACAAAGCTTTTCATTTCACCTCTGTGCGCATGGCAATAATAAACCTAAACTAAACCAATTAGATCTCTAAACTGCAACCAGATCTCTGACTTACTGATGTGAAAGAAACAAAATTCACCACAACATGACAATCCATCTGATGACTGTATGTACCAGTTTTGTCTGACTAAAACCTTCTAAATTGAAACATGAAATAATGTGAATAGCAGAATTAAAGTGTGGCATGTCGCTGAGCCCACTGGATTATTACTGAACAAACCAAAAAAGAGACAAATGAAAAGATGATTTAAAATTTAAGACAAGTCCTAAGGTGGGATTACTGGAGGCCCCGCCATAAATATTACTGACATGACAACATTAAAAAATACAAGAAGGGGAAGTCCATTCGGCCCCTCAGGACTGCCCCACCATTCAGGACTTGAGTGCCCCCCTTGATCTCATCCTTCTGTCTTTAAATACTCCCAATGATCTACATCTGGGATAGAACATCCTGGAGATTCACCAACCTATTAACGAAGACTTGCAACTTTCCCTCCACGACTTTTGAGTCATAGAGAGACATAGAGTCATACAACATGGAGACAGGCCCTCGACCAATACGTGCATGCCAACCAAGATGCTCCATCTAAGCCAGTCCCATTTGCCCACATTTGGTCCATAGGCCTCTACGAAATAGGATAGGAAAGGTCCAAGTGTCTTTTAAATGTTGTGATTGTACCTACCTCAACTATCTCCTCTGGAGGTCATTCCATACATCTACCACCTATTGAGTAAAAGGATGCCCCTAAGGTTCCTAATCAATCTTTCTGCTCTCAACTAAAACCTACGCCTTCCTGTTGTTGATTCCCCTACGCTGGGTACAAGGCACTGTGTAACAACCCTATCAATTCTGCTCATGATTGTATACACATCTTAAGGTCACCCCTTAGCCTCCTGTGCTTCAAAGAATAAAATCCTAGCCCAATCTCCCCCTATAGCTCAGGCCTTGGACTCTTGACAGCATTCTTGTAAATCTCTGCACTCCTTCCAGAGAGTGACTGAAACTGAATACAATTCTCCAGTTCTGTCACAGCTGTAACATAATATCCCAACTTCCATACTCAGTATGTGTAAGAAGAAAATGCAGATGCTGGTTTAAACTGAAGATAGACATAAAAAGCTGGAGTAACCCAGCGGCACCGGCGGCATCTCTAGAGAGAAAAAATGGGTGACTTAACGGGGTCGAGTCTGAAGAAAGGTCTCGACCCGAAACGTTGCACATTCATTCTCTCCAGGGATGCTGCCTGTTCCGCTGAGTTACTCCAGCTTTTTGTGTCTATCTTCTATACTCAGTCCCCTGACATATGAAGGTTAATATACTGAAAGCCTTCTTTATCATTCTATTTCCTTTTTCATGCCACATTCAGGGAACTGTGTACCTGCAGTCCTCGATACCTGCTCCACAGCACTCCTCAGGGCCCTGAACTGACCAAATTAACTGAATTTTTCTTTAATATGACAAAAAGATCATCATCTACAGCTACAAATGTGAGAAATGTTTTGGGAAATTATACTTTATGATGTCCTGTCTCTGTCTGGAACTTAACTGTGGGTCCTATAGTAAAGTGTCTGTGACATACCCTACTGGGAAAGCCACATATTTTTCAGTTTATTTTGGAAAGCAATGAACTTATTACAACATCAAGTCACCTGATGAGACATTAATCTAAACACTGCCACTAGGTGTGCATTGGCCAGTGACCCAGCCTACAACCTGACTGTAGTCCGAATCATTCAAACAGAAAATCCAAAATGCTGAACTCCCTTTTTCCAAAGGTACACATTTCAAATCAGGAACTAACTTTTAAACTCCTGACACTGTAAACCTATCTGCATTACCGACCATCAATGTTGAATGATTTTGATCGGGGGTGGAACAGTCACTTTCTATTGGCAAGGCTGGCAGTCTTCATGGCACTGACCCTGTTCTTTAAATCATTTCAACCATGTTACATCCAGTGAATAGTCAGCATCAACACTCTGCAGGTACATAAGGGCTAATATCCAAATTTTAAGGAAACAAAATGAAAGCCTTTTGGGGAGAAGGCAGGAGAATGGGATTAGGGGCGACAGATCTGCCATGATTGAATGGCAGAGTAGACTTGATGGGCCGAATGGCCTAATCCTACTCCAATTACCTTATGACCTTAGGTGTATCTTCCGCCTGATTTAATAGTGCTGGCAGCTAGTTTTGCTTCATTTCTGGTGTTCATTTCTATTAGGGTTAACAAAGAGGATGTAAAGTTTAAAGTTTCTCTCTCGTATATTTTGAGGCTTCATGCAACTGACCTCCTTAAGGTGCTGCTTATCATAGGTCTACAAAACCTGACCTTCTTAGATAATTGAAAATGCCACTCAGCATCCAGCAAAATTACTAGCATCTGAATAAAATTCTACAAGGACACCATTATATCAGTTGGGCGGTGCACTCCCTGCTGTACTTCCTTCAGGATTGGTGAAAACTTTTGGAAATATTACTCCCTGAATTTTTTTGTGGTTGGAAATGAAGAATGAACATTAACTTGATAATTGGGGGATCTCCCAGTTGCACAAATCGCACCATTAGGTTTTTAAAGTTCACCTAAACTATCAGTTTATGATTTTATTGAAGGGACCGTGTCGCTGATAGTGCAGGCTGCCTTCATGAATGCATACATATATTAAAAAACAGTACTGCACTGGAATAGGCCCTTCAGCCCTCAATGTCAGGTGTCGAATTTAATACCAAGTTAATCTCATCTGCCTGCACATGATCCATATCCCTCAATTTTCTGCATATCCAGGTGCCTATCTAAAATCCTCTGAAAAAACACTAGGTGCTAACATACTTCAACTCCCCCTCCCATTCTGAATCTGACCTTTCTGTCCTGGGCCTCCTCCATGGCCAGAGTGAGTCCCCACCGCAAATTGGAGGAACAGCACCTCATATTTTGCTTGGGTAGTTTATACCACAGAGGTATGAACATTGACTTTTCCAATTTCAGGTAGTCCTTGCTTTCTCCTTCCTTCCCCTCCCCTTCCCAGCTCTCCCGCAGCCAACTGTCTCCTCCTCTTCCTTTCTTTTCCCGCTCCCTCCACCACATCAGTCTGAAGAAGGGTCTCGACCCGAAACGTCGCCTATTCCTTCGCGCCATAGATGCTGCCTCACCTGCTGAGTTTCTCCAGCTTTTTTGTCTACCTTCGATGTTTCCAGCATCTACAGTTCTTTCTTAAACAGGTGCTAACATACTGAATCCTCAACCTTCCAGGCTGAAATGACTAATAACTGAGCCAAGCTCCCAGGTGATGGGAAAACAAAATTATCACCATATTATGGTTATGGTGTTTGAACAATCATGTTTTAAAGACATAAGAACATTGTTGAGTATAATCACTCATGAAAGTGTGAAATTGCAGGCTCTCAGTCAACAATATGTCCCATTGTAAGATACTAATCTTGGTGTTAGTTTTAGTTTTAGAGATACAGTGTGGAGACAGGCCCTTTGGCCCTCCAAGTCCATGCAGCCCACTATCACCCATACACTAGATCAATCCTTCACACTAGTGACAATTTACACAAGCCAGTTAACCTACAAACCTGCATGTGTTTGGAATGTGGGAGAAAACAGAAGTATCTGGTCACGCGGTCACGGGGAGAAGGTACAAACTCCGTACAGACTGCGCCCGTGGTCAGGATCAAACCCAGGTATTTGACGCTGTAAGGCAGCAACTCCACCGCATCTCCTCTGTGCCACTCTGATGGTTCTGGTGGAGGGGGGGGGGGGGGGGGGGAACTGAAGAGACATTGGAAGAATTTGACTCAGATATTGTTTAACAACCAGAGGAGGAGATTCCCATCACACTGAAAGCCCGGACTTGTTATGAAAAGGGGTTTTCTGTGCTGACATTCTCTCATTCTGACATTGGTTTCTCACCCCATGTTCCCTGGAATGGGAGGTGGAGAGTTCTGCCTTTGCATGTGATGAGGGCACTTCTGCTATTGTCTTGGATGTAACAAATTCTAAGGTGTTCAACCTATGATGCTGAAGCCAAAGACTGCGCACATTCAAATCAGGAGGCTATGTGACTTAGAAGGGAGGGTGTTCCCTTCACACACGTACATTTGCTCGTCGTCATTGTACAGATGTGAGATGAAATGTTTTCAAGGTAAGTTTAATGCAGGGACTGTTGACAACAGTTACACTGAATAACGTGGAGAGGTTGGATATTGAACCCCATGGCAGGAGGAGTGAACAAGCACACTTCCTCATAATGAATAGTGGCATGATGTTTTCGGAACCACAACATTTTGGGTTTCTAAAGATGCTGACTTGGCAGGGTGGGTTTGGAGATGATGATTCATCTTCTGGAAGAATCTAGAACTAGTGCTCACCCTGCTTTTAAAACCATTTAGATTTTTTTCCCCTCAGACGTTCATGAGGCTTTGGAACTCAAGAATGGTGGAGGAAGAAGCTTTTTATGGAAGCAATGAATGAAACTGGAGAAGCAGGGTATCATGAGCAGGGTATCATGGGTATCATATAATATTATCATGGGTAGGCAGAATCGGCCACACTAAATGCCAGGCCAGATTTGAGAGGCTGGGAGACCTACTCTTGCTCATAATTCCTATGTCAGCATGTTCCTATGGTGATTCTCTTGGAACCTGCTGTATCAAGGGGTGGGTCATGTTTAGGTTTTTTTGGAAGTGGCCAATCAAAGATGGGAACAGACTGTGTGCGTATAACGGACAATGGGATATCATGTTGTTGGAGGTGACACTTACACCACACAATGACATCTTATGGTTCCTCACCAACCCTAGAAAATAGGCCTTTTCTCAACCACTGGAGATTCCGGATCTGTTGCAGAAGATTTTAATCTTTTTGTCTTGCCCTGAGCAGACTCTATAAAGACCTGCTCTTATAATCCAGTCTCGAGTCCTACAGACATTGAGTCATACAGCATGGAAACAGGCCCTTCAGCCCAACTTGTCTACACCGACTAAATGTCCCATCAATGCTAGTCCCACCTGCCTGCGTTTGGCCCATATCTCTCTAAACACGTCCTGCCCATGTACCTTTCTAAATATTTAATAAATGTCCTGTGCAACTTCTGAAAAACCTGGTGCATTTTCATATGGTCATGTTATCAAGTGTGTATTCCTACTCTCCTTCAGTGCACATGCATAGCACACAAACTGAAGACTGCAATGCCACTTCTGAACAAAAAAAGTGCCACAAAGTAGAATTTCAACTCAATGAAAAAAAAAAGAAACAGGGTTTAATAGTTATCAGAGTGCTAATCAAATCAGAGGGGTTACCAGTAGCAACAAGGTGTCAGACTAGCGCTAGGGAGGTTGATTAATAAGTACCAGATGAGCACTGGGGCGGAAACGAATATTGCAGCGCCAAGCGAGCATGGGACAGGGAGTGACAGCAGAGTACAGTGTTGGAGGACGCCTTCGTGAATGCAGCTTCCATGCAAGTTGCTGAGTACAAAAACATCGGCTGCTTTGGAGTTGAAAAGACAGGGCAATCAAAAACAGGTAGGAATTTGTCTTGGAAGAAGCATTTAAAGAATGTGAACTAATTTATATATGAAACTGATTAGGTTTTTCTGTAGTTTGGCATGTACGAGCTGGGAGAAAATTAAAATGCTCACTGCAGTGTGCAATAATATTTGAACGTTAGACGGTGGTTTATTAGCAACCTGGAAACCAGTCTTCAAAGTAAGACTCCTGTTTTACCTTGGGTCGGAGTGGTTGACGGTTGATACTGGCTAGAATTCCTCTGGACCCTCAGAGCATGAGGCTCAAAATATTTAACCCCCCCCCCCCCCACCCCTCGTATCATTTGCATACATTGGCCTCTACCCAAAGCCGGCGTTGGGGCAGGGGCATCAATGTCACAAGATGAATGCAGAGCCTTGCAAGGGTCATGAGTTGCAGATGTACCTTCAGCAAGGTGGGTGAGGAAAGGATAGATCAGGGAGTGCAACATTTTCTGGCTAGTTAGACACTTTGTAAGCCTAAAAATTAGCAGGCAAATAAAATTGTATTTGCATTCTAAGAGGCTGGGCAAATTTCCTTCATTGGATTTAGGGATCTAAAGAAAATGTGTTGACCATTTCCATTAAATCATAATTCAGAAACCATGGACTCAATGATACTAGATGCAGGGAGTAGGCAGTTTAATGTATCTGCTTAAGGCTGCTATGCAGAGAAGAATTAATTAAATGGTATCAGTCAAATGGCACCACTCTGGTGTGAACTCTATTTGAATCATTCAGCCAAGTATTGCACAATCACACACAAAATCAGCCCAAACCAAGCTCATGGGACTTTGCCTTTGACCATGACTTTGTGTTTTTTCCCTCCTTTGCTGTTTCCATAGCACTCAATAATATTTGTTATTTTCCATCTGTGACTCACCTCCTTCACCCGACTTCATCTGCATGTCTTTCTGTATTTCCCATCTGAATACAGCAAGGGCATTTTCAGCAATTGTTTCCCATCTCCCACACTTACAGTGATAGAATTCCCAGGGCTCTGGTCTGTTCCTCTGCACTGTCTTCATCTCCTTCCCATCTCACTTTCTCGGGCTGAATGGGATGTTCATATTCAACTCTGAGCGATTCAACGCTGTATCCCATCCATCCAGAAAACCCAGCTGTATAGCCTTCCCCAAACACCAGATACTCAGGTACAGAAGCTATCACGCATGTCCTTTTAATTTTCATTTTCAATGCAGTCTTTCATCCTTCACCTTCAATAAACTATTAAAAAAATTACAGAACACAACTTGTTTCACACTGATTGCTTTCTCTGCAATTGCCCTTTCCGACTTGGCCTTTCTTCCGACCATCCGAACATTATTCTTAAGCCAGGGTCTCTTTCAATCACTTCAATTGTCATATCTTCTATCTCTAGAATCCTCTACTCCCCTTGGGCAATTACTTCAGCATGAAAGCTTTGAAAGCTAATCCTAATTCTATCTTCAGGAGATATCTGCACACATCAAGGACTGTGATAAGAACAACAGTTTCCTTGCTGCTACTCCACTTAAAAAAAGTCATCAATTTAGAAAATGCTGCAAGCATTCAATAGGTCAGGCAGCATCTGTGGATAGAGATAGGTTTTATGATTCAGGTTGAAGATCCCTCGTCAGAATGGTTTTGGTAAAGTGTGTTTGAACTGAAATATTAACTTTGTATAATCTTTCATGCCATCGGGATACTTTAAGCATTTTGAAAGCGAGTAGTTACTTTGCACATTTACGATTATTGTAATTGAAGCCCAGACAGGGCTTTTAAAGCTTTGTGAGATAAATAGACAATCTTCCAATCCCACGTCAGTTAACAAATACAAGCATGTCAAGAAGACTCAAAGGGTTCTCTGTTATTTGTTGAATTGGAACATGGTATCATCATTAATAGTTTCTCACCAAAAAATTATTGGATTTGTTCAAACCATTTTGTCCTGTAATACGCTACTGACCTTCAGCTGCTGCTGGCTTCTTGAACTGCCACTCCCAAGTCTGCAGCCCCCTGCTGTATTGAAGGGTCTCATAGCCTTCTCAAGCAAATATTTATTCTACCTCTTGCCTCATCCGAACCTCTGAGGTCATGACAGAAACAACAGTTCTAACCTTAATCTTTCCTAAACCCATTAGCATCTCACCAATAGTCACTCTGAATTGTTATCATTAGACCCAAGATGTTTAGGCTAAAAAATACTGAAATAGGCAGCCAAAAAGGCATAATAAAATTACAAAAAAGGCACAAAAAAGGCACTTTTTGACAAAAAAGGCACAACAGGGCATTTATTTCCACCACCAAAATATGGTTTAAAATGAGAATATAAAGGTATCCAACAATACATGACCAGAGTTGCCTGGTTGCACATAACTACCAGCATTTTTCTCAAATTGTCTGGTGTTAAACTATGCCATCTATCAGACAGAATATGCTTCAATTGTGAAAAACTTATTTCTACCTCAGCTGAGGTCACTGGTGCATACCTGAAACAAGCTACAGGCTATATTCATGTCGATATCTTGTGCATTACAACTACCTTTGACAACTTTAGCTATGTTTCGTATTTCTTCAAGATATTTGTTAGCTAAAATCACTCTCTAACATTTTCATTGCATGTCTTTACCGACATAGCCAGGAACTTTACAAAGTCAGTTACTTTGTTGAAAACGTACAAGTTATTCATTAATATTTCACCACGTTTCTCAAGGGAAGTTATAGCTTGTGGGAAGTTTGCAAAATTGGAAGCAATAAACACAAGATCGCAGTGGAGGAACTTTTTCTGCAGCAGATTCTTCTTCTTCAATACAGTTGATGATTTAATTTATCTTTTCAAAATTTGCAGCATAGCAGAGTACAGCAGAGAGCCATGTATCCCACCTAGTCAAAACAGGCTGACAAGGTAGCGGAATCTAGGGGGCCATTTCCTTAAACAACTGCACAGGAAGAATAAGTGCTTTGAGAAAGATTTTCTTGACATTGGAAACTAGGCGATCAACATTTGTAAACAAGCTACGTATATGCTTGGCAATTCTATGAAGTCCTTGACATGTCAAATGCAACATTTTGGGGAATAAAACGGAAACAGAAGATATTGTGTTTTATACCTTCTGGCCAAAGTACAGCAAGTGAAGATGTAAACAACTGAGCTATAGTTGAGCTGTTTGACTTCTCCAATTCTTCCGATGTCAACAAATCCTCCTTTGATGATTGACCTGCCTCCAGTGTACTGATGGCCACAATGGCAACAAATCTCCCCACAGCACCGGTTGTCTCATCTATTGAGATCCATATTTTGTTGCATGCAACCATCTCTAATTTTCTGCACAACAATGTTGAAGTTGCTGTCAACATAATTTTTCCGTAATGATGACTCGCTTGGTATATGTTCCTCTGTGTATTTCTCGAAAAAAAACATCTGAGAGATTTGTTTTCCAATTTTCACAGTGGAATTCCAGCATCAATGAATGCCTTGCACAGATCATTCGAAAACTCAGATTTGCAACTGGAGCCAGCAGTAAATGTAGTGAGGAGATAAGCTTGGGTAATTTGCTTGGGTTGTCTACACCCCAGCGGTATCAACATTGACTTCTCTAATTTTAGATATCCCTTGTCTTCTCCCTCCTCCCCTTCCCCATTCCCAGCTCTCCTTCTAGTCCTAGTGTCTCGCCTCTTCCTTTCTTTTTCTCACCCCCCGCCCCCCCCACATCAGTCTGAAGAAGGGTCTCGACCTGAAACATCGCCTATTCCTTCTCTCCATAGATGCTGCCTCACCCGCTGAGTTTCTCCAGCATTTTTTGCCTACCTTCGAGTTTTCCAGCATCGGCAGTTCTTTCTTAAACTTTCTATTCATAAGTATATTCGAAGGTGGCGCCCCCGGTTTTGCCCCGGTGGTGGAAGTTTTCTTGTAAGTTATACTATGTTAACACGTTAATAATAACATTGTTAACAGAGAAAATGTCATTGTAATCACAGTACAACTAGAGAAAATAACTCAACCTTTTAGCAAAATGGCAAAAAAAAGGCTGATTTAGGCACTCAATTGTGAAAAAGGCATTATCCTGGTGAAATTGTTAAAAAAAGGCATGAAAATGGACATGGCATATATGGCAAAATCCTGGCTCTAGTTATCATATACTGCTCTCCACTGTTACAGCGTAAGTGAACTTTAGCAAGGCAATTTTCACCCTTATCTTCAGCATTGAGCAACACTTCATCCTCAACTTACAACTAAATCAACTCAAACCCTTCAACTTGTTGCTATACTGTTTGACATATATACTTACCATCCAGCCTTGAAAATATCTTCTCATATTTCTACCATTTTCAAACTTCCTCCCCTCCAGTTGATCACTAGCTTCAACATTCAAAGACTTTGGGCTTTGGGCTTGGTGAAGAGTGCAGGAGGATGTAATAGGATTGTAACCTTTTCTGAGAAGAAATTTGTAATTAAGGATTTCTGGATGATTTCACAGAAATTAACCACAATTCATTTGTTATATGTTCTTTTTAACAAGAACGTACATCAAAATCAAACCCTTCAAAACCTAAAGGGAATTTTGCCAATTGGTAAAAGCTAAGCTCCAGCAAATGGCAATGAAGTAAATGACCATATATTGTTGCTTTGCCAATGTTCAAAACCAAAGCTTACCTGCTTCAGGTAAAGATGAGTAAAAAAGTAAAAGACTACATTTTGGCCAGAAGATGAGGAGAACTTCTCTGTTCCACAAACCATGCTTTGGATATTTCATATCTGAGAGCATAGATGGAAACTTTGTTTAACATCTCTGCTGAAAAAAACAAATGGTTCAAACTGTAGCATCGAGTGTCAGGCCACATTAACCCCAAATCAGCCATTATTGATGTGAAAAACACTTTCTGTTGCTTTCAATACCAAGTCCAAAATAATTATTTTTAGCAATTTTGTTTTTTTTCCTTTCATATGAAAACATTATAAGCAAACTCAAACATTTATAGACAGTGGCTGTCTACTGAACATCCAGCCACTAAATCATCCATGCATTACCTGCTATTAGGCTGGTTAGAACTGTTAAAGAGCTTTCTTTGTGGTAGGCAAGCAGACAGCTCTGGCAATGACTCTAAATATGGAGAGTGGGAAGAGGACAGAAAGTAAGTGCAAGAAATAAGTGCATACGCTAGAGAGAATTAGCCCACACACCAATGCACAATCTTGTTTCCCAGTTAGCAGAATCTCCGTAAAAAAATGGTGAAAGTACTTCAGAAGACCTTAAAAAAAAATAACTGCATGCTAAAATCTCTGGAAACTAATTTTAATGCATAGCCTTTTGACAGTTGGAAAACTGAGTCTAACTAAGTCTTAATTTTATGATTACCACCAAAACATTTTCTCTCCGATTACTAACTCCTTCTCCTCCCTCACTGCTTACTCACTGTCACTCCAGCCAATCTAGAGTCAAGAGTCAAGAGTCAAGAGTCAATTTAATTGTCATTTGGACCCCTGAAGGTGAGTACTTGATCTACTCAAGAGCCGAACATCAAACCCCACATTCAAGGCTCATCAGGACTGCTAACTGTCAGTTCTTCCAGCTACCCTCCGAAATACATCATCAACAAAGTTGGTCCAAATCCTGCCACCAATATCCTATCCCATATTGAGCTCTATTTGCCTATGAAACAGATAATCACACTGCTGCATACCTTCCAGGCACACAATATTCAAAACCCTCCATAAAACCATGTAATAAGTCCTCATTTGTATTTGTTGCATGGCTGGGGTAAGTAACATTACTTCAGGTGAACAAACAAAGTTTCTGTTTCTTCAAATTGATTCTGGTCAACTTTACTGTGTCCTTGGTTTACAGAAAATGATACAAAGTGCTGGAGTCACCCACCTTAAACTCACTCTGTCATTTTTTTTACCGTGTTCGTAATTGATAATGCTCTTAAAATAATTTGCATATTCAATTGATATTCCTCCATCACCTTCCCTCTTGCCATACTCGTATTTTAAAGCCTTTCTTGTAAAACAAATCAGTATTTCAAGAAATTCCCAACATTTCTTTCTACATCAATAAGATCACAGCAGCTCCAGAACTGGCCATAATTTCACAGATACCCAAACTCTTTCATCGTATCCCTCTTCATCTCTCCATGCATCAGTTTCATCATCATCATTGTTGAAAACATCAACAGGCACAGTGCCTTACAATGCTATGTACAACAGCGATCGCAACTTCTACTGAAGTGTGGATGGCCATTGGCTCACCAAGAGCTCATCAGCCCTTTGACAGGTCTTGTTTTTGATCCTGCTGGGGGTCCACAGCCCCTTCCACACCTGGCAAACCAGGTGGGGAGACGGTTTAGTTCTCGACTATCCAACCATGGAGCAGGTAGCACAGGATTACATCGTACCCGTGGTGGGGAGAACTCCCCCCGACCTGACCTGACCAGTTCGGCTGTTTAAATATTCGCTATTTCTTGATGCCCATTGACAATATACACCCTAATTCCAGCACAATTTAGGAATTTATTTTTATTCTCTGTATTATAAACTGTGACTAGTATTCTTCCTTTTTAAACCTCGTTATCTAGTTCATTATGAACTTTAGCCTGGCACCAATCAGCTAACATGCCTTTTTCATAATCAACTCTTCCTCAATCATTTTTCATTGTACTGTGTTGGTCTTTATGTCAAACTCAGTAATGATAATGTATTAGCCAAGATAATACACACAGAGGACTCCTACACCTCCTATCGACCCCTTGCCCAACGCAATGCACAGTCACCAGTTTCCAACATTTTTCCGCTTTTTTATGTACCTGTGCAACAACAAATTCTTTCCATGAACACTCCCCTCCTGATCATCATTCTAGCAGCATGAATAAATACAACTGGAGCTCCTTAGACCAAGTGCACTTGCCTTGGTACTCACCCATCCAGCAAGAATTCCTACACGTAAGCTAATTCAGAACTAGTTCAGAGACAACCATGATAAATAAGATAACAATACTCAAAGGTGACATGATAAACAATGTTCTGCCAGTGCAACATTTTAAGTTTTGGCTGTGTTAAGGCATAAAAATTGGACTTGGGCCCAATGAAATCAAGAGGAGTCTTGAACAAATGTTAATTGTGAGCTAACTCCTTTTGTGAGCACTTGTTGATACGATTAAGAGGCCCAGCTTGTTACTGTTGCATGAACATGTGATGGAGATAAAGGAAACACTCCTTTCCACAACAAATTAACCTATGCACCACCAAACATCATTCACTTTGCAAGTTAAAAAGACAAAGTGCCTTCACACAATCTAATTTAAAAAATATAAACGGCAATGATTGTTAATAAATATAGGCTGTAAGTTAATTACTTTTTAAATTATTTCAAAATATAACTTACTAAAAGTGCTTTGGAACATTTCCTGCCACAGCATGTAGATTAGAACAAAGAGTTTACAGGGTTAACCACAAACAGTGATTTGTTCATAAATAATCACTTTTGCGAATCTTAAATTAAGCCATGAAAGGAAATTATTTCCTATTTTAAACAAAATGAGAAACTTGCCTGAAGCAGGAAATAATGAATTTTAAAAGTTAGAGCATTTTATGCTTAATATCTAACCTACATCAGTGAAATGATAGTGAAAATTATGTTAAGCATCGAATATGACGCTATGATTTGGCACATTACAAATAAATGGTACAATCTTGGCACTGAGCCTCCATTCCTGCTTACATATGAACATTTGTGAAAGTTCAGTTCCCTTCCCAAAACTGGGACTCAGGTAAGCAAAGCTTGTTTTCTTTAATTGCCCTTGATTAAGTACTAAACAAATATTTAGTTATATTTAGAAAAGTTGCCATATTGCGGGATAAACAACCAAGGAGCCAAAGACTGCATGATCCATTATGTCAGCGTTTGCAATGGATTCTCGGTACGAGTGAAGAATGTCGAACTGCAGACCAGAATGTTCCATTCAACATTAAGAAACTAAATCAGAAAAGGAACAATTTAAAATAAAAAATGGAAAATGCTGTAAACACTCAGCAGGTCAAGCAATGTTTGTGGAAAGAGAAACAGAACAGATGACGGGTCCCAAGCTTGAAACCTTAACTGTTTGTCCTTCTACTTAATCTGCTAAATATTTCCAGCATTTTATAATTTTTTGAGATTTTCACTACTTGCGATTGTTTTTTTTATTTTCAAAGGAACCATTTAAGATAGATATCAAGGACATAAAATGTCATTCAACTTTGGAAATAGATTTCTAGCTTGGACGATGAAAGCCAAAGCTTAGATTTATTTAATCAGCGTAGAATAAAATGCATTTTAATTGATCATATTGTTTTGAGGATTTTTGTTTCCAATTCTTCAATTGCACAAGGCTTAAGTAAAACACGGACCCTGGCAGTTCTTCTATCTGGATTAAATTCTCTTTGCTTGCTTCATCAATGGTCTTTCTTCCATAATTACATCAGAAATGGACATGTTCACTGAAGATTGCCTAAGTTTTAATCCATTCTCAACTGTCAGCAAACACAACATGCATACAAAAAGATGTGGATGATATCCTGGCATTAGCCATATTAGAATTCATGCCATAAAAGACCCAGCTATGGCCATCTCCTCCAAGGGAGAGTTTAAACACAAACATGGTTCGACCACTGTCAATGCTTACACTTCTGGGAGGGATCAACATTGACAAGTCTGAAGAAGGGTTTTGGCCCGAAATGTTGCCTATTTCCTCTGCTCCATAGACGCTGAGTTTCTCCAGCATTTTTGTCTACCATTGACAACAAGCTTAGTTGAACCAACCACTTAAATATTGTGACTACAAGAACAGATCAGAGGCTGGGCTGTGGGAACTGACTCACCTCCTGATATCCCAAGTCAACAAGGCACAGGTCGGGAGCAAATCATTTGCCTGGATATTTGCTTCACTATTTCATGACGCTTGGCATCACTGAGAACAAACCAGATTAGTACCCCATCAGATATTCTAAGCATTCATTCTCTCCACTTCCAGGACACAATAAAATCTTCTCTCCTGTTACTAACTCCTTTTCCATGCCTGCACCATGCTCCATCTACAAAATGTTCTCTTTATATTTACCTGTGAATCTCTGCCTTTCCTTCCTAGCTCTTCATAAGGGCGACACAGTGTTGCAATGGCAGAGTTGCTGCCTTGCATCTCCAGAGACCCCGGTTCGATCGTGACTACGGGTGCTGTCTGTATGGAGTCTGTACGTTCTCCCTGTGTTTCTCCCATGGGTTTTCTCCTGGTGCTCCAATTTCCTCCCACATTCCAAAGACATGCAGGTTTACAGGTTAATTGACCTGCTAATTGTCCATAGTATGTAGGAAAAAACTAGTGTGATCGCTGGTCTTTGCAAACTCAGTGGGCCGAAGGGCTTGTATCTCTAAACTAAACTAAACTAAATTAAACTAAACTAATATCATAACATCTATCACATAGACGGACAAGTTCAGCAGACACATGGACACACCACTTACTTGTAAGTTCTCTCAGAGTCACACATGATCCTGGCTTGAAGAAATAATACTATTCCTTCTTTGCCAGTGGGTCCAAATCCGTAAACTACCAGGTTTGTATTGTCAGAGTGTATTCTTAAGCATTTCAGCAGTTAAATGTAACCTGCCATCACATTCTCTCGCGCAATCGATATGGGCAATAAATGCTGCCTTGTATTCTGAAAAATGAACAAAGGTTTGTCTTATTTACTAACCAAAAGTCTTGAATATTGATTCACCAGTATTATTTTTGACATTGAAACCACAGAAATCCTGGGGGGCACACAAATAGAGAGAAGGCTTTCATGGAATTTTCTTTGAACAAAAACATTGTGCTATCTCCCTTTACTAGAGTGGGAGAGACTCGGACCAGAGAGCATAGCCTCAGAATAAAAGGACGTATCATTAGAAAGGAGATGAGGAGGAATTTGTTAAGTCAGAAGGTGGTGAATCTGTGGAATTTATTGCCACAGAAGGCTGTGAAGGCCAAGTCAATTAATATTTTTAAAGTGGAGATTGATAGGTTCTTGATTAGTATGAGTGTCAGGATTTATAGGGAGAAGGCAAGAGAATTGGGTTGAGAGGGAAAGATAGATCAGCCATGACTGAATGGCAGAGTAGACTTGATGGGCTGAATGGCCTAATTCTGTTCCTATGACTTATGAATTTATGAACTCTAAACTATACAGTCTAATTCCAGGCAAATTGCAGCAAGATAAACAGATAAGGTGATCCTCAAGAGTCTCTTTTCCTTTGTTGGCTGAGGAATAATATGTAAGATCGGACAACCTGAGCAAGAACCAAGGCAGGTACGGGATACTGAGTTTGATGATCAGCCATGATCATATTGAATGGCGGTGCAGGCTCGAAGGGCCGAATGGCCTACTCCTGCACCAATTTTCTATGTATCTATGTAACTTTATAGTAAGCTAGGCACATTTCAACTAGAGTACAGCACAATAGCTTTAGTTGACAAATTACAGCAAGGACATGAAAGGACATTTATGTTGGCAGGGCTAAAGAATTCTAATTAAGAGGGAGGATTAGGTGGGCTGGAGTTATTTCTTTTGGCTGAGAGGGGTCTAAGAAAAGTTTAATTGAGGTGTGTACAAGAGAGATAAACACAGTGGATAGGATAAACTGATATCTCTTCACTGGTAAGTCAATAACTAAGTGGACAGATATACTAACTGGTGGAAGGATTAGCAATATTATGGGAATTTTTTCACCCATAGGATGGTGGGGTTTTATAACTCAATACTGAAAGGATAGTGTGTGCACAAACTTTACTCCTTCTCATTAACTATGTGGGTATTGATAATGAGTTGGAAATCAGGATTGAGCTTTTATTTAGAAAAGAGAAGAAAGTATTGAGGTTTAATTTTGTTTAGTTTAATTTATTGTCACATGTACCGAGCTACATGAGTTTTGTTGCGTGCGAACCAGTAGGCAGAAAGACAACACATGATTACAATCGATCCATTCACAGTGATAAGGGAAAATCCTTTAGTGTAAGATAGTCAGCCAAGTGATACTGTGACTGAAGAAGGGTCTCGACCCGAAATGTCGCCTATTCTTTCTCTCCTTAGATGCTGCCTCACCCGCTGAGTTTCTCCATCATTTTTGTCTACCTTAGGTTTTTCCAACATCTGCAGTGCTTTCTTTAACAAAGTGATACTGTGCTCAGCACCAAAAGTTGCTTTCTGTGTAAGTCATCCCCCCCCCCCCCCCCCCCCCCCCCCCCCCCCCCCCCCCCCCCCCCCCCCCCCCCCCCCCCCCCCCCCCCCCCCCCCCCCCCCCCCCCCCCCCCCCCCCCCCCCCCCCCCCCCCCCCCCCCCCCCCCCCCCCCCCCCCCCCCCCCCTCCCCCCCCCCCCCCCCCCCCCCCCCCCCCCCCCCCCCCCTCCCCCCCTCCCCCCCCCCCCCCAACCACTAAACATATATATGAGGATTCTTCTCATTTATTTTAGTTTCATTCAACTGTAGCACCGCTCAGAAGGGAGGACTTTTATCTTTGTCGATGAATCCAAAAGGAATCCTTGATTGACCGATACCACAGAGAAAGATACTGTTTTGTGAGTATGATTTCTGTCAGGCCATGGAACAGCTGAGTCCTGTGCTAAATTCATTAATTGGGAGATCTTAACTCAGGTTTTGTGATCAGCGGGGTCACAAGTATTGCCTTTGATCTGTATAAGGTCTACATGCTTTCTCTTCAGTGGCCCTAGAATTTGAACTTGGATGAAATAATGGGAGACTTTTCTGTGGTGTGACCTTCAACAATAGTGTTTTGTAGTCCTATAAATTAACATCATGGGAGACCGTCAAAATTAGACCAGCCCACAAAAATCTGAGACAACGTTTCTAAGATATGCCCCTAAGTTTAACCTGGATAGCTCAGAGGTAAGGCATGTTTTAACATTTTGGAACCTCTTATAAGCATTTTAAGCACTGAATGTAAAAAATGTAAAAACTCTAAATTTAAAAAACAATTAACATTTTAAAAGATTGTTTTTAAATCGATAAGCTGCTTAAAATGTGTTGCCTTGGTTTGCCACAAATATTTCCCTCTATTAAAATTTCTTTCCAGTTTAAGGAAATTATCACTGCACCTCCCTCAGACCAGTTACAAAATCTTTTGTTCAGTTATTTTTTTAAAATATGGGGCAATTAACACAGATTAATGTGCCCTTGTATTTTCAGTTTGGAGATCAGCTGGCAGTGCTGCATTAAACCATTTATGGAAATATTAGAATTTCCAAGCTAACCACATGCAAGCACAGAATTCCCACAATTGATGAAAGGTTTGTGAAGCAATCTCAGTGAACACTTGCAATTCTGCCGTCATTATTATTACAAAATCCAAGCATTATATATTGGTGAATTAGTTTGATATAATGAGGTGACTTGCTGAGAATCAGACGGCAGGGAAGAGTTAGAAACATTGCTCTGGATCTGATACCGTGTTTATTTCCAACCAGGTAAAAACAGCCAATTTTGTTTGCTGTAGGATGTTAGATTTTTACAGCATTAGTATGGTAGCCATTTTGAATCTTTTTTTAAATTACATTTAAATTCTGTCATTGCTATTCAAGCCTATGTCTCTGGCTCTATATTACTGGTCTAGTAATTGTGTAATCACAATACCAGCATTTTTTAGCAGACAATTGGTGCCTAATATGTTTGGGGGGGGCTGTTTTGGGGGACAGGGGAGAATTACTTGTGGTGCTGTGGATGTATTAAAATGGTTGGTTTCAATTATCTTGTGTTGTAGAAAAGGGGAATTTACATGAAACCTAGTCAGTTGATCTCAAAGGAAGTCAAAATAGTAAATGTTGCTGTGGGCACATCTGGCAGCATCTGTGAAGAGAGAAATAGAGTTAGTGCTTCAACTCTTCATCAGGAAACATTTGTTTATTGTAGAAACAAAGAACTACAGATGTTGGTTTATACCAAAGATAGATGCGAATAGCTGGAGTAACTTAATGGATCAGGCAGCATCTCTGGAGAAAAAGGATGGGCAACTATTTGGGTCGGGACCCTTCTTCAGTCTGAAGAAAGCGTCTTAAACCAAAACGTCACCTATCCATTTCTTCAGAGATGCTGCCTGACCCATTGAGTGACTCCAGCACTTTGTGTCTTTCTTTGAAAACATTGTTTGTTGCCAGCTGCCCTATGGGATGGAGATGGTGGTCTCAAGAAAGGGAAGGAAAGTCAGAGAATGTGAGAAGAGGGTGGTATTTGGCAACAAGTTCAAGACTATTTTTAGGTGTATATGAGGGCAGGAAGCATTGTTTTATGGAGATTCAAGTAACCACAGATGCTGGTTTATAAAGAAAGACACAAAGTACTGGAGTAACTTAGCAGACAGGCTGCATCTTTGGAGAACATGGATAAGTGACGCTTCAGATTGGGATCCAATTATTACAGTTAATGTGAGCATTGGTCATAGATAGAACACGGGGAGTGAGAGATGACTTATTTAAATGCTAAATGCAAACCCTGATTACTATGCATTGCCAGGGGGCACAAATAATTCAGGATGTTTATATGACAGTATAATATGACAGAAGTATTTAAAGTTAAACTAATTGAATTAGTACTGAAATGCAAAATGTATTTTTAGAATTCTGATACGATACAGGATAGGAAACACAATTTCCACACTTTGTGAAATTTCAATAAAGAACAATTAATATTTGTAAAGCTTAGATTTTAAGTTGCTGAATATCATTTCTTCACGATATTTGTAAACCTTTCATCTCAATGATTTCAGATAGGCACATGAAGCCAGGCCTCTGACAGCAGCAACTGATGTCCGAAGCACAATTTTGCATGGAAAGCATGCAGTAAGGATCTACGTTTTTCATTGAAGTGAAGGCTTTTGTATTGCACCATGGCCAACACTGCCATGCAACTGGTAGCTTTGATTGTCTGCATAATCGGCATGGTTGGGACATTGTCTGCTACTATTATGCCACAGTGGAGGATCACAGCACACATCGGAGCGAACGTTGTGACTGCCATTGTCTACATGAAAGGGCTGTGGTGGGCCTGTGCCATGTTTAGCACTGGTGTCTTTCAGTGTGAGACCTACAACTCCGTCCTGGAGCTTCCAGCAAATCTGCAGGCCGCACGAGCCATGATGGTCATTTCCGTTGCTCTCTCCTTGCTCGCTATCACCATTTCTGTGGTGGGCATGAAATGCACTGTGTGTGCCAAGGATTCTCCCATAAAGGACAAAATTGCTGGAACTGGAGGAGTCTTCTTTATCGTAGCTGGACTGATGGGCTTGGTACCTGTGGCATGGACAATGAATGGGGTGATACTGTATTTCAACGACCCCTTAATTCCAGGTGACCTCAAGTTTGAAATTGGCGAGTCCCTGTACCTCGGGGTCGTTGCTGCCATGTTGACCATCATTGGAGGAGTCATACTGGCCATGTCATTCATAGGTAGGAAATCTGAGCCGTACAGTAGACGACCCATGTCCTACCAGAATCCTGCAGCAAACCGTACTGTGCCAGCACCCTCAGCAGCATCTCTTCATTCAAAAGCAGCAAAATCAGAATTCAACTCTTACAATCTGACTGGTTATGTGTAGATTCAGTTGTGTGTTCAGTGGCAGTGTGGGGCACACAGTGAAACCACTTTAAGGAGTCATTACAAAATTATTCTTTATCACAAAATCATTCTCTCCGAAGGAATTCAGCTGTCAAAGCCCTTGCAAAATAGTATAAAGATATCTTTTTGCTAATACGGCATGCAAATTATTATGTACTCATAGTTTATAATTTAAAAAATAATAATTTTCCACAGTTTTTGACCATTGATGGGGTCATTTACTAGGCTAGAAGTAATATTTGCTAGAATGAAACTTGAAACAGTATGGCTTTTTCCTGCTTTTACTACACATCATTCCTAGGTGGAAAGACACTACCTGAAATGTTTAATAATCCTATGCAGCTTAAAAGTAAGTCTGGGCTTTGTATAAAAATGACCACGGAAAAGAAACAAATTTCATTCTTCCAAGGAAAAATCATGGATTTTGCTACAGATTTTCTGTCAGCATTTGCTTTTATGTGAATGATTGAATACTAAAGAGGAACAATCCAAATGCCTAATCTGCAGCTGTGGAAAAGTCCGTTTTTAAAATAGGATTTCCTTTCACTTGTCTAAATGAGATAGGCTTAAGGCACGTTAAACTGTAGATCAAAAAAAAGTTTACCCCCCTGGTTTAGTAGCTTTCCCATTCTAGCAAGTACTCCACGTAGAATGGCACTTTGCAAGGTGACAGTTGTAAATAATTGATAGCTCAGCAAAGACTTTCCAACTCGTAGTTACAATAGTTCCGGTTAATTTTAGTTAATATCTCCTGTGAACAAATGTCTAATAGGTTTTGTTTATTTTACCACTTACTCAAACTCTGTGCCATTAAACATTTATGCATTGTTCATTCAGGAGTGGGTTGGGTGAAAAGTTAATCAAGTGATTTCAGTAGCGGGCCCATGATTGTACTACCCAACCCACAATCTTATCCATTCTGGAATAACACTTCAGTTTGTTTGACCATTCTACCTTTAATTCAGAATATCTGATCATTTACACACACACTGCAGGATACCAACATTTCATACCAATTAATTTTTCTACATCGATAAACAATTCAGTGGAAATATTTTAAGATCTTACATTATTGTTAATTTTAAAGTCGGTTCATTCTCCCACCATACTTGTTTAAATTAAATTAAATTAAAGTTCATTGTTAAAAAATAATTGTTTAAATTATATGGTAGACAAAAATGCTGGAGAAACTCATCGGGTGTGGCAGCATCTGTGGGGCGAAGGAAATAGGCAATGTTTTGGGTCGAAACCCTTCTTTAAATTATATGATATCTGAATTTAGTGGAACATCCAATGTTTTCACTTATTTGCCCAGTGATGGAAGTGTTGAATTGTGTGGTGCCTTGGAAAGGTCGACAACATTTAGATTAATTACTGTTACATTTATCACGTTGAATGTTACAATATAAAAGTTGCATGATAAACCTTGCCAATTCTTCTGTGTATAACTGCCTTCATCTGCTCTATAGACATTCTGGTTTCAGCCCTGAATCATACTCTATGCTGATATGGTGGATCTCATCTGGGTTGAGAGTACAATGCTCTAAATGTATTCATGAAGTGCTTAGCAAGTCTCCTACATATTTGCCACCCAGATTTTACCCTCTGAAACTGCCTGAGTGTAGTAGATTAGTTGAATAGTCTGACAGTGCCTGTTGCTGTGGACTACTTCTGAAGTGTTAACACATGGAAATGTACTTTGGTCCAAGTGCTTCTTTAAATAAAATACATTACTCATTATCTGTATTTTATGCCAGGTGAAGATTGGTGGAGCATTTTAATAGATGTAATTGTTGAAACAGTAACCAAGATGGCGCCTAATGAGAAGTACAGCAGATGTTTACATATTCTGTTGTGCTGCTGCAAGTAAAAACATAGAAATTAGGTGCAGGAGTAGGCCATTCGGCCCTTCGAGCCTGCACCACCATTCAATACGATCATGGCTGATCATCCAACTCAGTATCCTGTACCTGCCTTCTCTCCATACCCCCTGATCCCCTTAGCCAGAAGGGCCACATCTAACTCCCTCTTAAATATAGCCAATGAACTGGTCTCAACTACCCTCTGTGGCAGAGAGTTCCAGAGATTCACCACTCTCAAGTAAGAATGTTATTGTTCTATCTGGGACATATGAGAATAAAGCACTTGACTCTTGACATCCATAGGCTAAGTTGAACTGTTATAAATTGTTCAGCTTGGCCATGACAGAATAATGTCAAAAGAAAAATAAAGTTCCACAGAGCCCTATCACACTATGTGCAGGCCAGAGTGAACGAGCGCCTGCTGCACTGTTACATAGAAACATAGAAATTAGGTGCAGGAGTAGGCCATTCGGCCCTTCGAGCCTGCACCGCCATTCAATATGATCATGGCTGATCATCCAACTCAGTATCCCGTACCTGCCTTCTCTCCATACCCCCTGAGCCCCTTAGCCACAAGGGCCACATCTAACTCCCTCTTAAATATAGCCAATGAACTGGCCTCAACTACCCTCTGTGGCAGAGAATTCCAGAGATTCACCACTCTCTGTGTGAAAAAAGTTCTTCTCATCTCGGTTTTAAAGGATTTCCCCTTTATCCTTAAGCTGTGACCCCTTGTCCTGGACTTCCCTAACATCGGGAACAATCTTCCTGCATCTAGCCTGTCCAACCCCTTAAGAATTTTGTACGCTTCTATAAGATCCCCTCTCAATCTTCTAAATTCTAGAGAGTATAAACCAAGTCTATCCAGTCTTTCTTCATAAGGCAGTCCTGACATCCCAGGAATCAGTCTGGTGAACCGTCTCTGAACTCCCTCTATGGCAATAATGTCCTTCCTCAGATTTGGAGACCAAAACTGTACGCAATACTCCAGGTGTGGTCTCACCAAGACCCTGTACAACTGCAGTAGAACCTCTCTGCTCCTATACTCAAATCCTTTTGCAATGAAAGCTAACATACCATTCGCTTTCTTTACTGCCTGCTGCTTCTAGGGAACTCCCATGTCAGAGTGACATGAACTGACTGCTCAACCAATAATACTTGGCGAATAACACCATTGTCTTCAAGCCAATCCATCACTGGAACAAACAGCATGTTATTGCTGAATTAAATTTGGACATTATATGGCGTTCTCACATATCAAATTAGTACTTTTGCATGTTTCTGTTCTCTAACACTCCACACACGGAACCTGCAACTCCGTTCCTGGAGTGGGCCATCTCAACACTCCCCATCTCTGCAGATTAGAAACTGATTGTTCCCTGTTCTGTGCAAGCGTTATTAATCAATTTCTGTCTGGTGGAACATTTCAGGGATCTTTTTTTTATAAATCTCTTTTTAAAATGCCCATGGTCAAAGGAGCTTTCTATTTTACTGAATTTGAATGATCAATTGTTCAGCAAAACAAATCTGTGTCTGGTTCTTAAGAAAGATTTGGTGGAGATTGAGACCATGAGCAGTTTCTTTGTTGAATGCTAAATAATTAGGAGTTTATGTCAATTGATTTTGTGAACTCTAATCATTTTCCCAGAAAATTTGATTTCAAGTATTGAAAATAACAATATTCCTTTTTTCTAGGCATAAGAAAAAAAGCTTCAAGATATTAACCAGAACATTTTAAAATGGAGTCATTACTCTTATATTAACACTTCATAAACTGCGAGATGTTCTGTTATTACTGATTTTTAAGTTTATCAGATCAATTGAATAAGAAATTAATGTACTTTGTAGATTTATTTTACTTTTTGCCTCACTTATTGACAATTTTCTTGAGATTATATATTTACAAAAATGAAAAAAGTCATTGATAATTAACGATTGTAATCAACATATACTGGGAACAATAAAATATTCTGATCATGTTTATTGCCTTGCACTTGTACACTGATTACTGATAACCAAAGTTGAAGTACATTCACGTTTATTGAATCTGCTCCTCATTACTACTGCACTGTTACAGCGCTCCATAGTTTCCCAGTCTGCCTGTAAGCATTGAATCATACCATTGGTATCTCCCTGCACCAAAGCCGTATATTTTGAGTTGGATCTCAGCAGAGGTTAGATTTGAGGAGATTGGGAATA
Organism: Leucoraja erinaceus; assembly: GCF_028641065.1. NCBI lineage: Eukaryota > Metazoa > Chordata > Chondrichthyes > Rajiformes > Rajidae > Leucoraja > Leucoraja erinaceus. The sequence continues at coordinate 18,831,751 of NC_073388.1, read as the reverse complement.
AACCTGTCATATATATTGGGGATTGATGTCTGGGCTGTCTGTTGGTTCCCAGTCCCACAAAACCCTCTGCCGCATCAGTCAGGCCAACCCAAATAAAACAGATTTTGAGCAGCCTTGTTTCACACAGATAGGATTTCACAGATTATGAGATCTGACTCTATTCAGGTTATGTGTGGTCTGACCTTGCTTATTGAAATTATTTAACTCCACAAGTCATGGGAGGCCTGATCTTGCAGCCTATGAGTGACTTGACCATACACAGAAAATGCTAGTACAGATACAAGAATGAAATACAATGCAACATCAAAATATGAAATACAAATTTTAGGGAATAGCACACATTTGTGGAAAGAGATACAGAGCTAATGTTTCAGATCAACTTTTGGCAAACGTATCTGGGTGAATGGTCAGTGTGTTAAAACTCTTTTACTTCTCTCCTCAGATACAAATGAGTATTTGCAACTTTTTCATTTGAACAGGATCCAGCAATCAAATGGCTGGTGCGTAAATCATAGCTCGATGTGAGGGTGACTTATTCACTGGCACTGAAGTTTAATGTTTAATTTGTCCTAATTTGCTTGAAATTCAAATGCAGGCAGGTGGCACTAACAAGGAAACATGAGATTCAATAAAGCTTCAGAATTAACTTAGTGAGTTCCATGTAGTGCTGGTAAAATTATGCATTAGAAATGGACAGACTATGCTCTGCATATGCTCTATACCATCGTTCCAGTGGACAACTGCAAGAGGTCATTCACAAAAAGGAAAATAATAAAAACCTGCAATGATGGAGATCTAAAATAAAAATAAAATTGGTGGAAATACACAAGTCAGCCAACATCTGTGGGAAAATAAAGAGTTCATGATTCAGGTTGAAGACCCTTTGTAAGTTCTGGGAAGCAGAGAACAGAAGCTTGTTAAACTACTGTGAGGATGGGGAGGGGAGATGTCCCTTATTAGATTAAAACCAGAGACACCATGGGGATAATCCATAAACAAGGATCTCTGATCAACGAGTGAATTAAATCAGAGAGTGAGAAGATGAGCAAAATAACACAGACAGCAAAATGTAGAATGTTGTGAAATGGAGAGCAGGAAGTCATGCCTGGCAGGTGAGGCTGGGCATGTCGACTTCCAGAGAACAAAAACGGAAGATTGAAAGGTAAAATAAGAGACAAACTAAACAAACAAGCTGAGAAAATATGACAGATGAACAATCGATACAAGCACGAGTACCTTGTTACCTGAAGTTGATGAATTCTAAACTGAGTCTAGAAGACTATAATGTGCCCTAACGGAAGATGAGGTGCTGTCCCTCAAACTTCGGTTGGGCCTCATTGTTACAATGCAGGAGGCCACAGACCGATGGAGATCTAAATCTGAGTGGGGCTGGGATGGAGAATTAAAGTAGTCACTTTCATCTATGAGCAAAGCATGCCTATAGCTTACTCTTGCATCTACTTCTTATGGAGTGTGCCATCTCCAAAATGCATTGCAGTTACTGTGTACTCTTCTCTCATAGAATCTTCCAAATCAACAAACTCTTCCCCCAAGAACACAAGGAGTAAGTGCCACACCCTGCAGGTTCCTCTCCAAGCCGTACATGAAGCTGACTTGAAAATACATAGCTGATTGTGAACTCTCTGCCCAACAGCCCTCCCCAGAAAGCTGTTCACTATTACCTTCTCAACACCACTTTGCATTGAGCAATAAAACACTGGACTTGGCACAAAAAATAAACAGCAATCTCTGGTGAGCTTGCCCTCCACACAAAAAAAAATCAAGGTCGAGGTGACCTGCAACCTTCTAGCACCTCCCATGCATATGTTGAAAACCTTCCTCGGCTATGAAGAAAACCGGCTTCGACTAGACCCACAACAAAAAAATTATCGATTTTTAAAATGGCAACCTATTTTTAGTCAAGGCCTGTGTTAATCATGATGAAAAAATAGCAGCAACCTAGTTGAAGCCTGGACCACACGGAAACCACTTTCAGAGTGACCAAAACCTCCGGTGACCTCATTGAAACCTTGGGTGGCGGGCAAGGTTACCAGAGGTTGCTGTTTAGGTCTCCTAAGTGGGACAGGGGCTTAATACTGCAGTGGTCTGAGGAGGCAGAGGATCTACTTCGGGTTTGCTATGAGTCACTGGACTGGAATATGTTTAAGAGCACTTCATCCAACATGAATGAGTAGAGACACAAAAAGGTGGAGCAACTCAGCAAGTCAGAGCATCTTTGGAGAAAAGGAATAGGTGACTTTTCGGGTTGAGACCAGACTGGGAGTTAGGGGAAAGGGAAACGAGAGAAATACATGGTGATATAGAGAGATATAGAACAAATGAATTAAAGATATGCAAAAAAGTAACGATGATAAAGGGAACAGGCCATTGTTCTCTGTCGCCTGGTTGAAAATGAGTTACAGATAATGAGACTTAACAAGGCAGCTTTGATGCTAGGAGGGTGGGGGGGTGGAGAGAAGGAGGATGCTGGGTTACTTGAAGTTAGAGAAATCATTAGTCATACTAATGGGTGGTAAGCTGCTCAAGTGAAATATGAGGTGCTGTTGTATACATAAGTCATCATGTACAAACAAGGAACTGCAGATGCTTGTTAATACATAAAACGACACAAAGTGCTGGAGTAATTCAGCAGGTCAAGCAGCATCTCTGGAGAACCTGGATAGGTGATGAGACAAGATCCTTCTTCAAACCTATCTCGAGGGGGGGGGGGGGGGGGGAGAGAAAGCTAGAAGAGGGGAGAGGCAGGACAAAGAGTAGCAGGTAATATGTGGACACAGCCAATGATTATTTTTAAATTTGTAGATGGTTGGAGCCGATACTCTTTGGTTAAAATAAACACACTTCAGACCATCAGCGAAACCATATTCTTTCACCTCTCCCTGTCTGTCCTTAGAGATATACTGGTCCTAACCTCTACCATCCAATCATTCTTTCCAATTTCCAAACTACAACTCTGGATCCCATCCCCCTGCCTCTCCGGTTTGAAACCCCCTGAGTATTATTGGTGAACCTCCCTGCTACAGTTTTGATGCAATGCCACCCTCTTGTACAGGTCCCTCTGCCCCAGAAGAAATCCCAATAGTTCAAAAATCTCGCTCCCCGCCCCCTGCACCAGTTCCTGAGCCACGTATTCATCTGTCCAGTTTGCATCTTCCTACCAGCACGTGGCATTAGGAGTAATCCCAAGATTAATACCTTCGGGTTCCTGCTTTTTAATGTTCTGCCTAACTCTAACTCCACTATATTCATTTCTGGGATAAGATATAAGAGGTCAAAATGCTGGGATCCAGACCTAAGAACAACCCCTTCTTTACTGATATCAGACATTTGTCATTTCTTTCACATCAACTTCACAGATGCCTGCCACATCATTTTGCTGTGAATTCTGCCTCATTTAGTTGTTCTATTTTTTTTGCATCGCAATCTTATAGAAACATAGAAATTAGGTGCAGGAGTAGGCCATTCGGCCCTTCGAGCCTGCACCGCCATTCAATATGATCATGGCTGATCATCCAACTCAGTATCCTGTACCTGCCTTCTCTCCATACCCCCTGATCCATTTAGCCACAAGGGCCACATCTAACTCCCTCTTAACTATAGCCAATGAACTGGCCTCAACTACCTTCTGTGGCAGAGAATTCCAGAGATTCTCCACTCTCTGTGTGAAAAATGTTTTCCTCATCTCGGTCCTAAAAGATTTCCCCCTTATCCTTAAACTGTGACCCCTTGTTCTGGACTTCCCCAACATCGGGAACAATCTTCCTGCATCTAGCCTGTCCAGCCCCTTAAGAATTTTGTAAGTTTCTATAAGATCCCCCCTAAATCTTCTAAATTCTAGCGAGTACAAACCAAGTCTATCCAGTCTTTCTTCATATGAAAGTCCTGACATCCCAGGAATCAGTCTGGTGAACCTTCTCTGTGCTCCCTCTATGGCAAGAATGTCTTTCCTCAGATTAGGAGACCAAAACTGTATGCAATACTCCAGGTGTGGTCTCACCAAGAGCCTGTACAACTGCAGTAGAACCTCCCTGCTCCTATACTCAAATCCTTTTGCTATGAATGCTAACATACCATTTGCCTTCTTCACTGCCTGCTGCACCTGCATGCCTACTTTTAATGACTGGTGTACCATGACACCCAGGTCTCGTTGCATCTCCCCCTTTCCTAATTGGCCACCATTCAGATAATAGTCTACATTCCTGTTTTTGCCACCAAAGTGGATAACCTCACATTTATCCACATTATATTGCATCTGCCATGCATTTGCCCACTCACCCAGCCTATTCAAGTCACCTTGCAGCCTCCTAGCATCCTCCTCACAGCTAACACTGCCCCCCAGCTTTGTGTCATCCGCAAACTTGGAGATGTTGCATTCAATTCCCTCGTCCAAATCATAAATATATATCGTAAATAGCTGGGGTCCCAGCACTGAGCCTTGCGGTACCCCACTAGTCACTGCCTGCCATTGTGAAAAGGACCCGTTTACTCCTACTCTTTACACCATTCTGCTGTTTTGCATTCATCGGTGTATTTATTCATGTATCTATCATTACCATGTGTATTGTTTACTCTGAGAGCTTTATGCAAACGAGGAATTTTATTGCACCATGAAACATGACAATAAACTAATTAGAATATGAATTTGAAATTCAAATAAAATATAGTTTTTTTAAGTAAAGGTATTGCTAAACTTTTAGCCATTATTAAGTGGGTTCCAGCTGGAGTATTGGGACCATCAGTGGGCACTTGGTCTGTGACCAGACCTTGGAAAAAATCTATAGGTGAAGCTCCAGAATGTTACCAAACATGGAGAAAATGGGCTGTACTCTTTACTGCAGGAAGGGTTAAAGAAAGTTTTAGTAGTGTACGTGTTCAAAATTAACGGAGGTTTTGATTGAATAGAAGAAACAATACCCAATGGCAGTTAGTTTGATCATATGAGGACAAAGATTGAACGGTTGTTTGGAAAAATAAAGGACAGAGATGAGGACTTCCTTTTATGCAGTATGTTATCACATTGAGTTATGTAGAAACAAGGAATTGCAGATGCTGGTTTACAAAAAAAGACACAAAGTGCTGGAGTAACTCAGCTGGTTTGGCAGAATCCCTGGGGAACATGGTAGGTGACCTATCGGGTTGGGACCCTTGTTCAGGGGTGGGTTGGGTGGAGAGAAGAAAACTGGAAAGGAGGAGGGGTGGGACAATGCAAGTAACAGGTGGATACAGGTGGGGGGGGGGTAGTTGATAGGCAGATGATTGAACAAAGTCGAGAGGAAAAAAGACAGAAGGTGTGAGACAAAAGGATTGAAGAATTTCAAATTGTGAAGCTAGAGAAAATAATGTAGGTGGAAGGGAAGGGAGAGGGGAGAAATAAGTGTGAGTCCAGGTGAGGCACAGGGGAGAGGGGGAGGGTTGTAGCCTTACACTGGTGATGGAGGAGGCCCAGGCCACAAAGTTCAATGTAGGAATTGGAAGAGGAGGTAAAATGGTTAGCTCCAGGAGATCCAATAGGCTTAGGCCAACCGAGTACAAGAGCTCAGTGAAATGGTCACCGAGTCTACGCTTGGTCTTGCCAATGTACAAGAGGCCACATCGAGAACCACAAATACAGTAAATGAGGTTAGAGGAGGTGCTTGTGAACTTCTGTCTCACCTGGAAGAACTGCTAGGGTCTCTGGATGGAAGTTAAACAGGAGCTATAGGGACGGCATTACATCTCACGCAGTAGCAGGGGAAAGTTCCTGGTAGGGGGTGGTTTAGGTGGGAAGGGATGAATGAACCAAGGAGTTGCAGAGGGAGCGGTCTCTGTGGAAGGTGGAAAGGGGTGGAGATGGGAAGATGCGGCTCGTGTTGAGATCACTTTGGAGGTGACGGGAATGTCGGAGAATAGTGTGTTGGTTGCGGAGGTTGGTAGGGTGTAAGGTTTCCGGAGGAGGCGCTGTCCTGAACGGCTGCCTGTCCTGCAGCTGTCCGTTTTTTCCCCTTCTTTTTTGTTATTTTTAGTACGTTAAGTGTACAGTCAGGGGGTCTAATCTTTTTATGTGTGGGGGGTGGTGCGGGGTAAGGGGGAAACTGCTTTTCCAAGTCCCTACCTGGTCGGAGGGGTTGCCTTCCTCCGAGCAGCGTCTTCGACCCGTCCTCGCGGCCTACCAGCGGGTCCTGGAGCGACGTTTTCCTGAGGGGCCCTGCCCAGAACATCGGCTTGGTGGCGGCGCAGAACATCGGCTTTGGCGGCGGCGCGGCGCTGGAGCGCTGTCGTGGAGCGGGCGATGCCTTTCCTGGGTCGCTGCGCTGGGACTCCAGTATGCTGGGACCGCCGATAATAACATCGTGGAGCCGCGGTTCTGTGGAGCGGCCAGCTGCGACGTTGAACTTACATCTCGCCGAGATCACCAGTGTGCGGAGCTCCGTCTGGCGCGGTCTGTTTGGCTTGGAAGCCGCGGGCTCCGGTGGGAAGGCGGCCGTTCCTGGCACCCCAAGCCGCTGGGGGTTCTCCCGACGCCGGAATACCATCACCCGGCGAGAACATCGGGCGCCGTGGCGGCGACTGTGGAGGCCTCAATAGGCCCGACTTTGGGTGGACAAGAGGATGGGGACTGGACTTTGTGCCTTCCCCCACAGTGGGAATCACTGTGGGGGGATGTTTTATGTTTGGTGTTGAATTTCTTCATGAATACTATGTTGTATTTTTATTAGTGTGCTGCAAGGACATCTGAATTTCCCCTGAATAAGGGGATTAATAAAGTCTAATCTAATCTAATCTAATCTAAGGTGAGGACTAGGGGAACTCTATCCTTGTTTCATCTGGAGGGAGGAGTTGTGAGAGCAGAACTATCAGACACAGAGGAGACACAGTTGAGAGATACATCTATGACTGCAGATGGGAAAACCACGTTCACTAAAGAAAGAGGACATCTCCGATCTCTGATCTCTGATGTCCTAGAATGGAAAGCCTCATCTTAGAAGCAAATGGGGCAGAGATCGAGAAACTGTGAGTCGAGGATAATATCTTTGCAAGAGACAAGGCGGGATATGGTGTACTCAGATAACTGGGGAAGTTAGTGAGTTTGTAGTAAACATCAGGCGATAGTCTGTCCCCTGTGATAAAGACAGAGAGATCAAGAAACAGGAGAGAGATGTCAGAGACAGTCCACGTGAACTTGAGGGCAGGGTGGAATTAGTGGTAAAGTTAATGAAATCATTGAGTTCTGTATGGGTGCAGGAGCCAGTCCCAATGCAGTCGTCCATGTAGTGGAGGATGGTGCCAGTGTACATTTGGAACAAGGATTTTTTCGACATATCTAGCAAAAAGGCAGGCATAGCTGTGGCCCATGCGAGTGCCCATGGCTACACTTCTTAACTTGAAGAAAGTGAGAGGAGTCCAAAGAGAAATTGTTGAGGATGAGGCCAAGTTCCTCTGGCATTCACTACCCACAAAAATTGACAGAACAGTGACGTAATAGAAAAGTTGCCATCTTAAAGTGCCAGAGACCCAGGTTTGATCCTGATTACAGATACCGTCTTTATGGTGTTTACATGTTGCCTCTGTGACCACGTGGATTTTGTCCAAGGCCCCGGTTTCCTCTCACATTCCAAACACCTGCAGGTTTTTTAAGTTAATTGACTTCTGTAAATTGTCTCTAGTTTGCCAGATAAAACTAGCATACGGGAGTGCGCTGGTCGGCGTGGATGCAGCGGGCCTGTTCCCACGCTATATCTCTAAACTAAACTAAACAGATTCAATAGAAATGATCATGAGTGTAGTTAATTATTTATTCCTATGGAATTTATTGTGCCACCAATGTTACTGCAGCAAAACAGTAGTTTCAGTGGGCTATGTCAGAGAGCAGCTACAAGTTGCCTGTGTAGATGTGAATTTGGAATCACAAATAGGCCAAAACTGGCAAGGACAACAGAGCTCCTTCCCTGAAGGACATAATTTAAATTCCTCACTTGCTGTATTGGGGTTCAAACTCGGGTCAACTGGATCAACTCAGGCCTCTAGACACTAATCTAATATTTTAACATTATGTTATCATATGCCAATATACTTGAAAAGTTAAAGAATGAAAGTTAAAGAAGGGAACACGAGTTATATGGAAATAGGAGGTATGGTGATTTGGAATGGTTTATCCAAGACTCAGAGCAGATAAAATAACTGCAATGATCAGTGATACGTGTGTCAGAGGTCATGGGGAAAAGGCAGAAGAATGGGGTTAGGAGGGAGAGATAGATCAGCCATGATTGAATGCTTGATTCTACTCCTATTCCTTATGACCTAAGCATGCACCATGCCAAGGACTGAGAAATGATCACCTTGCTCATGAGTTCATCGTGTATATTACAGGGCTGCCAAATCTCACGCATTGAGCGTGAGACTCAGGCATTTGACGAAATTCTCACGCTAGTGACAGAAGTCCTCATGTTCAAAAAAATATTGTATAAATAAATAGTCACACTCCTCCACACTCATCAATGAGAATAGCTTTCTGTCGGCGGGTTCCCCGTAAAGAACAAGCAATTTAATTGGCTTAAGCCCATCGTACATTATTTAAAATGGCAATGTAGACAAAAATGCTGGAGAAACTCAGCGGTTGAGGCAGCATCTATGTTTGTGTTTGACCCTTCTTCAGACTCAAGCATTTCTCCAGCATTTCTGTCTACCGCTCTATAGATGCTGCCTCACCCGCATTGACATCTCGTGCAGATGATGTGATAGATGAAACACGGCGGTGGTCCCAGCACCGATCCCGGAGGAACTGCTCACACCTCCCACCCTCACCTCCGGCGACTCTGTGGCCGGCAGCCGCTCTGTCCACACCGCATGGAGCTTTAACCCCGGCCCGGAGTCAGGAGCGAACTGGGTGAGTGGGAGTGGGGGCGTCGGTGCCGCCTCCGGAGCCGCGGGGATGAATCTCGGGCTATAGCTCCGCTCCAATGTCCGACCCCGGGGTCACTGACCCTCACCTCCCCCGGACAGAGCACCTGGGCTGGCCCACATTCCCGGGGGGGGGGGGGGGGGGGGAGAGAGAGGGAAATGCTCCCCGGATATCGCCAAGTCTCCGCTCACTCCGGGTGTTGCCGCCGCTTCACTGACACACACTCTCACACACAACCTAACACACACCCTTGCACACACACACTGGCACACACAACCTAACACACACCCTTGCACACACACACTGGCACACACTGCCTTGCACACACACACTGGCACACACAAGGTTTAAATGGATAATGGGCTAAATGTGGATAAATGGGACTAGTTATGATGGGCATCTTGATATTCCTGGACAAGTTGGGATGAAGGGCCTATTTCCATGCTGTAAAACTATGACACAATGTAGAAACGGTGTGATTGCTCTGGAGAGGATCCAGGGGCAATTTATGAACATATTGGCAGGGCTGGAATTTTTTTTTTCACTTTGAAGAAAGATTTGATAACTGGGATTGAATTCTCTGCAACAACGGAGGTGAAGAAAACACTTAGTTGAGGTGAATAATATTATGAGAATAGGACCTGTTTCGCTTAACAAAGAGTGTAGGAAGGAACTGCAGATGGTGGTTTAAACTGAAGATAGACACTAAAAGCTGGAATACTCAGCAGGACAGGCAGCATCTCAGGAGAGAAAGAATAGGTGATGTTTCGGTCGAGACCTTCAGAATGAAGAGATTGAAAACCAGCCATAAAACACAATGACTGGAGATGTGTGTTATCCAACTAGGGGCAGAAATCAGAAACATGTGTTCATCTTTATTGACGTGACACCATAATAAATATATTACAGAAAAAATAATTTAATGGGGTTGCATGGTGGCACAGCGGTAGAGTTGCTGCCTTGCAGCAGCACAGACCCAGATTTGATCCTGACTACGGGTGCTGTCTGTACAGTAAATGTGCATTTTCCTTATGGCCACATGGGTTTCTCTGGATATTCCGGTTTCCCCACATCCGAAAGAAGTGCAGGTTTGTAGGTTAATTGGCTTCTGTAAATTGTCCCTGGCATGTAGGATACAACTGGTGTATGGTAGATTGTTGGTCGGTGTGGACTTGGTGGGCCAAATATATATCTTAATTTCATTTAACCATATACGGTTGAATATGTGGCATTATTCTCATCTTGTTTCTATAGTCAAAGGGTAAGGTTGAATGATTTATTTGTGCAGAACAGCGATGGAAGTCTGACTCCTCTTAGCTTGTTTCTATGTTTGTGTTTCTCTATATATATATGCATAATATGAATTATAATCTGATTTCCATACATAAATATACTAATGTTATTCATGTGCTGCACCTGTTGACCAGAGCCTGGCTCTACTGTGGAATGTTATTGGGAATGTAATTTAGCCTAACCTTATTCATACCTAATCCAATTTGAAGCATAAATGTTGCATTCAAGTGTAAGTTAAAAGACTCGCTACAGTATGCACCAGATTGTACAATTTCAAGCTGAAAAATGCAAAAGGTCATGGGAGGGGGGACAGCCGCTTATATACGTTCAGTGTAGGAAGGACCTGCAGATGCTGGTTTAAACCGAAGATAGACACAACATGCTGGAGTAACAGCGGGACAGGCAGCATCTCTGGAGTGCAGGGTGTGGATGACAGTAGCAAATCCAAGCTAGTATGGTTTGGGAGGAAAAGTAGCCCAGGAGTGGGAATGTGGTTCTGGATTGCACACAGACAGGCAGTCAAGCCAAGATGGCTCTCAAAACGTACACCTGTCTGGTTGACTTTGAATTATGTTTCCTTTAGGAACTCCACGTTTCTCCACAGTACAGAGCGAATACATGAGTGCCTTGGTCATTATTGCAAATGAGAGTGGGTGTCAGTGAGTTAGAGGGTAGAATCGATTGAGGACAACCTGAGTACTGGTGTATGGGCAAAAGACTCACACTGAGTGATTGGTGGCCGAGGGCTACATTGGACAATTGGAGCAGAAATATTAGGTCAGGTGGTTGGAGTGGCCTTGTGGGTTTCCTCTGGGCTGGTTTCCTCTGCATTCCAAAAGATGTGCAGGTTTGCGGTTTAATTGGCTTCTGTAAATTGTCCTTAGTTTGAAGGATAGAAATAATGTACGGGCGATCGCTGGTCGGCGCAGCGGTGGGCCCGTTTCCACGCTTTATCTCTGAACTAAACCAAAATGCATATTGTGGAAGAATCAAAGGAGCAGATTTAGAGTGACTTTCATGTCCTTTACAAATACCCACAAGTACTATTCAGTCAATGTAATACTTTGGGCCATTTATATCCACCTAAGTGACCAGTTGCAAGACAACCAGATCAATGGAAGTTTGGAGTCATATAGACCAATACAGACAAGGACATCAGACTTTCTTCCACAACAGGGAAAAACAATTCAGAGTGCATTTGAAATACACCTTCTCCAAGAGTGTCCCACTGTACGAGTTCATTCAAGAGCTCTCCCGAGTTAAAAAAAATAATCAAACTCGTGGTAAGCACGTAGAATGAACATAGCGGGTACATCGGAGCTCGGGGACGGATCTTGGTGGCAAGTAATGCTAGCGGCAGGTACTCAGGAAACGCAGTAAGCTCGGGAAGACTTGTGAAGATTTTTCAACATGTTGAAAAATGTCCACGAGAGCCCCGAGTACCTGTGAGCGGCCATTACCGTAAATCTCCGAGTTCGAATCGGGGCAAACTCGGGAGAACTCTGAATGAACTCGTACAGTGGGACAGGGCTTTAAAGCACTCCCTTGGCCGGCATGGAGAACCAATCTAAAGATTTATATGCGTAAGTTTCTGGAATGGAATTTGTATCTTCTAATTCAGAACGTGAGCTCCAATCATTTAGTCACGGCTAATCTGAAATGGAGACAAACTTTTGTTTTAAAAATGCAACTTTCATCCCAAGAAAACAAAGCAAAGAATGGGCAAATCAATCTTAAAAGTCCAGTTGTGAGTCACCCACATAAAACTAGATTTTATTTCTTTTTGCCAATTGGTTTATCACCTTTCCTAAACTTGTGACTGAAACTATAGTTTATTATTGCAGGAGGAAAGTCATTTAGCACACAGGAAAATGTGAAACTAATTCATGTGAATTGATCAATAAAGTCATAAACTGTCTTAAAATGACCTTTTAATCTTTTAACGAGCATGGTTGTTGTGCTAATGTACTACCTAAATCCTTAAAGGCTCTCGGGGCATTTTTAAACAAAGAGTAACTCTTTCACCATTAACTTTTTAGAGTTCACACATGGCAAGTTTCTTTTCCTTATCCTATTTTTGTTTTTCAGTGCCACTGCTCTAGTTTTTCATACTATACCAATTAAACACTAAATTTGTCCATTTTTGTCCTATTCCCCACAGTCTCACTGTTGAAATTTACAATTATTCCCATTTTTCTAGAAAGTCAAAACATAGAACTTCAAATCGCTTGTCAACTTTCTACTACCCTGCATCTTCAAGCTTTTAAAAAGACCAAGGTAGACAAAAATGCTGGAGAAACTCAGCAGGTGAGGCAGCATCTTTGGAGCGAAGGAAATAGGCAACTTTTCGGGTCTAAACTCTTCTTCAGGGACCCTAAATGTTGCCTATTTCCTTCGCTCCGTAGATGCTGCCTCACCCGCTGAGTTTCTCCAGCATTTTTGTCTACTTTCGATTTTCCAGCATCTGCAGTTCCTTCTTAAACATTTAAAAAGACCAAACTCAGTTTCATTTGCACAATATTCATTTTTATTTTACATTTAATGTTCTTTCTGGGTGCCCATGAATAAAATCTCCATTAAATCCTCAAACAAGAGTATGGGTGAATTTTGTACCATGGACTAATAAAGCTGCTCGTTTCTAGCTTGTCAAATTAGTAGGGGTTCCACACAATGAGGCATCTTTTGGGTCCTCCAGAACACTGCATTGAATCTGCCGGTTAGACCACTATTTAATAGCTCTAATGCTTAAATATTCCTGAAGAATTTTGGGGCACAGCATCAGAACAGGCGACACAGTGGCACAGCAGTAGAGTTGCTGCCGCATAGCACAGAGACGCGGGTTCAACCCTGACTATTGGTGCTGTCTGTATGTAGTTTGCATGTTCTCCACATAGGTTTTTCTCTAGTTTCCTCGCTCATTCAAACGATGTGCAGGTTTGTAGGTTAATTGCCTTCTGTAAATTGCCCCCTAGTGTGTAAGGCATAGAATTAGTGCACGGATGATCGATGGTCGGTGGGCCGAAGGGCCTGTTTCCGCACTGTCTCTCTAAGCTAAGGTAAGAACACAGAAAGGCAGAGGATTCCTTGTGGGATGAATCGTGGAAACTTGAGCCAGCCAGGTTCATATCTGTAGCAGCAAAATATAATGGGCTTTTCACTTAACAAGATAGAAAAACATTGTGAAAAACAAACATATCGTTATAAATAATCTATGCAGGTTTCAAAAGGAAATGATTTGCTTGACAAACCCATCACTGAATCCTTTGAAGATTTAATGTTCAGATTGGACAAGCATAATGTGATAAATTTAAAATCTATTTTGCAAAAAAGCCTTCAATTAGAGTTTTATAGCTTTTATTCATAATAAATTTATGAATAAAATCTGAGCATGTGAATCACAGGACATTTAGCAGAAGGGAAATAGCTAATTAGCTGGCTGCAAGATTTTCAACAAATGGTGACTATTCAGAGTGAGCGATGGTGTAAAAAGTAGTAGCACAAACGATCTACGCTAAGATAATTGCAATCATTTACAGACTGAATCAATAATAGAGTTTCTAAATTTTCAGAACATATCAAATTGGAATAGTGAATACAAAGGGGACTAGTAAACAAGAACATGGGGACATTAATTGACTATTCACAGTATAAGCATACATTTGTCAAATGAATTTCAACACAAATAACTGAACGGTATTACATTGTGGAAAGAATAATAAGAAGGTCACAAACTCAAAAAATAGAATTTAAATGAGGTAGAAGAACAGAGGGATTTGGAAATACAAACAACAAATCATTGCAAGAACTGGTGTAATTCAATAAGGCCATAAAGTAAAGCAAACTAAAACAATTTCTAGGAGGAATGAATTGAAAATAAGTTATAAGCTTGCATTGAACCTTGGTTAAGTCAAACCCACCATAATGTTTAATCTTCTCGTCAGCATTTTACAAAGACGAAGAGGCACTGGAAAGGGTGCACAGAAAGAAAGGAATAACAAAGTGCACATTCCATTTCAATGAAGCCCTAAGTGAGTATATCGACTTTTCTAACAGCATGATGCTTTGGGCCTGTAAACATCAGACTGGCTGCGGAGGCCACAATAGGCCCGACTATGGGTGAACAGGAGATGGCACTGGACTTTGCTGCCTTCCCCCACAGTGGGAACCATTGTGGGGGGATGTTTTTATGTTTATTGTTAAATTCTTTAATGTTGTGTCTTATCTTTATTCGTGTGCTGCATTGGCAAGTCAAATTTCACTACACCAATTGGTGTATGTGATAATAAATTTCCTTTGTATCCTTGTATCCTTGTATTTGTAAATAAATGTGCCTTGCGTTCCCAAAATTTACACTTTAGACACCCACTTTCAATTTTATCAGCCGTTCGTTTGTTGCTACCAGCATTGATTATATATCTGAACTTCTTAAATGCCAATAATTATTACCGGCATCATAATTATTCCTCATAACCAATCATCTTCCCAACTTCTGAAGAAGGGTCTCGACCCGTAATATTACCCATTCCTTCTCTCCAGAGATACTACCCGGCCCGCAGAGTTACTCCAGCATTTTGTGTCTACCTTCCATTTAAACCAGCATCTGCAGTTCTTTCCTACACATCTTCCCAACTATATCTACTAATCCACTTTCTAAGGCTTCCTTCTTTCTTTAAACCTAATATAATATACACATGGTCTTCTGCACCCCCCTCCCCCTCCCCCTCCCCCGCCCCCCCCCCCCCCCCCCCCCCCCCTCCCTTCTCACCACCCCCCCCCCACCTTTGAGTAAGGACATTTACTTTCCTTATTCAGTTTGATCTCTACTAACAAAAGACACAAATTGCTGCAGTGGCTCAGCGGGTCATGCCACAACTCTGCAGAACATGGACAAGTGACATTTCAGGTCAGGACCCTTCTTCAGACATCCATATTCATGTTCTATATGTTGTTCTGTCTGAAGAAGGGTCCCGTCCCGTTAGGTCACCCACTCTTTTTCTCCAGAGATGCTGCCTGACCAACTGAATTACTCCAGAACTTTGTGTTTTTTTTTGTAAATCAGCATCTGCAGTTCCTGATTTCTTGATCTCTACCAATGTGTTTGACTCTTAAAATGCCTCTGAAATGACTTGGCAAGCCAATTTGTTTTCTATTTATTTATTTATTTATTTATTTATTAGAAGTAAGTACAATACAGTGGTACAATTTTTCAGGTGCCAAATATATGTTAACCTGATACATTCTCTGTACAACTTCATTTTTAATTTTTTTTAAAGAGAGAAATAAGAAAGAAAGAGATAGTAGAGAGTAGAAAAACGTGTAGTGTGTAAAAAAAAAGAGAGATAGTGAGGAAGAGAAAGAAGACAGAGCAGGAGAGATATTAGCAAATAGACGATAGGAGATGAGATTTTATATTGTTGATCATCTTTTCCCCAGACCTGAAACAATTGATTTTTACGATACTGTTCCACCACATGAATCCAAGAAGTCAATAAATGGAGACCAACACGTTCAGAATTGGTCTTGTTTATCTATTTGGAGGAGTCTCATTTCTTCAAGGTGTGCTGTGTCCAACATATTTCTGATCCACATTTTGAGCGTTGGTATAGTGATATTTTTCCAAAATTTAAGTATGAGTTTTTTTGCTATTATTAACCCGTAATTAAAAAATGAATTTTGGGATATGTTTAATTTGTTCCCGTCTCCCATTACTCCAAATATAATCATTTCAGTATTAGGTTCCAATTTTATCTTAAATAAATTTGTGAATATATCAAAAATATCACACCAAAATTTGTGAAGTTTGTACAAGAAACAAAAGAATGTGTAATATTGGCATTTTGAGAGAGTCATTTATCACAGATGGGAGAAATATTTGGGTAAAATTTATTCAGCCTAGTTTTTGAATAATATAGTCTATGTAGTATTTTGAATTGAATTAAATTGTGTCTAGCATTAATCGAACATTTATGTATATATATCAAATACTTTCCCCATGTTTCTTTTGAGATTTTTATCATTAATTCTTGTTCCCAGTCTACTCTAAGTGCGTCTGTTGATGGTGATTCGCTATTTAAAATACTGTTATATAGATATGATATTAATGTTTGTGAGCCAGCCTTAATGTTCAGTGCTTCTTCCAGTGGATCGAAAATTATAATTTGAAATCTTTGTATATATTTCTTCATAAAATCACATATCTGTAGATATTTAAAATATTGGTTGTTATTCAGTTTAAATTTTAATTTTAATTGTTGTTGCACTAATTAAGAATAAAAAATGGCAATGTACCGAATGAATAACAATCCACATGCAAATAGGAGTCTGTTACAGACACAATAATACATAGCTCATTCTTTTCTCAATGCAATGCTTTAATTGTTTAATATGCTTTTAATTACTTGTTTTCAAGAATTATTGGTGAACTCAGAGTTCAGATACTTTGGAGTGAATGCAGGATCTTTTCGGTGTGAAGTACCAATGGTTTTGATGAACCCCAAAACTAAAGATTCTGAATCATCCCTTTCCTTCTCCACATACAATGTTTTAGAAAATAAGTCCAAATTAATGTAAGTTTGAGGTCCTACCCAAATTCAAGTCTAATCTGTTACAGTAATAACTGCTAAACAGAATTATTTTCCTGCATGAAATCATAGGAAGACGAAAATAACTCCATGTTCGGAGGTGTAAAGCCATATGTGGTTGCATGTGAAGCAAAGGATTTTGCAGGGATTGAGGCATGGCCCCAATTTTTGTGGAGAGAAGGCTTTCATCAGAATGTGGAGAAGAAGCTATGTTTGGTAATGTCAGTACCAGGATCAGCTGACAATTACATAGGATGATTCATTGAATGTGATTGACTCAGTGATTCTGGGTGTGAACAAGTGCAGTTCAAGATGGCGGCTTTGGAGGATGCAGGATAAGAATTGTGCGGGTAAGTGTGCTGGAGTCTTACCACCAACACTCATGGGGGCAATCTGGGTGTTCTGAGGTTGGCCATGGGATGCCCTCCGGGGCACGGAAGCTGAGCGGTGGCCGTGCGATGCGAGGTACGGAGCATTTGCAGGTTGACGTGTCCTGATCGAGGTGTTGGTGGAGTGGGCTGCTGGAGGCCCTGCAGCAGCCTGGGGCTCGAGTGGAACAAATGCCACTCCAAGAAGCTGGGCATGTGGATCAGACGCAAGTTGTAAAGGCATGGAGTGGTGGAGCAGTGGTGGAGTATATTAACAACATCTCCAAGCCGGGCTGATCCTTGAAACCCGTGTGCTGCCACCAGGACAACTTGCCTTTAAAGTCCAACTTTGGACTTGAATCGTACAAAATGGTGGTGACTCGTGTACTGTTTCGGTGTAATCTGCTATTCCTATACTTGTACTTAATTATGATTGTGCTTACAGCAATATATTTAGTGAACTCTATGCAACAAAAAAAAAGGAATCCGGTGACACATAACACAGACCAAGAAGCACAACCACACACTCACTGTCCCTATTAATCCATACTGTATGTCCTGGCCTCACCCTAATCAGATGTCCTCTTTCATTCCCTTCTCTGCAAACTAAATCTATTTTTTTTTCCCTTTTCTAGTTAGACCTGACTCATTCACGGGGTTTCCCAATTCTACATGTGTTGCCTGCCCTGCTATGTTTCCAGAGTTCTCTGATTTTGTTCCATTGCTCTATATTGCCGCTCCATTCAGAGAACTGACCCTCATCATCTCCATTTGCGCTTTGCCTTCCATCTGCAGCGACACGCAACTAGTTTTAAATAAAAACCATTGACTTTAAAATGAAATGCCAATGCTGTCTTCATTCACAAAATAATTATTTGGAAGAAAGAAATCCTGACATGTGGCAAGTTGTTAGAACTTGCATTTTGATCCATGTTGAGTCTAATGTGGGCAGCTCTTTGTGTAACCTTCCAGTGTCTCAACGTTCACTATGTTTATCTTGCAAAGCAGAAGGCAGAAGGTTGCTTGCGACTCTCCTGAATGAACAAGCTGGCGACAGCACAGCCAACAAGCTGTTTGTACAAATAACTGGAGCAGAGGTTGTCGAGTGAGTTGGCAAAAAATTAATTGTGCCAACTGAACAGTGTTAGGTGTTTGGTATAAAATCTACCACTTACTACACTACCTTACATTGGTTCACAGCTTGTCCTGGGATTTCCCTCATGGTCTTTCAAGGAGCTGAATTGCTAAATCACGACCCATTGTCGTGGCATTATCTACAAGGCACAGAAATAATAAAAATATTATAACATTAGGAAGGAAATTGGATTTCTCCCACTTGCTCTGTGCATTACTCTGTACTGTGTCCAATGTAAATAATTTCACAAGTCTAACCACAACCAATTCATTAAAAAAGATAACATTTCTACCAGCCCAAAGATACTTAAGTTAAACTACGTTATAATCTACATTTCACAACCTTAAGCACTTCTATTCCATTAATAACATTTCCATGCCCCTGCAGCACAGTAACTATTGTGTTCTCTTTAGAACGAGTCAAAATTTATGAGCCTACTTATCTGTAAAATATTCAGCTGCCTTAGTCAAATACTGTTGCACCTTTTAACAAAATGTAATACCATGCTTGAATCGTCAAGTGGTTTGTTAAATAAGTACATCTGCATTCATGGACATAATATCTATATTTCCTATGAGTTAATGCTTCAAGACAAAGTCAGTTCACTGTATCTCTCATGAATCTTTCAACCATCTTTGTAAAGATATGCCTCAAGTCAGTGAACGATTGAAAATATATAGCCGAAGAACTGAACACATTGTAAATGTGACTTTTGGCAATGATATTTATTAGAGAAATAAAATGGCTAACTCCAATTCGTACTCAAACACAACCCATTGCTTGGTTAGCCTTTGTGGTCACAGATGAATGTATTCTCTCCATGGCAATCAGCTGGAACTGTTCTTCTTCCACTACAGCTGCCAAGAGCTATTTAAGTAACATTCTTGACATCCGCTCATGGGATAACTTTAATGATGATGGGGTTTGGGGGATTTCCAAGAGAATGTTTTATAAAGTATCAGTGTCGATGTTTCAGAGACACTTTGTTAAAGCCCTTTCACCTGTATCAACCAATTACCTGCCAGATTTTATCCTGCTCATTGCTATCTTCCATCCATCTTTCTTCCACCTCATTCCCACCCCTACAGTCAGTCTGAAGAAGGGTCCCGCCTTGAAACATCTCCTATCAATGCTCTCCAGAGATGCTGCCTGACCTGCTGCGTTACTCCAACACTTTGCGATTTTTGCCTTGTCTGACGATGATTCCACAGATTTATCAGAAAGTGGGACATCTTAATCTGCTAGCTTAATTTGGCTTGATTAAAAGCCACCAAATTGCTCTTAGCTTGTTGTCCCTGTATCTGAGAACCTGTCTCCACACTTTTTGTGTTTTGTTTTGGCTTTCTCTATCATTCAGTCTGAAGAATGGTTCTGACCAGAAACGCTACCAATTTTTTTTCTCCAGAGATGCTGCCTGACCCGCTGAGTTACTCCAGCATTTTGTGTATACCTTCTCCACTATATACTGCTGACTGCATGGTACAAAATTTTGTTTAAACTTGTTTGAATGACAATAAAGGAAATTCAATTCAATTCGATCTACAGTTGGCAGTTAACAAGCGCTAACAGTGGCAGTTAACAAATTGTTTTCCTCAGAAAAATTAAGTGATAAACGACTTCAATTGTTCTGCAGTACTCATTAAACCCGAGAGCTTTTTAAATATGTACAATTCCATGCATGTTTTGCTGCAACGTTTCAAAGAACATGGGGGGGATTGTCCCCCCATCTCTCCAAACATGGGGGTGACAGCCCCCCCATCCCCCGTTCCCCCCCCCCCCCCCCACACCCCTCCCCCCCCCCCCCCAATCCCCGTCCCGTCCACTCCCCTCCCCCCCCCACTCCCAAGGATTTCCGCCATCACAGTCTCCTCCATCCTGCATCTAAACTTCAATTACCCCTTGCTGTGGCACAAGGAAACAAGTGTTTTTCTTCTGAGTCCACCACCAGGAAATTCAATGCAGGCCCTGCTTAAAGGCAGAAATTTCCATCATGTGCATAGCTGGTGTACAGTGATCTGCAGTTCGTATTCAAGTGGTGAGGGCTGCAGGTTGGTGTTCAGAGGGAAGGCTGAATGATTTAAGGGTTGGACAAGGTTGGCAGGTCAGTGAACAAGCGTGAATATATTAATTAAAGGGAACCTACTTGAAATGGATTCCCTGTGCCAGGCTGGTACCTGCTCAGGAAAATCCCCTTTAAGTTATGCTGAAGCAGCCCTCATAGACACTGTGAAAGCCTTATATCAGTACGAGGAGTCTGAACCTGCCGCACACTGGGTGGGCATCACTAATAGAAACATAGAAACATAGAAAATACGTGCAGGAGTAGGCCATTCGGCCCTTCGAGCCTGCACCGCCATTCAATATGATCATGGCTGATCATCCAACTCAGTATCCTGTACCTGCCTTCTCTCCATACCTCCTGATCCCTTTAGCCACAAGGGCCACATCTAACTCCCTCTTAAATATAGCCAATGAACTGGCCTCAACTACCTTCTGTGGCAGAGAATTCCAGAGATTCACCACTCTCTGTGTGAAAAATGTTTTTCTCATCTCAGTCCTAAAAGATTTCCCCCTTATCCTTAAACTGTGTACCCTTGTTCTGGACTTCCCCAATATCGGGAACAATCTTCCTGCATCTAGCCTGTCCAACCCCTTAAGAATTTTGTAAGTTTCTATAAGATCCCCCCTCAATCTCCTAAATTCTAGTAAGTACAAGCCGAGTCCATCCAGTCTTTCTTCAACAAGCCGAGTCTATCCAGTCTTTCGTCAATGATAATGATATAATGACAATGATGATAAAATGGCACCCAGATATTTCAAATAATACTGAAAATTCTGGAAATCTGAATTTAAAAATCAGAAAATGCTGGAAATACTCAGCAGGTCAGCTAGTTCTCGTGGAAAGGGAATCGGTTAACATTTGAGGTCCAGGACCCTTAAGTGTGAAGAGTGTACACACCAATCCATGTTCTTCAGTGATGCTGTCTGACCCAGTACTCCAGCACTGTAAACCAGTATCTGCAATTCCTTGTGTCTACCTTTTGATATTTGTGGCTTTGTGTGAGGTCGTTGGTGTATCAGATTCATGGAGAGTATCAACTGAATATCATGGTCTTTATTACGCATGGCAAGAGTCCACACGTTTTCATAGAACTTGAATTGTATATTCTTCAATTTATAAAGTTTGATTTACAGATATTCACTATTATAACATTGAACCTTTTGGATATGTGTCATTGGTTTGCATAACTTTAATCACTAAAATGACAAATGGCAATCCTTGTCATTGCTTCTCACCTCTTGCCACGTCATTTTCACTTTGAGATTGTGGAGCTGTGCTGTTACAAGGATACATCAGAAGTTATTTCATGCATCCTTCAAGATGACTTCAAAACACACCAGCAGTTCTGAGGATTTCTCCATCTCCAAGCAATCACGGCAAGATTTAACTACAAACACTAAACTGGATGCACTTAATAGAAGTCAATGAGTTGAGGGTTAGGTGAACATCACCTGATCATCAAATTTACAACTTTGACTTTGCAAACAGTCCATAACAACATGGACAGAATAAAAGCTAGTAGTCAAAAGGCTATATTTAAACTTACAAGGGCAAACATGTTCTAATGTAGAGAATGGGGAAAGTGATAAACGCATAATTAGAGGATCAAAATCAAAGATATGTTCACCAGAGTTTGTTGATGATCCCAGAAAGAGCGACGTTGTTATGACAGGACCTGAATGAACAAGAGGAGTGAGGAAGAAATTAATTTAGAGGGAAATAAAAGGAAAAATGAAAAGTTACAGACTTCACATGTTTGCTTCAAGAGACTTTATTGTATGATATCATGGAGAGATGGCGGCAGAAATCTGCTCACCAGTTCTCTGACTTCACAGCAGAATTAGCTGACAGTTATGCTGTGCAGTAAATAACTTTTGTTTACTCTTTAGATACAGCTATACGAAAATATACAATCTACTACATGGGTACCAATTATTTCATTAGTCTTAACATACTTTTCACTTATGTTAATCTTATTCAACAACAGATGGTTAATACAAGTCAAACACAATACAAGGGCATCTTGACAGTATTCAATCTCATCTTTCAAGCGACCCACGTCACCATCCCCATTTCGAGCCAATCATAAGCCTCCCATTACTACAATGTATTTATACGCTACTAGCGGGAGGGGGCGTGGATGATCCACTCTAACTTCTCAGAAATGTAAACAAGCTTTTTTATCTCCTCCCATTTCATGTTTACATTTACCATCCACAATTCATCACATTCCCAGACTGGAAGATATACGTCTAATCTTACTTTGCTGATTCCCACAAACTTCTTCTATACCTAGTCAAGCGAGAGCTGCCAATTGTCACATCCAAAACACCTTTTCGTTACCTTGTTCAATTCCAATCAAAATTAAATACGAAAGGAGATTAATTTTTCTTCCACAAGAAGGTTGATGGATCTTCTAAAGGTCCCTGTTTTTTTCCAGGCCTGCCACAACTGGTTTAAACTTGGCCTTCAAACCTGCATAATATTAGATTTCCAAAGAAGGCATCAATTGCAGATATCATGGTAGCAGAAGATTTTCCTCAGGATTTGAAGCAAATAGTTGGGGAAGGTGACACCCTCCTGAATGTGAACAAAATGTGGTTCTTTTGGATGAAGATGTCCTTGTGAACACTTCTGGAAGCAATGCAATCCAAAGATGACCCTATTTGTTTTCAATATATGGCCAGTGGCTTAAAAGACTGTTAACTTAAGCCTTCCTTAATCTACCAATCAGAGAATCCAAACGGCCTGATGGGATATTCAAAGATCTTCCAGTGATATTGTGATCTGACAAAAAATACCTGGGTGATACCTTCCAAGATTATGTCATAATTTCTCTCTCGTTTCATCAAATAACATTGTGTGAGGAATAACAGAGTATTGCTCGTTTTTAGCAACACCCCTGGGCATCCGGTTAATATTAAGGACATGTAGACACAAGGAACTGCAGATGCTGGAATCTTGAGCAAAAAACAATGTACCGGAGGAACAGTTCACTCATCTGTTAATCAACCCCCTAACCTGCATCCACCGATCACTTGCCAGGCTTTGTTCCACCCCCACTACTCTTCCAGCTTTCTCGCCCCCACCTACAATCAGTCTGAAGAAGGGTCCCAACCTAATACGCCACCTATCCATTTCCTCAAGAGAGTCCTCCAGCACTTTGTGTTTTTTACTCAATATTAAGGACATGGCTGCCGATGCCCGGGTAGCATTTTTGCCCTTTAGGAATATGCCAACATTACAGTAAAGATGAGGCATATGAAGATGAGGCAAAATCTTTTATTTAATGACTCCATGCCCGTTATTGGTAAGGTTCAAGGTTTGCCTGACTTCCGTTTTAAAATGAGAAAATTATTATTTTCAGGAAATTACCCCTCGATGCAGAATATTCCACATACCCTCCACATCCAACCCACTCAGAATCTTTGTTTCATTTGCTGGTCCCCTGAAAGTGTACCTCTTTCTTGTCTCTCTTTAAGATTTAATTGCCAATAAAATAACATTATTATTTCAGAAGGTAGACAAAAGAAAGTTATTATTTCAGATACTTGTGTCAAGATATGTTTAAGTGTCTGGTTTTTTTTTTTTGACTAAGGTTCTTGAGGTCTAGAATGCAACCAAAGTTCTCACAGCTTAAGGATAAGGGGGAAATCCTTTAAAATCAAGATGAGATGAACTTTTTTCACACAGAGAGTGGTGAATCTCTGGAACTCTCTGCCACAGAGGGTAGTTGAGGCCAGTTCATTGGCTATATTTAAGAGGGAGTTAGATGTGGCCCTTGTGGCTAAGGGGATCAGGGGGTATAGAGAGAAGGCAGGTACGGGATACTGAGTTGGATGATCAGCCATGATCATATTGAATGACGGTGCAGGCTCGAAGGGCCGAATGGCCTACTCCTGCACCTAATTTCTATGTTTCTATGTTTCTATGTTACTTTAGGCTTTAGAGATCCAGCGCGGAAAAAGGCCCTTCGACCTACCGAGTCCCCTCCGATCAGCGATTACCCCGTACATTAGCACTATCCTACACATTAGGGACAATTTATAATTTTACCAAAGCCAATTAACCAACAACCCTGTACATCTTTGGAGTAAG
Organism: Leucoraja erinaceus; assembly: GCF_028641065.1. Lineage (NCBI taxonomy): Eukaryota > Metazoa > Chordata > Chondrichthyes > Rajiformes > Rajidae > Leucoraja > Leucoraja erinaceus. The sequence continues at coordinate 18,807,315 of NC_073388.1, read as the reverse complement.
GTAGGAAACTGGAGCACCCAAGGAAAACCCACGTGGTAACATGGAGAACATGCAAACTCCGTATCGACATCACCCATAGTCAGGATCAAACCCAGTTCTCTGACACTGTAAGGCAGCAGCTCTACCGCTGCGCCATTGTGCCACCCTTATGTTGAACCTAAACGGAAATGTCTTTTTGGCATAACAATTTTTGCTTAAGGAAATTTTGCCAGAAGCACAATGGTTTTAGAAATCGTGCAATACCCTTGTGTACACACCTGATGTTACATGATCCAATTCATGGGCGCTTGCACTTTTCAACTCTTTGGATGGCCATCGTTATCAATGGGTGCAGCAAGACATTTTTGTCAGGATTTCTTCCAATTTTACGCCTTTCATGTTTTTTAACTGGAATTGCCAACTTTGCCTTTTGTTTTAGTGACGTGGGATGAGTGCGTTATTCAATCATAGAACTTTCCAAAAAATGTCCCACAACACAAAGCTCGCTGAGTGAAACATAATTGAAACTAGAACCATTCTTTACCTTTATTCCGTTTTACAATCCCGCCAGGCTGATCTTCCTGACAGTGTTTTCTCAGTCATCATCTCTATTTTGTTTCATGTTTCTTTCAAAGTATTTCTGCTTTGCCCAGAGGTGGTTTCTGATCTCTTTATTCAGCTGCTTTGGTGTGGCTCTTGCTGTGTTTCTGTCTTCACTCACGAACATATCTCCTTTCCACATCCTTAGAAATATTCCATTTTTAGTTTTACTTCTTAGTACTGTTCCACAGCTATTTCCCCCCCGGAGGTCTTCTCAGATCCACTAGCTATACCCTTCTGCAATTTTAAACTTTTATAATATTTAGTTCTGCTTCATCTATTTGTACCGTAACTGACAATTTAGTGATCTTCAAGATCAAGTTGTGAACCCACTTTCAGGACACAAATTTGTTCTGCCAGACTATAGTTCTCTCCAGTCAATTTAGCTACCTTTTTAGTCATGTTTTATTTTACTGCTATAGTTGATCACTTATTTGAAATTCACTTGTGCTTTTCATATGCTGGGGCTGTCTCTTTGAGCCTTTTGAACCAAAACCTGTATTCTAATTTTCGCAATCCCCTAATCAGCTCACTATTAGTTCAAAAGTTGACGGCTGGCATTTGTTTTAGAAACATAGAAAATAGGTGCAGGAGTAGGAGCAGGAGGAGGTTTAAGTTTGGGTTAATGCCATCCCTTATCATTATTACCTCCTCCCTCCTGTTCTTATTTTACCTTTTTTGGGGTTGATGTAACATTGTTATTAATATCACTTCTTTATCTGTGTTACAAGAATTATTAGTGAGACATTTTGTACTCTCAACTCTGTTTCCTACTAACAGCCATTTCTCTGTGAGGAACGAAGTTAAATATAAACAGGATAATAAATTAACTCACTCTGGCTAATGTTCAGTCCACTATTTTTGAGCTTGTTCCTCCAAGTCATTTTTGAGGAACTTGTTTCAGGCCTCGTTTCTGTCTGCAACCTTTTCATCTCTGGACAGAGTTCCGCTGGGATAAGCACAACATAAACAAGTTTACTGTCAAATGCTGGCCTAAAGTTAGAAACATAAACAGCATGAGGCCCAGCTCAAACTCTTATTATCACCAGGACTTAATCAGATTTTCCAGCCAGGTGGTTTTGTGGCCAATTTGTTTATTCAAATTATTTAATTTATTAGAAGCATACAATAATTCACATAGTAAAGCAAAGTGTTCCAATCATGTGAAGCTGGATGGTTGAATCTCCTTGACTGACTGCTTGATGACAGGACGATGTCCACTTCCAGCTTTATTGTGTAATAAAATATAAATATCCTCCAGTAGTTTTGTGATTCAAGTGGGATCATCATTATATTCAATGTTAAGAACATCAGAAGCTGGTGATAATTACTGCAGCCCACTCTAGCTTAGAGAACATGCTTATAGTGTCTCCTGTTGATAAATTTGCCTTCATTAAATAGAATTTTTGCTTGGGTCTGGTGATGTCCAAGGCCCCTAATACTGTGGTTTACAGCAGAACTCCTGATTTACACCTTCTCCAACCTCTGTTCACTGGCATATTAACAGGATTGATATTAGAGGAGTGCAGACTGATCCTCTCTGCTACTGCATTTCCACTCTTCCCACAACCTGGACATATGTGTGCTTACACATTGCAGCTCCTCCAATGGCCAGCATGGGTCAAGTCTTCATCACAATACCATTGTCACTTGTGAGGAGGGCCTCTTCAAGGAGTAGGTGTAGAATGAGAAAGCTACAGAGTTGCGCAGGAAGGTGACGCAGTGGGGGTTGAGTTGCTGCCTTACAGCACTTATAGTGCCAGAGACCCGGTTTCAATCCCGACTACGGGTGCTGTCTGTACGGTGTTTGTACATTCTCCCCGTGACCGCTTGTGTTTTCCCCGAGATCTTCGGTTTCCTCCCAGACTCCAAAGAAGTGCAGGTTTGTAGGTTAATTGGCTTGGGTTTGCATATTTGGTATAAGAGTAAATTGTGTAGGGTTGTGTTAATGTATGGGGATCGCTGTTCGCTGCGGATTTGGTGGGCCGATGGACCTGTTTCCGTGCTGTATTATCTCTAAAGTAAACTAAAACTCTATAGGACAACATAGAGGATCCAATAAATGCCTGACAATTTCAGTGCAGATGGATCACAGCCCAGACACTGCAGAAGGATGGATGACAAAGTAGAAAGCTTGAAAATCCACAATTTATTCCACTGCTATCCAGGTGGTGCTACAGACCACTGCCTCCTACTGGCTGACTACCTCCTACAGGAAGATGAATAGGCTGGCAGAGGGGATATGGATGTGAAACTGATGACCCTCAAAAACCTTAGAAACCATGTTAGGGGAGCCTAAAACTAGAGGCTAAAGGTTGGTGGTGAGAAAGTAAAGATTTAAAAGTGCATTTTTTTCACACAAAGCATAGTCCATGAATGCAATGAGCTGCAAGAAGAAGCGGTAGACGTGAGTACAATTATGATATTTAGAAGATATTTGGACAGGTACATGGATAGGAAAGGTTTGGAGGGATACGGGCCAGTTGCAGGCAAGCAAAACTAGCTCATTAGGCAACTTGTTTGCATGGACGAGTTAGGCCAAAGACCCTGTTCTGGTGCTCTATGATGCTGTGAACATGAAGAGCATCTTCACATGGTTGATCTATCTCCCTCCTAACCCCATTCTCCTGCCTTCTCCCCCATAACCCCTGACACTCACACTAATCAAGAATCTATCTATCTCTGCTATAAAAAATCCATTGAAGGCCTCCAGAGCCTTTTGTGGCAAATAATTCCACAGATTCCCCACCCTCTGACTAAAGAAATGCCTTCTCATCTCCTTCCTAAAATAATGTTCTTTAAATCTGAGGCTGCAACCTCTAGTCCTAGACTCTCCCACTAGACTCTCCACATACTCTCTATCCAGGCCTTTCACTGTTCAGTATGTTTCAATGAGTTCCCCCCTCATTCTTCCAAACTCCAGTGAATACAGACCCAGTGCCGTCAAACGCCCATCATAAGTTAACCCACTCAATCCTGGGATCATTCTTGTAACCTCATCTGGAGTTTCTTCAGGGCCAGCATATATAGATATAGTCAGATATAGTGCCCAAAATTTCTCACAATAATCCAAATGCGTTCTGACTGAGATGGAGATAGATTCTTGATTAGTATGGGTCATAAACTTAAGATCATGAGTGGTAGGAGCAGAATTAGGCCATTCAGCCCATCAAGTCTACTCCACCATTCAATCATGGCTGATCTATCTCTCCCTCCTAACCCCATTCTCCTGCCTCCTCCTCATAATCCCTGACAACCGAATTGTCTTTCTTAAGATTCACCCTGGATGCTGTACAACGCAAGGCTTTGTGCTCTTCTGACTTTTCCCAGTGACAAACATGGTCTGGTGCTGATGGACAATCAATTTGCTGAAAAGCACCTTCTGCTCTGCCCAAAACACGTGCTGGTCATCCCGTGCCACAGGCTGGAGCGTGCCACTATGCTGAGAGAAGCACCAGTCCTGGAGTAGCCGCTACAAAAGCTTTTTGGAGAAAAGCCAATAGTGTAGTGATCTCCCACTATTATACCTTGGGTACCTGGATCCCATGGAACCCCCCCCCCCCCTCCCCCAAGCTGTTTGTCAGCAAATATAGATACAGGAAAATTTATGTCATCTGATATGGTTAATCGTTCAACTGGAATGAGTCACCCATATGCCAGGCTCTGTGCAGAATGAATGTAATCCGTCTTGTATTGTGAACAGTGACATATGAATATATTGTACTGTACTAACTGAGCCAGCATTCACTCTGCTCTTTATTTTAAAACTTGCTTTCTTGGCAGAGGCAGCTAAGGAATGCAATGAGCAGACAATGTTATCCCAACTTCGCAGTGAAAGGATTCAGTGAAAAAAAAAGCCCATCGAAACTCCAGTTTCTACTTAATCTCAATCGCACATTGAATCGATTGAAATTAAAAGGTCATTTGTGGAACATTGCAAATCAAACACTCATTCCATTCCATCATCACCTAAAACTCATTGCCAGTCAAAACATTGTTTCAAATGTTGGCTCTTGATGAGAAAGGTTAGTGAGAATCACATCTATCATCATGACCATTGTTCATGAATAATTAAATCATTCAGATACTCACACTTATTTGATGTTGCTAAATGGGGAAGATTCAGAGGGAGTCAGGCAGGTCAAAGCCAGGCCCTCCAGATGCACCGCATTCCACCAGTCTGTCAACTTGTGGCCAGGCAAATTCTTCAGTCTCCCATTGCTCATAGTCACCTTCTTGCTTCAATGATGTGTGCAGAAGGGCTTGACGCAAGCAGCAGCAGCAAGCATAACTAAAAACAAGGTCCCAAATTCAAGAGATTATAACCCGTCTTCAGAAGAAGGTCTGAAGAAAGGTCCTGACCTGAAACATCACCTATCCTTTTTCTCCAGAGACGCTGCCTGACCCACCGAGTTACTCCAGCACTTTGTGTCTATCTTCGGTATAAACTAGCATCTGCAGTTCCTTCCTACACAATGGAGAGGTATAGGATAGCGCGATAGGATCTTTGGTTATAACTCAGGATGACATGGGATGCAGCCAGGTCTGTGGGGCTGAATCGCCTAGCAGTAGAGGAGAGGACACAGCTGGCCATGGCTCTAGTTATACGTCAAGACAACACACAAAACATGATTTATGCATGAATCTTACAAGACAGTGGAAAAAATCTGTGCAAAAACAAGATATTAGTGTGAAATACAATTAGAAATCAAGTCCAGGATAGGTGGGTTATAGTGTCCGTTGCTGAAGTGTTGCTGAAGATCGTTTCAAGAGCCTGATGGCTGTGGAAAAATAGCTGTTCATGAACCTGGTGGTGTGGGACCTCGGGCTTCTCTATCTCCTGGTCTATTGTAGCCATGAGACGAGGGGATGGTTTGGACGTTGGGGTCGTTGATAATAGATGCCACCTTTTGCCTTTGATGGTGGAGAGAGCCGTGCCCATGATGGACCAGGGTGAGCCCACCACTTTCTGCAGCCTCTCGTGTTCCTATGCATTGGAATTGTTGTAATGCAACCAGTCAGGATACTTTCTTCAGTGCATCTGCAGAGTAATCTCCAGTACAACAATGGCATCCACGTGACAATGTGGACAAATGACAGATATATCCAAATCAAAAACAAAGAATGACACAACATGCTGGAATAACTCAGCGGGACAGGCAGCATCTCTGGATAGAAGGAATGGATAACGTTTCAGGTCGAGAACCTTCTTCAGGTCTCGACCCGAAACGTCACCCATCCCTTCTATCCAGAGATGCTGTCTGTCCCACTGAGTTACTCCAGCATTTTGTGTCTATCTTCGGTTTAAACCAGCATCTGCAGTTCCGATCTACACAAAAACAAAGAACACAGCTAATCTGGCATTTACCATTCAATCAGTCCACTCTTAATCATCAACAAAGAGTGCTGTCAAACACTACTTATTCACTATAATCTGATCACTGAAACTCAGTTTAGGATTTGCTAGTGAAGCTGTGTTAAAGTAAAAGTGAAGGAGAATTTCCCACCAGAAGTTTATCAATGGTGTTCTCACTGGGAATAAAACTGCTTCACACCCATGGTGTGCTAAACTGCCAGACTATCTCCAAAAACTGGGCATTGCCACCTTCATCGAACCACCATCAAATTTCAAATTTCTGGAGCTCACTATTGACCACAAACAAATTGGAAAAATACTATTATTATAATAACAGGTCAGTGGTGGTGACTCTCTGCTTAACACACTAAACACTTTGTGTAGGAAAGAACTACAGATGGTGGTTTAAATCGAAGATAGACACAAAATGCTGAAGTAACTCAGCGGGACAGGCAGCATCTCTGGAGAGAAGGAACCAATTCCTCCACACTAAACACTTTCCACCATAGAGGTTACTCTGATAGCATTGTATTGTGCAAACTCATAACCTCTATCACTAAGAAGGCTAAGGGCTGACATAGCAACACCCACAGTTTTCTTAACTTCCTTCTTGCTCCTCCCCAACAGCGCTGTGGAAGAACCTTCATCAGAAAGGCAGCAACCGTTCAAAATAGTGTCTCACTCCCAGCTTCTCAACCAACGACATACGGGCATTAAATGATGGCTTTGCCAGGATATGATTAGTAGACACAAAATGCTGGAGTAACTCAGGGGGGCAGGCAGCATCTCTGGAGAGAAGGAATGGGTGACTTTTCGGTTTTAGACCCTTCTTCAGACTGAGAGTCAGGGGTGAGGGAAGCTAGAGATATGGACGGGACCCTTCTTCAGACTGAAAGAAGACACAAAATGTTGGAATAACTCAGTGGGACTGGCAGCATCTCTGGAGAGAAGGAATGGATGACATTTCGGGTCAAGACCCTTCTTCAGAGTTCAGATGCTGTCTGTCCCGCTGAGTTACTCCAGCATTTTGTGTCTACCTACGATTAAAACTAGCATCTGCAGTTCTTTCCTATACATAATGATGGTCATGCACTCACACAAATTTAGTTTAGAACAAGAGAGAAAAAGGGAAGAGAGAATTGCAGATGGGCAGTTTCTGCCCTCATATTGTTACTAAGATACCAGTAAGCAACATACAATGACATTCCTCAGTTATGTTGTATGGTGATGCAATTTGCACAGGGTAACTCTGCCACCTGGTGGACTGGAGGTTATAACCTCACAGATGTTGTAAGAAGCTGGTTGACAAGCAGTCTCCACTTGCACATGTAGCTGATAATAGAAAGATTATCTCCGAATCAAGGGTATAGCTATGGGCACTCACAAGGGCCCCAGCTATGCCTGCCTCTTTGTAGGGTACGTTGAACAATCCCTCTTCCAGGCTTGTACTGGTCCTATCCCTGAGCTCTATCTCCGTTACATTGATGACTGCATCGGTGCTACCTTCTGCACACATGCAGAACTCATGGACAATATTAACTTTACCACCAATCTCCACCCTGCACTCAAATCAATTTGGACTATCTCCGACACCTCACTCCCCTTTCTTGATCTCACTGTTTCCATCACAGGAGTTGGACTGTTCAAGAAGGAACTGCAGAAGCTGGAAAACCGATGGTAGACAAAATTGCTGGAGAAACTCAGCGGGTGCGGCAGCATCTATGGAGCCAAGGAAATAGGCAACGTTTCGGGCCGAGGGGGGGGGGGGGAGAAGGAGAGGAGACAGCAAGGGCTACCGGAAATTAGAAAAGTCAATGTTCAGGCCACCGGGATGCAGACTGCCCAAGCGGAATATGAGGTGCTGCTCCTCCAGTTTCCGGTGTTGCTCACTCTGGCAATGGAGGAGGTCCAGGACAGAAAGGTCAGATTTGGAATGGGAGGGGGAGTTGAAGTGCTGAGCCACAGGGAGATCAGGTTGGTTAATGTGGACCGAGCGGAGGTGTTGGGCGAAACGATCGCCAAGCCTACGCTTGGTCTCACCGATATAGATCAGCTGACACCTAGAGCAGCAGATGCAATAGATGAGGTTGGAGGAGATGCAGGTAAACCTCTGTCGCACCTGGAACGACTGCTTGGGTCTTTGAATGGAGTCGAGGGGGGAGGTAAAGCGACTTTACCCCCCCCCCCCTGCATCAGTCTGAAGAATGGTTTAGGCCCGAAAATTTCCTTCGCTCCATAGATGCTGCCGCACCCGCTGAGTTTCTCCGGCAATTTAGTCTACCTACAGGAGATAGACTATCGACTGATGTCTATTACAAATCCACTGACTCCCACAACTATCTCGACTACACTTCTTCCCACCTTGCATCCTGCAAAGACTCTATCCCCTCCTCCGTCTACGCCACATCTACATCCAAGATGAGGTGTTCCATACCAGGACATCCGAGATTTCCTAATTCTTTAGGGAATGGGGGTTCCCCATTTCCATCATAGATAAGGCCCTCACACGTCTCCTTGCCACCTTCAACAGGATCCCACCACGAGTCACATCTTCAAATCTCCACCCCTTTCCGCCTTCTGCAGAGACCGCTCCCTCCGCAACTCCCTGGTTTACTCATCCCGTCCCACCCAGGGATCTACCTCTGCAATCGCAGGAGATGCAACGCCCGTCCCAATACCTCCTTCCTCGACTTTGTCCAGGGATCCCGACAGCCCTTTCAGGTTAGGCAGTGGTTCATTTGCACCTCCTCTAACCTCATTTAGTGTATCCGTTGTTTAAGATGTGGACTCTTATACATCGGCAAGATCAAACATGGGTGATCATTTCGCAGAACACCTTCGCTCAGTCCACTTAGACCTAACTGATCTCCCGGTTGCTCAACACTTTAATTCCCCTTCCCATTCCCACTGACCTTTCTGTCCTAGGACTCCTCCATTGTCAGAGTGAGGCTAAACGCAAATTGAAGGAACAGCAACTCATATTTCGCTTGGGCAGCTCACAACCCAGTGGTATGATATTGATTTCTCTAACTTCAAGTAACCCCTGCATTCCCTCTCTTCATCCCTCCCCCACCCAAATCGCACCAGGTTCTCATTCTCACCTAGCAAACAGCTAACAGCGTTTCCTTCATCATCGCTCCTTTTTTTGCATATCTTTCATTCGTTCTGTATCTCTCATTTCCATTTCCTCTGATGTCTGAAGAAGTCTCGACCCAAAACATCACCATTCCTTCTCTCCAGAGATGATGCCTGTCCCGCTGAGTTACTGCAGTTTTTTTGTGTCTATCTTTGGTTTAAACCATCATCTTACACAATCAGAAAGACCAGACAGCTAAATCGTCTAACAAGACATTGATAATGGCACCAGCTAATATTATTTAGTCCAAGCTGATGTAAATTAATTTCCATTGCAACATCTTGAAAGTATAAAACATGCTTCCACTGTTTCTCAAATTACCAGAAGTCAGTTGATATTTTCTTGAACCATGTTGTTTTCTTTTGGTGTGTGTGAAGACTTTATCTTCTTCAAAAGCGGAATGTAACACCTCTGGCTTCTGGGTTAAATCAAACCACTCTATAAACCATTTCCTGTCATAGATTATGCCGAAGCAGTGTTTTCATGTTGGGCATGCAAATAGAGATACAATATTTCTTTAAATATTTGCTGCAACAATGTGGTTTCAAAGTGTGACTGCCATTGGGCGTTCCTATACCAACACTTTTTACAAGGGTCCTCCCTGAGTTCCTGAAGACTGTGAGCAACCAAACTAACTGCCAAGTGTCCATCAGTGGCACGCCAGCTGCTAATCTAACACCTCAATCACTGGCATCCAATCTTACCCTGGCCAGCCTTTTCCAATCTACAACGCACTAACACCGCACTAACACCGGCTGGTCCTCATCTCCCCAGCGTCCCAACTGCAGCCATGAATCTGGATTACCTGCTTTTGTTCCCACAGGCTTCATTAAAATAGTCCTCTTAGGAAAGGCCCAATGTTTTGGCCTTGCACAATTTTCAAATGGAAAAATAGTCAGGACTTGATCATCACATGAAGTCATGCTTCAAAGCTTTTGTGCCTGGCAAGAAGAAAAATCCATGGTAATCTATTAAACTAAGGGGGTCTGGGATAAAACCATGAGGAAATCAAGGTACATGTAGAGGCTACGTTATCTGGAAATAATGGGGAAGTGCAGAAATGTAGCAGTATTGAAAAATGACACTGTCGCAGAAATAGTGAGTGATAATTTAGTTGAGGGATCAAATTGTTAAAATTAAACAAAAGTTTATAAATTATAGGGTGTGAACAATAAGTGGCTCACTTCAAAAATGTGCACAAATGTATTGAGGCACTTCAATTGTGCTTATGTAGACTGGATGAATAACATAGCAAGGCAAAAAAGGGGAACTTGTAAGAAACGTACTAAATAACTTTCTGAGTCAGCGTTTCCTTGGTCTGATAAAGAGGAAGCTGTGCTCATTCTTGTTCTGTGAAATTAAGTGCTCACTGGAAGATTGTTTCAGTAGGTTAGCAGTTGGAGGACAGTGCTTATAGTATCATTATGTTTAGCATAGTTGTGGAAAAGCGCAAAGAACAGTCAGACATAAAAATAGTTAAACGAAGGAATGCTTAGTTCAATCTACACCTGATGGATTGCACCAAAAATTATATGATTCGGGTGCAAACCGCCACAACCCCACCAGAGGAAATGGAAGCAAAGGCAACTCCACTTGTGCAACATTATTACATAGAACAGTACAGCACAGGAACAGGGCCCTCAGCCCACAATCTCCTCTGCCTGCATGTGATCCATATTCCTCCATTCCCTGCAGAATTCTCAGTGTCCTTACACTGTGGAATATGTAGTGCTGTTGTCCACAAATAACTTTTCACTTATAAGTAAACAATAAGAATATTCCTAATGCTTGTAATCCTTATTCCTCTTTATTCACATGACTTATTTAAACATTTGAAGAGTTTTCGTTTGGCAGCGTCATATTTGGACTGCAAGATGTGCCAGTAAATCACAAAAAAGCATATTCCCTTGCATATTCCAATAGTAAAAGGGCAATCTCACAGTAGTTTCAAGTATTCCTGGTGGAAAAGGTACAGGTGAATCACAGGTTTAAAACAGGAGGACTGCATAGATCAGAATCTACAAAAGATCAGAATTTTTATCACATGAGGGCCAAGGAAATTCAGGTGTTGGATCAATATTTGGCACAGAGTATTTACAAACAACAGGTTTACCAAACAAACACAAAACCCTTTGAAAGGTTTTGTTAGTTCAATGAGCCACAATCATGGATATAAAATATTGATAAAATATTGATTACTTTGTTACTGCACATAATGACATGATGACAAAGTGAGATCTTTCTACAATTAAAATATTACTTACATACACAAGCCCTCTGTAAATATCAAACAATAAATATTAATTTAATAGCAAGATTTTTCTTTATTCAAAGTTATGAAAAAACTGAACATTTATTGAGATACGAGTGTATAGATTACATTTCCATTAATGACAAAAACTGGCAGGACCCAAGTACTTGTGGCACTGTAATTTGGATTTGAAAAATCCAAATTTTTACTTTTCATTTTCTTTAGGTTTTAATTTAATTTGAATCATCAACAGAGGAAACATTACAATTCAAATGATGATTTTTGCTCCATCTCAGATCCTGCCAGATTTTGCATTGGAAAAGAGTAGACATAATGCACGCATTTTTGTTGTAATGCAAGTTGGTCTTCCTCACTTCAGGTGGTACAGGGTTTTCCAGTCAAAATCTCATAACCTATAGGGATCCAACCATTTTATATTTGTAAACTTTCTTAAAATTAAATCCACAAATTAAATGAGAAATATTTCGATTATTCTGTCTCATATTCCTTTTCCTTCCTCCGGCATTTTAATGGCCAACAAATTGGCAAAAGGAACTCACTTCAGTTGGTAATTGTAATCGAGTTCCTCATGAATAACTTGGATATTAATATTTGTTGATTATAAAAACATTAAATACTTGACTTCAGCACCAAAGCAAGACAAATTGTAAAAATATATTTGGTTAAAATATATCAATATTTCACCTTTCATTACAGAACATTCCTACTGTACTAATCAAATGAAAGGAATAAAAATACTCACTTTGTTAAAATCATTGACAATCTATACTTAAACCCTACAACTGATTATGAATGAAACTTAGCAGAAGTTATTGAAACCTATACAGAAGATACATAATCTTCCATTCGTGTAATGTAGTATTACAAAAGGATGCTAACCCTTTTATAAAAGTCAATTACACGTAACAATGTGCATTGCACCTTTAATATTTTAAATCTGTTGGTTGTGGCTCATTAAAAACGGTTAACTATTGACCTTGAGGGAAACCAGTTGATTTTAATTTCCATAAGGCATTCAATAAGATGCCGCATAAAAGGTTATTGCATAAGTGTGCTCGGAATTGGGAGTAATATATTGACATGGATAAATGTGAGACTCCAACAGAAAACAGAGATTTGGGATAAACTGATCATTTTGGAATTGGCAATCAGTAAGCAGGGGCTTAGTGCTGGTTCAACTTTTTATAACCTATAGTGATGACTTGGATAAAGGGATTCAGTATTGTTGCAAAATTGAGCGATAAAACACAAAACAGGTAGGGTAGCAAGTTGTGAGGAAAACACAAAGAGCCTTCAAAGGGATATACTGTGGATAGGTTGAGTCAGCAAGAATAGTCTAATGCTGAAAAATGTGATGTTATTCACTTTGGAATGAAGAAACAATCATTTAAATGTAGAGACTAAAATGTTGTGCTACAAAGTGAATGCATGAAACAAAAAAGTGAGCGTGGAGCTAATTGAGAAGGTTATTACAAAAGTAGTGAGGTTTTGCAGGAACATCTTGTGTATCGGTAAGACTAGAACTTATAAGAGTCTCATATACTGTTTCAGATTCCACGTTTAACGAAGCATTAGAGGCAATGCATTGCTGGTTCACCAAGTTGATTCCAAGGATGATGGGCTTGGTGCATGAAGACATGCTTAGCAGGCAGGAAAATGAGAGGTGATCTGATTGAAATGTATAAGATTCTGACGGGGATTGCCAGAATAGATGCAGAGAATATTTTAATTTGTGGGAATGTTCAGAACAAAGGGGATAGTTTCAGAATATGTGGTTACCCATCTCAGACAGAACGGAGAAGGAATTACTTCTCTCAGAGGTTCATGATTCTTTGGAATTCTTTACCTCAGGAGGAGTTGGTGAATATAATCCAGACAGAGATGACTATAAAGAAAACAAGGGGAATGGTGAGGATGCTAGAAAGTAATGTTGAGGCTAAGATTATATTAGCCATCTTCCAGGAGCTGGTCACCTGGTCTTACTCCTGTTCCTTATGTTTTTTAGGCTTCTACTTTGCTGCAGAGAAATCTCTCCTTGACTTGCTGCTATTGTTACCCACATGGTCATCTGCGTTCCATGAATTGCAGGTCATCAGCTAGACAACTGCAGGAAAGTAGTTTAGAATCTCAAATATTGTTTAATCATTTATTTTAAACACAATTCAGTTACTGCCTGTCCTTAAATCCTGTGAACATTTGATAGTGGTCTTAAAATGTTTAAGCTCTCTTAAAAAAACTGCCATTATTTCATAAAATTGAGTAGCTTACTAAAAAGATTTTAAAATGGGAGTTCAGAATGAAATATTTTGACATTGACCTAAACTTGTATCAAGATTAAAAAGAGTAAGAATGGCAGCTTCCCTAAAAGAGTTTGATGATCCAGTCAAGTTTCTTGACAATCTCCAGAAGGTTGTTTATACTGTTGTTATTAATTGTTTAAATAAAGTTGAATTTGGAGGGAAACACAGCACAGGACTTGGGCCCTATCTCTGTCCCTTTTCCACCAGCAGTGTGATCATGGAAATACATTTAGGCCCATGTACAGGCAGAAAAAAAAATATTTGAAGTCATCAATTTGATGGAATATAATAATTTAACCAATCGATAGAGTTGGGCATACACGATGGGGGAAATGAGAGGTCCGTATGCTTCATTTATTGATTTGGCAATTACAATACGACTAAGGTTACAATAAAGTGGAATGTAAATTCATCCAGGAGTCAGAGAGGTTTGCAATTGCTTTTCTTGGGAAATGTTTTTAACAATGTAGCAGTTAAGAAAATGATTTACACTCTTTACATTGAATAAACTTGCATGTTTAATATTTATGCCTTTTGGTTCTCAATAGAGAAGGTGTTGAAAGTCAGGGGTCTACGAATATTTCTGGTTTTGCGCTGTTACTGCCATCATTAGCAGACTCAACAGCACTTTACACAGGCCTTTGATATGTCTCTATTGCATTTTCATTCCTCCAATTGTGAGGATGCCTTAAGGGCCTGTCCCACTTTCACGACCCCTGCCGAGTTTGCCCTTGACTTATACTCGCAGCATGGTCGTCACGAGGTCGTAGGTAGGTTGTAGCAGGCTGTGATGCTAGTCGTAGGTACTCGTGGCATCAAGTAGGTCGGGCCGTTTTTCTAGCATGATGAAAAATGTCCGCGAGTAAAAAAGGTTGTGAATTAGGTCGTGAAAGTGGCACAGGCCCTTTAGATTTCAGTTAATATTGTCGAACATTTTGTGAATTGAATATTTCAGTATATGGTGCACAGAGGAGGTTTTAGTTTATGAAGATGAAAGTAGTGTGCAATAGTAGTGAGGCAATAACAAAAAGCATATTAAAAATAAATTTTGTAAGCTTCAAACAAACATTTCAAAAATTATCTTATTTGTCACAATACAAATTACATATCTCTCCCCGCACAAAACAAGGTAAAGTAAATTCATATATATTTAGATACTTATTTTTTAAGGAAAATCTTATATAATAATGTTCTACACTTCAGAACAAATTCCATTGGGGAAACAGTTAGGAAGAGGGATCATTTCCTTGTGTGTGCAAGATCTGTAATCTCAACCTCTAAAACAATGCTGCCATTCTATGCTCATGCGTGGTATGACTATACAAAGCATGTTTTGAATTTTGTTTATTTAATATTCAGATATATTACAATGAAACACCACTCCAAATCCTATTGTGGAATATAATGATATTTAATCTAGATTCAAAGACTAAAAAAATAAAATTTCTAGAAAATGTAGAGGGGAGCAATTATTGAGAATTTGTACACTCCTTAAAATTCTCCTTCAGCAGTTATGCTGATCTTTCAGTTAAATATTTGTAATAAAATTGCAATCCAGTGAAATTGCAATGAATCTGCACTAAGTGCAATCAGCTTCAATTTCATGTTTTTTTTCTCTTTTAAAATATATTAGGGTCTATATTTTGATAAGCTACAGCTAGTCAAAGGCAGTATGGCTCGATGTAACAGAAAGCTTGCACCACCTTTTTTAACCAACAGGCCCCAGACCCAACTTCAAAATGTTATCCAATGGCAGTTTTGCAGGATGTGGACTGAAGTGACACAATTACTTCCTGAGAAGACCAGCACTCTTTTTTCTTAACCGTTCTTCTTACAATTGAGTGTGCGTGAAGCTAATTTCAGACCATTAAAAACAACGAGTAATGCTATAATGCAGTCATTTAGGTTGGACTGAATAGAATGGGCTAGAGCCTCCCCCCGAGGGATATTAAGGAATGATTTGAAATTTAGAGATATCAACAGTTTTTATGGTTATTTCTATTTAATGGTAACAATTTTGTAATCTTTGTAGGGCGGAATTTGAAAATACTCTGAGGCGCTCGCATAGAGCTATAACCATCAAACTACCATCTCATTCAGAAAATCTTTGCTTAAGCTGCAGGTCTGTATAATGTAGAATCACTCAATAAATGTCACATTTATTCCAGACTACTACTTCAGTGTTGAACTGAAGAAGAGTTGCATTGCCAATGGTGCTGTCTTTTAGGTGTGACATAAACCATAAACCACTACTGTTCAGAAGAGCATAAAAAAAATCTCAAGACTCTGTGAGGAAGAGAAGTGACTTCTCCTGGTTCCCTGGCTAATGGCCGTCCTTCAATCGACATATTCAAACATCCAGGAACTGGTTATCTCATTTACATTACACAGAACACAGGACAAGTATGCGCAAAGTGGTTGCTAAATTTATCTACAGTAACAATAATAGTACATTGTGATAATGTAAGTAAAAAAAAACACTGAATTTTGTTCAGGCACAAATTAAATAACAAAAATGAATGTTAATATTGGCACGTCAGGGTTATGTCCAGTATTCACAGCCAATTTGTATTAAATTAAATTTAATATTATTAATAACAACGCAAGACTATCTACCCACCAAACACTGCTCCATCAAGTACATACGTCTGGTTGACATAGTTTGAAGTAGATTAAATCTGAGATGTACGGAAAAGAAGCAGGGTATCCAGAGTAGTAATTACTCCATGGCCTAGATAGTTTTACATTTCATAAATCATCCTTTTAATTTCTTTGGAAAGGACTTCCAATTTGATACCAAAGTACAAACAGGTCTGCAGTGTTAGCTTAATGAGTTCAAACTTTCATGACTGTCAGAGGGAACATTTCATCATATCACACTGCAATATTAAAACACAGATCCTCAATGTGAAATGGTTACTGTATATTGAGCAAGCAAGCCATAAATTTGCATTCCTCTTTAAAAGTTAAAACAGTTTATTAAAACTAATTGTAGTGTACTTTCTTCGATAAGCTAATTTATGATTCACTTTCTGAGTGATGGGTATTTTGCTGAAAACGGTAACAAATTCAGATAAAGAGATCAACTGGAAATAAGTAAAGCACCTATAGGTATCATAGAAAAGTCAACATTACTTAGGTATTCAAAAAATCAACGAACGACTTAAAGGTGCCTGTCTCTAAACTTTCTGAGCCTGCCAAGATAACCGCCAGTGATGAGAACGTCAGTAGCCGATCCTGACAATGTTAAAAACTGCACCCTTCTGTTTCCAATGGGCCTTGTAAATGCCAAGGCTTCTCGCCCACACTTCCACTGGGGGAATGGACCTTCTGGAATTACGAGGAGAAAAATATCTTTGGCCACTCGAGCAAAATGTGTACAAAAGTATCAGTTGCTGGTTGCATTCCCATCCTGAAACATTAGTTCTAAGATGGGAAGCATGAACCACTGACAATACATGTTCTCACACGTTCAATGCCAAAAACAAGAGGAAATTTCTCGCTTGGGGTTTAATGCTAATACAATATATTGTATTGAAAGTAAAGAGTATTCCAGTTACTTCACTGGGTTTCCCTTCATGTTTTGTACACAAAACAATTAACCTGCTCTAATGTAATAATAAATAAGTCTTGCCTAGTCAAGTTAGACCATTTTTTTCAATTCAGATGGAGTTTTGGAAATAAGCATCTTTGGGTGTTTTCATAGTACCTGCTTCTTCTGCTTTAGATGATAGTGAAACATTCCAATGTGTGGCGTGATTTTCAGCATATTTGCAGCATTTTATGTTTTATTTCAGCTATCATCTTGGAATCAGTCAGAAACCAAATAATTGCAAAAAAAAACAAACATTTTTGCAGTAACCAGTAAGTTCTAAATGTAACCAGGTCACTCAAATCCAATTTTGGTTCAGGTTTTAGCCAAAGGCAACACATTGATTTGTTCTAACTGCAGGAACTACCTTGTTATAATAGCCTTGGTTACTAAGGAAACTATTTTTGTAAGAGGAGGATGCTGAAAGCTTCTCTTGTAATAGCAGTCAGAGACTTGGCTAAATGAGTACATATATGTTAACTTTGAGTTGTCATTCTTTGTTACTGAATATCAACACCAATCTGCCAATTGGTTTACAGGCTTACTCAACCATCTACTGGCTAAGAAAGGTAAAAGTGATCTTCATTAATACATTCCTCTCTAACCATAGATAAATCTAAGAAGATAATATTTAAAAAAAAAACTTAGGAACTATAAAAGAGATTGAGAATGAGATATCAGTATAATGGTAAGTTGTTTCCATGCACAGGTTTAAAACCATAAAGCAACAGCAGGCATCAGATAACTGCTTCTGTATCTCCACTATGTATAGCTTATTATAATCTTGAGTTGGTCCTATGTACTCGTTGGAGACACAAGAGACTGTATATGCTGGAATCGTGAGCAAAAAGCAAACTGCTGGAGGAATTGAGCAGGCCTGGTTATATTCGTGGAGGAAAATGTACAGATGACATTTCGGATTGGGACACTTCTTCAGAATCAGCCCGCTGAGTTCCTCCAGCAGATGGATTTTTGCCCCGGATACATGTTTCTACTTTTGGAAATAAAATAGAATAATCCTTTGTCTTCAGACATATTTTCAATTGCATTACTGCTGGAGGATACATTTTGCGCCACATATCGCAGTAACAAAAAACATAAAATTGAAAACCATAGCAGTAATTTGTGTAATTACCAGCAACTCTGATAATTTCATTACAAATGTATAAATCTAATCAACTACATAGTTATCAAAACATTCAGTTTTGTGTTTTTGGTAGGTAGTCAGCGTAGCTAAGTGTGCAAATACTTGATGTACACTGCTATCACATTTTCTGTTTTTCTGAGATTCAGCATTATAAATCCTCACACACTTTGGTCAAACACAATCATCGGCTGTTGTTACTGTATGATACAATATGAGAGATTGAGTTCAGAGTTTATTTGCTTCTATGACTTTTTCCAGGATTTCGTCAATTGTGTCTGTTTCATAACTGATATCCTTTAAGTCCAAGTGAGGCAGAACAGAACCCAGCAAGTGGCCAACCTTTACTCGCAATGACTTCAGCTTTGCCATTAAACTGTTGAAACACAACAGAAGTTATTTTTAATTATTTTGTTCACATTTTAGAAGAAACATTGATAGGAAATAGAACATTTGAAAGAGAAAGCTTAGTTCAAAGGAACACGCTCATTCAGTTTTGCTTGATACATTACTCTACCTGGAATCTGCCTGGAAGACATTTGGTGTACATTGCCATTTGGTAAACAGTCTCATACATTCACTATTTTGAAATCCCAATCATTTATGTTCTCTTGAAGAGAAGTCTGGTCGAAGGGACTGTGTGGTTTGTAAGGCCAGAAAGTGGACCTATCTGCTGTCAGTACCTTTTTCAGTACTGTCCAGTCAAACTCTTCTTCCACATGTAATAGCAGCACAACTGCTGATTGCTCATAATCTCTGGGTTTTGCTCAGTTTACTTTTCACTTTTTCATGTGGACTTCAAGAAGAAACAGGACACAAGCAGGACTTGGTGTGAACTTGCCTCGACATAGTGCAACTTGGAAGAGCTCACATAACTAGACCGTACAGAGTGAAATACTGGCTAGCAAAGCTTTTCAGCTCATCACTGCATCTCACACAGTCAAATTCCTATAAATTTGCCTCACCGTTTTATTTTCCTGATGCTTTGGAAGGGAATTTGTAGGGTTGTTCACAATTTCAATCCTGCTATTCAATGTTGCATATCATTGTGGCTATAAGCATGAAGAACTTCAACAAAGATTCTTGCGCTGTGCAATTGAACTTGTGGACTCTGACGGGAGCAGCTTCTGCAGATATCCCTGCACCTTATGCTGGTGATTTCTAACAAATTCCTTATGTTTGGTTTGAACCACATTGTAAGCTTTTTTTTTTCAAGATTGTTGACAAACAATTGTTTTAAGTAATTTTGAAATACCCAGAGTTTCCCGAGAATTTTCAATATGGTAAATTTTTGTTAAAGGGTCTTTGTAAAGCAAAACTCTCTTTAGCCTTAAATACTTATATGCTCATTACCTGTTAGCCTGTGCAACTCCTTGGCTGGTGGAAGGAACCAACGCCTCTTTATGTAATGCATTACATCTAAGGGCTTCATCCAATTTCTTCTCCAGCTCTTCCTTTTGTCCTTTTAACGTCTCCACCTCTGTCCGCATCAGCTCTAGTTCCGAGTATCTATAGGCAGCAGCTGATTTTTTGGTCCAATAAAATTCATCCCCTTTGTTTCTGTTGGATTTCATATCCTGTTTTATTTTTTCACATTCTGATCTAAATTGATCTTTTTCTTGCTCCATTTTCACGAGCTGAAAAAATAGTAGTATTTTATTTCCAATGCCTTTTAGAATAAATTCATACCTTCCACCCTTTGAATAAGTTATTTAATTGAGAAATGCGAGCTCGAAACCCCAATATTACATTCTTATTTTTCAAATTAAGTATCTTTAAAGGCAAGCATTTATTGTCAATCCATAATTGCTTAAGTCGGTGATGGTGAGCCACCTTCTGGAACCACTGCAGCCTTCTGGTGAACATAGTTGTACAGTATTGATGGGAAGGGAATTCCAAGGTTTAGACCAGTGACAACAATGTCTCTCTCTTGCTGGAAATGGCCATTTCCTGACATTTTTGTGCACAATAAAACCTGGCTTTGCCCATTTTGTCCAAAAAATAAAAAAATTCTGCAGGTTATGGTCCTCTCCAGCTTCTGAAGTCCAAATTGATGGCAGATGGAAATTTGGGAAGCGTTGGTAAAATAGATTAAGTCAGTCGCTGCAATGCATTTTAAAAACAGCTTACACTAGAGCCACACGGTATTGTTGACCGTGAGAATGAATGTTTAGCCTATTGGAACTAAAGATAATTTAAATTGCGCTTTCTCCATGCAATTAAGTTTCTTGTGCATGTTTGATTTATTGGGGAATTAAATCACTTACCGTAGGATTTTCTGACCTGCTCTCATAGCCAATATTTACATGGCTGGTCACTGATGGCTCTCAAGATGTTGAAAGCAGCGAGCATGGTGATGTTAATGCCACTGAATGTCAAGCATTAATCGTAAGTCTCTCTCTTGCTGGAAATGGCCATTCTGTGCACAATAAAACCTGGCATTGCCCATACGCCCAAAATGAATAATCAAAAACAGCAAGCCTTGGATTTAATGATGAAGTTCACTACTATTCTAACCTTCATCCTTTTTTTAAATCTAACTGTGGATCAGCTGCGCCCACTTTTTGAATAACTTTGTATCCAAAGATGAAAACCAAAATAAATCTCAAATCTTTCTCCAATAGTCAACCTCTTGAAAATACAGCATCAGGACGACTATGTTAAATCACTGTTTTTTGTAGTGTGGAGTGTTTTTTTTAAAGCTTTAATAGTTTTTTTGAGACAACCATTCAAAAGTAAAATTTCCAAACCAGAAGGGTTCCTTTCCAATCTAGATTATGCCTTACTGGACCCAAGCAAAAGATTTTTTAAGTTTACTCTTCTCCCCCCAATTACATTTCGAACTGTTCATTCGAATGAACCGAATTTTAACAGAACTACAAAAAAATTGCATTTATCTTTAAGTGCCATTCATAGATTCTGTTTGTGGCAAAGAGTTTACTGAAACAAAATAAATTCAAACTAAAGTCTAATTCAAAGACTGTCCTCCCATTCACATCCAACTCACAAGAAAAATAGCAGTGAAAAATACATAAATATACCTGCACGAAGCACGACATGAGTTACAGTGGGACCCTTTTGCTGCATGAATAGAAATGATTTTGAAGCACAAGCACTGTTAATAAGGTCTGTAGGTATACAGCAAATTTTACTATTTAATCTTTATCATACATTTACATTTTACCTTGTAAACTACGAATGTTTTACTTTTAAATTTCTTTTCACATTAGCTTTTACCAATAACCTAATTAGTTTTAAAGTGTGTTTCAATAAAATTATTTTTTTCTTTTCAGTTTTTCAGTTCACTAGAATTTCAATCACTGAAACGTATGATAAATAGCCAGCCCTTTCTTTATTATTGGCCTCTTCCTCATCACTCAACTGAGTACAAAAATTCCATTTACTGTTCATTAAAAAGCTGCACTCACATACAAGCAGACATTATCTGTGACAGTGGACTAGGCAAGAGAGTGTCAAGAGTGTTTAATTGTCATATATACTGACAACAGAACCATTAAATTCTTACTTGCAGCAGCATAACAGGCCTGTAAACACTATATACAAAGATAATATAATAAACAAAAATTCAACAATTCTATGCGAACATAAATAACCCAAATTCCTTTGTGGAACCAATGATCCTTCATAGATTTGTCACAGAGAATCTAGATTCAAGATTCAAGATTCAAGATTCAAGATTCAATTTAATTGTCATTTGGACCCCTTGAGGTCCAAACGAAATGCCGTTTCTGCAGCCATACATTACAAACAAATAGACCCAAGACACAACATAATTTACATAAACATCCATCACATCGCTGTGATGGAAGGCCAAAAAAACTTATCTCTCCACTGCACTCTCCCCCCCCCCCCGATGTCAGAGTCAAAGTCAAAGCCCCCGGCTGGCGATGGCGATTGTCCCACGGCCATTAAAGCCACGCCGGGTGGTGCGAGGTCGCACACCGGGTCTTGGTGTTAGAGCCCCCGGCGTGCGCTCGCAGAGTCCCGCGGCCATTCCAAGCCGCGCGGGGCGGTGATGTCAGGCCCCGCTCCAGGAGCTCTTCAACCCCGCAACTCGGGCGGGAGAAGCCGCCGTTGCAGGAGCCCTGAAAAGCGGTCTCCCGGTGCCTCCGTCCGCCAGACCCGCAGTTGCAGCCTCCGAATCTCCGGAGGTCGGGCCGCAGCAGCAGCAGCGCTCCACCACAGCTCCACCCGCTCCGGACTCGGCCAGCTCCGCGACGGTGAGGTGAGTCGTCGGCACCAGAGTCCCCGGTCTTCTCCTGTTGGAGGCCGCTCCTCGTTGCAGCCCCAACGACAACAGAGACCCGATAGAAAAGGTCGGGTCTCCCGTGCAGGGAGAGATTTAAAAGTTACCCCCTCCCTCCCACCCCACCCCCACACACACACACCCCAACAAAAAATAACAAAAACTACATAGAAACATAGACAAAAAATAATAAAAATGCGGACGGGCTGCAGAGGCCGCTGCTGACGAGAGTCGCGCCGCCTACCGGATAGTGACTGTCATAGAGTGATACAGTGGTGGAAACAGGCCCTTTGGTCCAACTTGCCCAACATGTCCAGCTACACTAGTCCCACCTTCCTGCATTTGGTTCGGCGACTGTGCAATCCTGCTCCTTCTCAACCTCAGAGCAGCATTTTATACTGTCGACCACACCATCCTAATTGACCGTCTCCAGTACGGGGTTGGTATTGATGGCATTGCCCTGAGCTGGTTCATCTCCTACCTCAAAGGTAGGAGTTTCTCTACTAACATAGGCAACTCTTTCCCCTCCCCAGCTAGCCTCTGCTGCGGGGTCCCACAAGGTTCCATCCTTGGCCCCATTCTCTTCTCCCTGTATATTCTCCCCTTAGGCCAAGTCATTCAAAGGCACGGCATTTCCTTCCATTGCTATGCAGACGATACACAACTCTATCTCCCCCTGAAGCCCAAAAAACAATCAAATCTACTTAACCTTATCCGCTGCAGCGAGGATATAAAGTATTGGATGGCCCAGAACAATGGACTTAACTAAATAAAATCTCACAATAGGCACTTTAACCACGTGTTTTTTCTATTACAAATCTTAAATTGTGGAATAGAGACAAATAAATAAATGATGAATCTTTGTCCCAAATAATTATGGAGGGCACTGTAACTTGCACATTTTTGAAAGCCACTTCAGTTCTTCAGTTAGTGTAAGAAAGAACTGCCTCACCCGCTGAGTTACTCCAGAATTTTATGTCTACCATCAGTTCTTCAGCTCACAAACTAAGAACGTACTTAAAATCATTTTTCAAACTATTTCCTTTAAAACACACTGATTTATTGATTCTGTTTCCATTGTCATTGGAAGCTGTGATTGCAACTACCTTCTGTGCAAATGTTCTCCTCACATCACCTTGTATTTGTCTTCTGATTCTTGAGCCACCTGCTAATGCCATAGCTTTCCTTTCTTTGCACTATACAAACTGGTCAAAACATTGTACATCTGCATCAAATCTTTACTCAAATGTCTCTATTCTGAAGAGAATAAACCAGTTTCTCCTTACTAATTTTATAGCTGAATTTTTTTATCCCAGAAACAAAATTACAATTTCTTTTTGCACCCTCTCCAGTACTTCAACAATCCTACTAAAATCTGGTGACCAGACCAGGACACAATAGTGTAGTTATGCCTATGGCCTTGTGGGATCTTAATATAAATTGTGGGGGCAGAATATATATGTACTGCTATTGTAGTTTAGGCATCTAATAGAAATTCGGTATTCTTTACCAACCACAAAGTGCCCTCCCTCTTTTAATGATTTATGCACATATTCACCCAGTTCGTTCAACCATACTACTTAGTTTATATTGCCTCTCCTTATTCTATCTACCATGATATTGCCTTTCTGGTTCTCTGTATGAAATTTTACCTATCATTTCTTCACTCATTTTGCCAACTTTGCCTGTTGGGGCTATAACTGCTTATCTCATCGTCAAGCTTTGTTATCGACCAGAGGTCAAGGAACAGCAATGTCTACCATCCTTCAAATGTGAAAAACAACCATTTGACATCTTGTTTCTGCCTTTAAATAGAAATTACCTTATCTTTTAAAAGATCCCTTTCCAAGGAGTAATTTTCCATCTCCTTTGTTGCATCATCTAACTGCTGAGTCAAGGAATCGCGATCTTCAATTATTTTCTTGTAATCTGCTTTGATCTCTTCAAGACTCCAGATTTCAGGCCCATTAGCTTCTTTTTTCATTTTGCTTTGTTGTTGCCGCTCGTTTTCTTGATACTCCAGCAGTTGTTTTGTTATCTGCTTTAGTGCAATTGTATGTTCTTCATTTTGCTTCCTAAAGCAATCTCTTTCTACAGTTATTTCATCCAATAAATTTTTTGCATGGTCCAATTGGTTCTCCAAAAATTGCACTGTAGCTGGAGTATATTTTGTTGAATCGACAGCTATTTCAGGAACTTTGTCTGTTAAAACACTTCCTTGGGATCCAACATTACAATGGGAGAGTGCGGGTTCGTTTGTGCCATTAGAGTTTGGTTCCATTTTCTTTATCACAGGAAATTTATTGGTCTGTGTTCCAATTGAAATAAGTGCATTTTCTGCAGAAACACGAATAACCGATCCATCACTATTTTCACCATTTTGGTTAATTATTTTATTGTCAGAATGATCTTCACGGGGTCTAGAGAAATCCATGGGTTCTATTTTTTCCTCCTTGGTGCTTCGTGGAATGTCTTTAAATCGCTGCATACTTTCATTATCTATGATGATGAGATCCTCATCACTACTGCTACTTTCCATTTCTCTGTTCGAATTCACGGTTCCAGATTCCATTGATTGGGCTGCACCAGGAATGACCAATGCTTCTGCTTTCTCTTTGAAACGCTTTTTATTTCGGCTTTTACCTTTTGGACTCTGCTTTCGTTTGTTACTATGGGGAGAAGAAGAAAAAGTTACTCCACAACAATTCAAATGGCAGTAATTTCAAGCTTTGTGTATTAACGTTATAATTTCTCCATGGACATGGAATTTTCAATATACGAGTGTAAAAGCAGACTAAGAACCTGTTCAGTCCTAGACTGGAGGACACAACACGTTCTTCGTTCACGACATCTGCATTTCCTGAAGCTGTGCTGACACTAGTGAAACATGATCGTGTTCTGCAGCCTCTCTCTTCTTCCTCCTCCTCCTCCTCCTCCTCCTCCTCCTCCTCTTTCTCTTCACTCTCTTCTGTTTTCAGGCTATCTTGACTTTGGCTTGGGGAAAACAGCTCAGATTGCTGCTCAGGTGACTATAAAATGAAAAGAATGCAAAACAAAGCAATATTTCAGAATTTCAGTGGAAAAGAAAAGTTTGTAAAGCCAATTAAATGATGTAGCATCCAACAATGATGGCTGGGAACATGAAATCAGCCATTTCCCAACATCAATGATCTTCAGCGGAGTTATTTGTTTGAATTAATAATATGGACTTACATTAAAAGTATAAAATTCTAGTTTTTGGATATTTGCATTCAAAGAGCATATTCTACTTTAAATATTTGAACTCAAAATGTCTTTAAAATATTTCTTCTTTCATTAAATACTAATCAGAGTAACTGAGGAACTCTTCTCTCTGTGACATGTACGATATATGTAGCTGAACACAACATTTGTTCAATGGCTTTAAAGAAATGTTAGTTTACTGAAATGAAACAAAAAGGGCTGGAAATACTCAGCAGAATACCCGAAAGAGGAACCTTTGAAGGTTCATCAGAATAGGCCATTCATCAGAACTGAGCTCCTAAACTGAAATGCGAATATTTTCTCTCTGCCAGAGAGGCATTAAGGTTACCTGCTGAATATGTTCTGCATTTTGTTTTATTTCAGATTTCCAAGTTCAGCAATATTTTGTTGTTTAAGTTATGGGCTCTAATTTTCGACAGTAGCAAAAGCTATTGTCAGAAGTCCAGAAAGGTCGCATGGTAGCTTTTTAAAACCTAGCATTTCAATGATAAGTGAAAGAGTATTTCACAACCCAATTTAGAGCCCATACCCAATTTAGAGTCCATAGGCTCCAGCTGAGACAAATCCAGTTTCCACATCTTAAAAATAAAAAACATGCATTGCAAACAGGAATTCTTCTGGTCCTGACTCTTGCATAGGTCCCAAATGCACTTTGCAAACTCTCCCAAACATAGGAATAATTAAAGCCTGTCAAAATCCAGTCGACAATCATCTTGAGACCAATTGACCAATCTTTAGACATAGACAAAGAAAATAGGTGCAAGAGTATTCAATATGATCATGGCTGATCATCCAAAATCAGTACTAAGAGCTAAATCTAACTCTCTCTTGAAAACTGTTTCTTAGACCAACTGTTGACTGTATTTTTTCACATGATGGCCCATGCACTTTCTGCTAAAATGTGATCAAAATAACATTAAAAAGACAGAAATAGCAGTAGATCGTTTGGCCCCTTGTTCATGTTTCGCCATTCAGTCCACATTTTCTGTCATTTTCCTGCATTGATATTGTATCTCTTGATTCTTTTGATATCTGACTATCTGTTGATCATTATTTTTTACTCTTTAAGACCACACATACCAACCTCCACTTGCACAAAACACTGATTGAACTGGGGATCTTTCAGTTTTGCATGAGGCAGCTCTTCCTCATTTTCCCACCTGTACTATATATCGATTTGGATTGGAAGCTTTATAGAAATAGAAACAAAACAGGGAATCTTTTAAGATCCAAAGTGGATTGGGAAGAGAGTAGGGGACTGTGGAAAAATTTGTATCATTTAAAAAAAAAACGTTACATTTAATTTTCTAGGGAATGCTGGAGTGCTACATACAAGGAATCAAAATAATGAACTTAATGCTCCTGTTACACTAATTTAAGAATAATAAAATTGTACTAATGTCTGCTATCTTATACACATGGTGCAGATATTCTCCCATGCCATTACACGATCATGTGAAACAACTAAACTCAATTACATTTGATAATACGTTAAATGTAAAATTCTTACGTGCAGCACGTTAGCACAGTCTGTAAATAAGTTAACAAAAGGTGTAGTAAAAGAATTGCACAATGGCATTAAGGAAATTAAACTCCACAATCTGTTTAAGACTGAAATTCAGTTGTTATTGACAATGCTAATTACTGTAAACTCAAAGTGGTATTTCTCTTAATCCTCACCAGTGCAAATACTAATACAAAATTTGCTGCATTTGTTTGGAAAAAGTTACGAAATTACATCTTTCAACCTATAATAACAATCAAGTCATTTCCTTCTTTAGTTTCTAAATCTACAACATACTTGTAAATAATATGTGAAGAAATTCAGAGTTCATGAATTGCACTTACCTGTGATGAACAACATAATTTAACTAAGGTATTATTTTGTTAGAGAAAAGAACAAGCATTCATTCAATCACCTAATTACCTTCATACACTAATACTACTAGGTAAACCAAAGGCAATGATTGTGAGATTGCAACTCAATGGTGAATTCAGAAAGTGGTGCTTTGCTGGCTTACCCCAACTTACAATGCTTGGGTCAATTTAAATCTGTTAATAAACTCCCCTTTTTGCTATTATGTTCAAAAGTAAAAACAGTTATTCTAATGTAACCTTATGGAAAAACTAACAAGATCAAATGTTGGTTTTATATCTTGTTCTATCTCATTCTTCATTAGTTACAAAAGTGTCGTTTAGGCATGATTACCATCTCATTCCAGTAGTTGAACATTTAGACTAAATTTCACTAGTGTGTTTCTGAAGATCATAATGATGAGACTGAACAGAAGAGGCACGGGCTGGAAGGGGCATCAGGAGAGAGAAGTTCAATTCTAACTGTGACATAGGTCTCTCACACAGTTCCAGCTTGCAATTCCCATTCTACCATTCTTCAACACTCCTTAGAATACATCATAACTTTAGACTTTAGAAATTCAGTGCCAAAACGGGCCCTTCGGCCAACCATCGATCACCCCATATACCATACTATCCGACACACTAGGGACAATTTACAATTCTACCAAAGTCAATTAACCTACCAACAGGTACGTCTTTGCAGTGTAGGAGGAAGCACCTGGAAAAACCCACGCGGTCATAGGAAGGACGTACAAACTCTGCACAACAGCACCAATAGTCAGGATCGAACCCAGGGCTCTGGCGCTGTAAGGCAACAACTTTACCGCTGCGCCACTGTGCCACCCTCACAGTTCATTAGTAAAAACTATTCTCTGTGTCCAGCATTTTTGGATGTTTCAAAAACTAAAATTACATTGAACACATAACACAGAATAACACAGCACAGCACAAGATCGAGCCCTTCGGCCTTCAATGCCTGTACCAGACATGATGCCAAGACCATCCCTTATTTACCTGCACAGAATCCATATCCCTCCATATCCATATGCCTGCCCATGTCTCTTAATTACCACTATTGTATCTCTTTCAACCACCAATCTCAGCAGCATTTTCCAGGTACTCGCCATTGCATGATAAAGAAAGCTGCCATGCATATCTCCTTTAAACTTCGCCCCTCTCACTTTACAGCTATGCCCTCTAGTATTTGATTTTTCCATCCTGGGAAAGAGGTTCTGGCCATCTACCCTATTTATGCCTCTCATCATTTTATATACTTTTATCAGGTCTCACTGCAACCTCCAGAGTTCCAGAGGAAACAATCCAAGTCTCTCCAACCTCTCCCTGTAGCTAATACCACCAAATCCTGGCATCATTCTGGTAAACCTTTTCCAAAGCCTGCACATTCTTCTTGCAATTAGGCGACCAGAACCGTACATAATAATCCAAAAGAAGCCTAACCAAAGTTCTATAATGCAGTATTGTGACTTCCTGAATCTTATACTCCACCCCGACCTATGAAAGCAAACATATCATATGCTTTCTTTACCACTTTATCAACTTTTGTTGCCACTTGCATGTGTTATGGACTTGGACTTGTGACTGACCATTGATGAGGCAAACAACTCCAATTCTGAAATTCCAGCTACTAGGAAATAACGAATTTTGCTTCATGTGCGTACAATTCCATTGGTTCTAAACCATTCACTTATACTTGGACTAACCTAAATTGATACTGCAGTCTATAATGACGATGT
Organism: Leucoraja erinaceus; assembly: GCF_028641065.1. Lineage (NCBI taxonomy): Eukaryota > Metazoa > Chordata > Chondrichthyes > Rajiformes > Rajidae > Leucoraja > Leucoraja erinaceus. The sequence goes on along the minus strand of NC_073388.1, from coordinate 18,777,815 downwards.
ACAATAATGCAATGAGGGACATATATTTACAGCGTACCGTCTCCTTGCCAGAAAAGTCCTCTGCTGTCCTACAAATCAAATAAGAGAGGGTAAGCAAGGTATTCAACCTTAAGATGCTTTAGAGCCTAGCCCAATCCACTGAAAATGTACGTGATTAAATATTTGTACTTTTCTATCGGAAATTATTGTATGGTGATTACAAGCGGGAACCATGATTAATATTTCTGCCCTAATTATAATCTTAACAGATACCCTCAATGTTTCAGATAACTCTCCACAGAACAGAGATTAAAGCTCAGATACAAGTTACTGACTTGAAAATGCCCTTTAGGACACTGGGATAATAAAATACTATTCTTCAATCAGTCTTTAAAGTACTGCAATTATGTTATTTTGGATTCATTTCAAAGTACTTTCCAAAGCAGAATCTGAGTGTTGAAAAAGCATAATCTCATAGGTTTCATTTAAGATCTACCACAAAAATAAAGCTGTAATCTACCTGCACATTGCCTTTGTAATTTTTTTTTTAGAAATCTATATGCAAGCAGCAAACAGCAGAAACTCCTCATAGAATGAACATAACGTAGTCAACATTTTTTTTTCAATGTTCATTCATATCTTAGCAACACAGGAGTCTTACTACTTAGTACGGAAATTTACTGTTAGAAAATATATGAACATTCTTGATGCAATTTCTTATTTTAAAGCATGCCACAGTGGTTAGGAATCTCCAATAGAGCAGGAGATATTCTCTCTAAACATGCAAGGCAGCAGTAGCATAGCCAGGGATTATTAATGGTTTGTGAGTAGACTAGAGGAAGAATGATAGAATCATTCTGAAGAGATTAACATCACCATTGTCCCCAGTTATTCACAGTGTGGAGTGAGGACTTGAAGTTCGGAATTGAAAGCAGACCTTTTAAGTGGCAAAGCATCCTGAGCGAAAACTGGGCTGAGAACTCCAAACGGGAGGAAAGGGGCAGGACACAGGGCACCACGCTAAAATTGCCTGTAAATTCAAAATGCTAGGGTTTAACAAATAAAAGTAGAATTTACCAGGAACTTCGAAAACAATGCCAAAGATACGAGACAGAATATGAAAAAACAAATTGAAAGCAAGATACACACCAAGTAATTCAGGGAGAAAGACCAAAATACAAAGTGGGCAATTAGAATTATAAGCAAAATTGTAAAGAAGGCAGATATTAATGAAAAAAAATAGCACGACGTTTCAGAGCATTTGAGGACTTCAACAATATATTATTCTAAATTTAACTGATTAATTTTAAAATGTTCAATTAACATTCTACATGTTGAATTTCAGTTAGGTTTCACTCCTCAATTTTGTAATACATTTAACAGAAAAATTATTGTGCAGTCCTCAAGGCTGTGCACAGTTACAAACAAATCATAACAGTTTCTGAAATATGAAAATAAATTAATATGCAACAATAAATTATTCAGTTCTCATCATAACCATGTACTTTTATGGGGCATTGGGCTCTTGTAACAAATACATAGCAGGAGGAAAGTTACTTGAAAATTCAGAAGGTGCTAAATTGTTGCAATAACCTGATTAATTTTCACAATAACTTCATTTCTTAACTAATTCTTCATTTCAAGTTTATATTTCTTTAAAAATAATCAATACCTATCATTGAGTTTAAATTCTATAATATAAGAAGTATAGTTAATTTCAATAATAATGTTTAAACTAAATAATATGGGATTATAAGGAGGTTCATTTAAATTTTAGGCTGCCCTCTGCAAAGATCAAGTGGTCAGTGAACTAATTGTTACCTGATGTTGCTGCTTCTCATGGGGACTTGAGGCTACCTATGACATATGTCCCTTACAGTGCCCTCCATAATGTTTGGGACAAAGACGCATCATTTATTTATTTGCCTCTGTACTCCACAATTTGAGATTTCTAATAGAAAAAAATCACATGTGGATAAAGTGCACATTGTCAGATTTTATTAAAAGGCAATTTTTATACATTTTGGTTTCACCATGTAGAAATTACAGCTGTGTTTATACATAGTCCCCCCCCCTCCAATTTCAGGGCACCATAATGTTTGGGACACATGGCTTCACAGGTGTTTGTAATTGCTCAGGTGTGTTTAATTACCTCCGTAATGGAGGTATAAGAGAGCTCTCAGCAACGTTTATTGCTGTTTATCAACATGAGGACCAAAGTTGTGCCAATGAAAGTCAAAGAAGCCATTATGAGACTGAGAAACAAGCATACAACTGTTAGAGACATCAGCCAAACCGTAGGCTTACCCAAATCAACTGTTTGGAACATCATTAAGATGAAAGAGAACTTACTAATCGATACGGGACTGGCAGGCCAAGGAATACCTCCACAGCTGATGACAGAAGAATCTCTCTATAATTAAGAAAAATCCCCAAACATCTGTCCGACAGATCAGGAGTCAGGTGTGGATTTGTCAATGACCACTGTCCACAGAAGACTTCATGAACAGAAATATAGAGGCTACACTGAAAGATGTAAACTACTTGTTAGCCGCAAAAATAGAATGGCCGGGTTACACTTTGCCAAGTAGTACTTAAAAGAGCAACCACCATTCTGGAAAAAAGGTCTTGTGGACTGATGAAACGAAGATTAACTTCTGTCAGAGTGATGGCAAGAGCAAAGTATGTGGTATGCACGAGCAAAACTGAAGGGGACAAGCCCCCAAAACAAGCATAAGCTAAAGATGGTTGCAATACAGGACTAGCTTGACCAGCGAATCCCCCATTCCCCCCAGCAACGGGTGATGTCCATGAATCACAGGCTTCAAGCAGTGCAAAGAATATACAACAAAATACTAAACATGACTATTTTCATTTACATGACATTGCTGTGTCCCAAACATTATGGTGTCCTGAAATTGGGTGACTATGTATAAACACAGCTGTAATTTCTACATTTTGAAACCAAAATGTATTAAAATGGCTTTTATTAAAATCTGACAATGTTCACTTTAACCACATGTGATTTTTTTTAAATTACAAATCTCAAATTGTGGAGTAGAGGGAAATAAAAGAAATGATGGCTATTTGTCCCAAACATTATGGAGGGCACAGTATGTACAACCCAAGGAATGTTTTTTTACTGCAATTGTTGAAATTCTTTCCTTTTATCACCCTTGTTTTGTGATGTATGTGACTCTTGACAGCACCTACATGGTACAAGACTATTTGGAGGTGCACTATGCTGAGTTTTAGAAGAGTAAAGCTGTACATTGCGTACAGTTTTGGTCTCCTAATCTGAGGAAAGACATTCTTGCCATAGAGGGAGTACAGAGAATGTTCACCAGACTGATTCCTGGGATGGCAGGACTTTCATATGAAGAAAGACTGGATAGTACACGCTAGAATTTAGAAGATTGAGGGGGGATCTTATAGAAACTTACAAAATTCTTAAGAGGTTGGACAGGCTAGATGCAGGAAGATTATTCCCGATGTTGGGGAAGTCCAGGTCACAGTTTAAGGATAAGAGGGAAGTCTTTTAGGACCGAGATGAGATAATCATTTTTTACACATAGAGTGGTGAATCTGTGGAATTCTTTGCCACAGAAGGTAGTTGAGGCCAGTTCATTGGCTATATTTAAGAGGGAGTTAGATGTGGCCCTTGTGCCTAAAGGGATCAGGGAGAATAGATTCCAGCTGTAACTTCCCAGTCAAGAATGGACCATAAGTGTGACTTTCCCATTCAGCAAATAAGGAAAAAATGATTCTCAACAACTGAAACTCTTTCGCCATTATGCCTTTCCATTTTTGTGGAGAGAAGAATAATTGTAAATTGAGTCATGTTTCTTCAGTTAAAATACAAAAGTTATATTTGTTTTCACAATCCTGTTTTTTAATCTGGCTAAGGAACTATAATTTTGAGATGTTCTTCAAAATAAATGCATTAATTAAATTTGAATTTTTCAATAGTATTTAACATATTGCAGGAAAAGACAGAAAAAAACATGAAATTGAAACAAGCAAACTCAACAGTTGTCGATGATACATGAATGCATTGGACCTCCAAACCACAAAGTTCTGAGATAGAACTAACAGTAATATCAACAAAACCATGTCATTCTCAAGGCAGAGATATTAGTCTACATCTTCTCAACAATAGACTGCGATAGGAAAAGATTTTAATAAAGTCATAAAGCATAGAAACAGGTAATTCAGCCCAACTTGCCCATGCTGCCCAAAATGCCCCATACACACTAATCCCAACCACGGTTGGCCTGTATCCCTCTAACCTTTTCTATCCATGTATCTGTCCAAATGCCTTTTAAATGTAGTTATAGTAACTGTCTCAACTACCTCTTGTCAGCTTGCTCCATATACCCACCACCCTCCGTGTGAAAATGCTGCCCCTCAGATTCTTATTAAATCTTTCCCCTCTTATGTTAAACCTATGTCCACTGGTTCTTAATTCCCCTACTCTGGGTAAAATATTCTGCATTCACCCTATCTACTCCCTCATGATCTTACATGCCTATATAAGATCACCCCTCAGCCTCTTGCAATCCAAGGAATGAAGTCCTAGCCTGGCCAGCCTCTCCCTGTAGCTCAAGCCCTCAACTCTAGGCAATATCCTCGTAAATCTTTTCTGCACTTTTCCAGCTTCAACCAGAAACAACATTTTCAGTTGAAATCCTTACAAAAATAACTGGAAATATTGTTTTTTGACAGAGACTGCAAACATAAGAAATGCAGAAAATTCTTGAAAACATGGAAAACTGGGATTTGTTTTCAGTCAAATACTTTATCCCAGATCTATACCACAAATTGTTTTTCATCTTAGATTTATGTATTGAGCAAGCTTAATCAATTCTGAGTACAGAACAAAGAGGCAGTTAAGTGACCAGTATCAAGTGTTCTGAGGCATGATAAAGCATACGCTTTGCTTTATTCAACATATGTATCTGCCTCAAATGAGGTGCCAAAAGTGGACGTATAATATCATAGGTCAGGGCATTATGTGAATGAGCCGGGAAGTCATGATTAGTTTGTTTGATGGTCTGCGCTACGTCCACAATTCACTGCAATTTCTTGCGGTCCAGGAAGGAGCTGTTCCCAAACCAAGCTGTGAAGCATCCTGATAAAATGCTTTCTATGATGCATCTGTAGAAGTAGGTCAATTAATCATTCAATTAAAATTGAATCTGAGGTGCGAGTTGTAGGGGACCTGCCGAACTTCCTAAGCCTTCTAAGGAAGTAGAGGCATTGGAGTGCTTTCTTGGTTGTTGCTTCAATATGTGTGGTCCAGGAGAAGTTGTTGGTGTTTTTGGCTCCATGGAATCTGAAGTTTTCAACCATTTCTATTTCTGCGTCATCAATACAAATTGGGGTACGTGTACTAGTACACTTCCTGAAGTCAATCACTATCTCCTTTGCCTCCTATCATTATTTGATCTCAATCATTGTTAGGCTGTAACAGCCAACACAGAAGAGATTTTGTAACATATATTGGGCCTAGTCAAGACCTATACAAGAACCGTCTGCAGAAATCACACTTATGATGCTGCAAAATATCTTTGATGGAATCAGCCATGTCTGGAGCTTCCAAATTACATTCAAATTAGTTCTCAAAAGGAACCTGCTATTTCTTTACACCAAGGGTTGTTTATTATATTGTCAAGCAAATAAACCACATTTCCCACATAAAATTTGAATGCAGTGCAACTATTTTCCTGATAAAGGTGGAGCTTGTGATAGGACATCATTTCATCTTTTTTCCTTATGACACAGAAGGAGGCAGCCAACACATCCAGGATCACAAAAGTCTTCCATTCCCACACTTATTTCCTTGCAACCTATTCTATCTCAGACTGAAATGGCCATGTCCAGTTGATTCTCCTATGACCCACATACACTTGTGCTAATTTACAACGGCCAAATAACTGCACAACCTGGCTATGTAGGAGATAACCCATGCAATCTCAGGAGAAAACCTGTGCACTCACAGGATGCACAGGAGGGCAGAGAGAGCCTGGGAAACTGGAGCTGTGGCACCTGCAGTGCCAGTGTGCAAGTTGTACATATTTGCAAAAACAGGCTACAGATTGAAACATCTCAAATTTCTATTGATCAGTACAAGAGTAGGAAATGCACTTAACAACTGAATCACTGGGAAACTACAATAGTTTTATTGTAGACCAATTACACTGTTGAATATTGTCAATGTATGGATAAGCTATGAGACTCTCCATTATCCTCATGGTTGATATACAAATGAACTAATGCAATAGTTTGAAACTACTAATAACTGGGGAACCATAGTACAATAAATATCGATAGTTAAAATATCTTCTCAATTGTACTTTGTAGGCCAGGATGGACAGACATGCTTATGACAATTTCTTGTATTCAGTGAATGCAGAAAACATGGCTGGAACATTGGATTCACTGCTAGGGTTTGTCTATAATCACACAATTTTGGTAATGTATCAGAACAAGAAATTTTATTTGTCTGCAATTGAAAACATGTTGCTTAATGTTGCTTAAATAATTTCTCACATATCTAAAGGCAGAAAAAATATTGTTAGCTCAAGTTAATAGGTGTACAGACACATACATCAACATAAGTCACACTCTTGATGCCATTTTGTAATTCGAAGGAATCATTAAAAGTAAGTTCAATACACATTTATATCATTTACCCAACTTGAGTGCTTAACCAGGAAAAAAGTTATGATCCAGCTCTTGTCTGAATAAAGTATAATCTATTTGCATATCAGTATGAGATATAACTTGATGTAAATAATTTAACAAGAGACAGCTCACAGTTTTCAAACCTAATTTGATTCTACTTTGAAAACAAAGTAAATAGTAGATTATTGTGGTATGGGTTTGTGGCTTCGAAGTATGATTTGTGCAGTCCTTCATGCTTGTTTTTTAAAGAAGCCACTATAAATACCAGAAAGTCCTTCCCTCTTTCAACACTAATTATCGGAGCCCATACAATAGACTGTGTTAATTAAAGGCACTCTCATACCATTATATTAGGGATTGGGTGCTATACAGCATTTGGATCTTGTTTTCCCACAAAGAGTTTGATTAGGATGTGACTCTTTTCCTGATGAAGTTTTCAAGTTTGGAATATGATACATACAAAGGTCACCTGGAATTGTCTACAGCTGCCTATATGAGAGATAATTTTATATTTGTACAATTTCTTACCATGAGGCTCTCTTGTTCCAAAGACTTTGTTCTTTTTCTCTCCTGACTTTGATCACTAAGAAAAAACATTGCACATGAAATTGAAAATATGGTAACTATCTAAAATAGCTGTGCGGTCTTTGGTTTTTACCATGCTAGAGGAGCGGTAAAGATTCCCCCACCAATTTCATCCAATTCTCCTGAAGCCTACTATTAGCTATACTTTAAATAATTAAATTTATTAATATACAGAACAAAATAGAGGGAACTGAATATTTTTAGTATTTGAGGGCTCAAGAATGAGAGGCATGCCAAAATAAATGAAAGGTCCTTGACTGAGATGAGGGATCTTTCATCTTAAATAAGAGAACAATAGATATAGGAGTAGGCCATTTGGCCCTTTGAGCCAGCCCAGCCATCCACTGTGATCATGGCTGATCATCCACAATTAGTACCCCATTCCTGCCTTCTCCCCATATCCTCTGACTTCGCTATCTTTAAGAGCTCTATCTAACTCTCTGTTGAAAGCATTTTCTCTCACACAGTCTGATCTGATTACTGCTTCCAAACATAATTGTTTAAGTTTAAATTTAATTTAAGATAGGAACCAGAAATATTTTTAATCTCTATATATTAATGACTGGAAATGAAAGCACTGTCATCAATTGAAAATAGGTTAAATGAGTGGTTGGACCTGAAATAGAAATATGTTTGTCTCCATCTTGCAAACAGAACATTTTTTTCAGTGATACTTAACTATTTTTTGGATGTTTTCTCGTAACTGGGTGTAATCTCATCATCACTTTCTTCTGGCTCCTCTGGTATAGAACAGTCTCTAAAATGAAAACAAGTCTACATGTTAGCATTTTATCATCATACATCACCCTGTAGAATAGGTATTAATATTTCTTTGGAGGCTAACAGACTACTTATTTCACAAGAAACTGCAGTAGCAAAATGATCCATGAAACTGAAGGTGTTTACAGTAATGTTTCAATTCCACCATGGATGTGGAACTAACGTTAATTAGATAGATCTGCAATTTAAAAGCTGATGTCAATGACAGTAATCAAGAAACTACTGGATGAGTGCAATTTGCAGATTGTATAGGAAATTTGCCATCTTTACTTGATCTGGTCCATTGGTGACCAGATCATATTATAGCAATTTTACAAAATTTAGAGATTTAAAAAATCAAGTCTGCAGTTTATCCCATCAGATAAAGCATAAAAATAAGTTTAATTTGACACCTAATTCACTTTCATATCTTCAGTATTAAAAATGTTATGGCCATTTTCATACTCGGAAATTAGCATCTTGTTCCCTATTGCTTTTCCATTGACTTAACACAAAAGCTGTGACCGAGGACAATCAAAAGTTTATAACTTTCTTAAAAATTAAGAGAACTGAATGACATTTTCAGTTATTATAGATTGAAGCATTCTGAAACAAATATAAAACATCTTCCTGGGATGACCTGAAATTAAAGCATATAATTAGGTAGTTACCTAATTGTAGCTAATTGCAAAAATGACCGCTGTGACAGAAATAGTAATAAACACCCAGACTGCCTTGAAAATTCAAAAATGCGATATTCTCAAGATCAAAACTTTAATATTATTGTATTATATGCTGTAAGTCCGTAACAGATAGGTAAATAAATTACAATTTCTAGCAATAGACCAAGTCTTTATGGAGAAGATCAGTTGCTAGCTGGTACACTGGCATATCATAATCAGTAGCATCATCATACTCCTCAGATTGTAACCAATAAACAACTGTACACCTTGTTTTTCCTCAACTTTTCAATTTTGGCATTGTAACCTACAGGTTTTTGCTCTTCAAACCATGCATGACATGCCTTTCTGCCCACTACTTTCCCATTAAGAATGTCCTGTAGATCATCACATTTGGAGTAGTCCAAATTCGGATAATCTCTGCGAATGCTGTGTAAATCAGGCTTTTTGCTGGGCATTTGGATTGACAATTTTGCATTTCTTCTTCGGAGATATCTGCTTAAAATGTAAAGGAGAAAAAAAAACATTGAACAGCATTATTTGCAGTTTTAGAAAAAAGGTAGAAATTATAAAGTTAAATGTTAAAACAAATAGTAAACATCCACCAAAAAACTCATATTCTTCAGTTTCATCAAATTAATTAAATTCATCTAATCAATTAAATTCATCTATATTCAATTACTAAATCTAAACATCTATCCATTTAAGAAAATGATTTTTTTTAATAGCCTAAGTATCCAAATAACAAACTAATCCCATTCACACAAGAATTCCAAATATAACATGATTTTTAAATCTCACTGTCATGAACTTACATGCCAGATGGAAGGAATTTAATGTTTAATTCCCATAAATTAATCTAGAAACATCCACTCTATATAATCAAAATTATTATTTTTTGCCCAATACATGAGACTCAAACTGTTGTGACTATTTAGTTTAAAAAAATAATGATCATGGAGAGAGAATAACACAAAATATAGACGATTTAGACGGCATATGACACGATTATCCATAAAAAAGAGGATTTAAATCATCTTGCGAGTGGGTGTTACTGGAATTCGATCGATTGGAACGTTGCCGTTGCTGTGAATTTTAACCCCATATCGGCAGGAAAGACACTGCCGATCCATATGGGCCCCAAATAACATTTTCGCAACGTAAAATTAGACTAAAGCCACCCCAAGAAGCAAGATTATATGTGAAATAGACGACTTACCCTTTGTTTTGTCCCATTTTTGCGATCCGTCACGTTGTAGGCGTTCAGGGCGTCGTAGTTGCTTTTTACTTTAATCCAGCGATTAAATTGTCCAGCGAGTAAAAAAAAAAAAAAAACAGGGAACGGAAGTCCGATCGATTTTTCTTCATCAGCTAGCAGCCCGAGGAAATCCTTCTCCGCCAAGTGATACAAACCTGCATTTTAATCCCGCCCCCCCCTCCCCCTCCTCAGTCGCGTACACGGCTAGTGGCAGAACTGCAGCGCCGCTGAAGGTAGGTTTTGTAACATCGCTACATATTAACAACAATGCATTTAGACATTAGACAATAGGTGCAGGAATAGGCCATTTGGCCCTTCGAGCCAGCACCGCCATTCAATGTGATCAAGGTTGATCATCCCCAATCAGTACCCCGTTCCTGCCTTCTCCCCATATCCCCTGACTCCGCTATTTTTTTAAGAGCCCTATCTAGCCCTCTCTTGAAAGCATCCAGAGAACCTGCCTCCACCACCCTCTGAGGCAGAGAATTCCACAGACTCACCACTCTCTGTGAGAAAAGGTGTTTCCTCGTTACCGTTCTAAATGGCTTACTCCTTATTCTTAAACTGTGGCCCCTGGATTTGGACTCTCCCAACATTGGGAACATGTTTCCTGCCTCTAGTGTGTCCAAGCCCTGAACAATCTTATATGTTTCAATGAGATCCCATCTCATCTTTCTAAACTCCAGAGTGTACAAGCCCAGCTGCTTCATTCTCTCAGCATATGAAAGTCCCGCCATCCCGGGAATTAACCTTGTAAACCTACGCTGCACTCCCTCAATAGCACAAATGTCCTTCCTCAAATTAGGGAACCAAAACTGCACACAATACTCCAGATATGGTCTCACTAGGGCTCTGTACAACTGCAGAAGGACCTCTTTGCTCCTATGTTCGATTCCTCTTGTTATAAATGCCAACGTACCATTCGCTTTCTTCACTGCCTGCTGTACCTGCATGCTTACTTTCATAGACTGATGTACAAGGACCCCCAGATCCCGTTGTACTTCCCCTTTTCCCAACTTGACGCCATTTAGATAGTAATCTGCCTTCCTGTTTTTGCTACCAAAGTGGATAACCTCACATTTATCCGCATTAAACTTCATCTGCCATGCATCTTCCCACTCCTCCAACCTGTCCAAGTCACCCTGCATTCTCATAGCATCCTCCTCACAGTTCACACTGACACCCAGCTTTGTGTCATCTGCATGCAACATTTGATGTTGCATGCCCTCTCAAATTGCTTATGATCCAGTTATATCAATGTGCTACCAGAAACTTCGGAACAAAACTGGAAGACACATTAATCAGCAACCTATCTACCCAAAGCAACAAAGGCAAGACTGCAAAGATTCTGCTCTAAAGGCATGTTGAAATTGCATGGCTTTTCCATAGACTAATAACAGTACAATTTGACATAGATATGATCCTATGAGCATGGCCACGTGCAAGTCTGCACCTTGATCACTCCAAAGTATATTTGATCCAACAGGGGGAAATGCCCTAGAAACCTGATGTCAGTGTGGCACAGTCAGTACGAGGGGGGCTGAGACTTCTCAATTGTCTCTGGACTCCATTCATTCCCACGGCATCAGATCACACATAAGCATGAAAATCAGCTGCTAATTATCATCTTGCCCCATTGATGAATTTTTTGTCCCCCATGCTAAGCAGTATTTGAAGTAAGTCTGTTAGACCATTTCAGTGTCTTTCTTCAAGAGGACATCAGCGTCATAATATTTACTGGGCTGATCATGTCCTAAAGGATGATTGTCTCCTTTCACAAAGTGAAAGGAAAACCCATGACCCAGTTCTCATCAATCAATCAGACAAAGGAAGATATGGACATGACACTATTTTGCATCGTACAATCTTTGTAAAGATGAGGCCCTATCTTCACTCTAACGTGTTATGAGAAACTACTGATCGCACCAATCTGCACACTCTTATTGAAGCTAAGAGTTATCTGTACATACAGTTACAACTGAGCTTTCAGTGCAAAGTGCGGATGTTGACATTAAGCTGACTCACTCCAATTTGATTACTCAGTCAGTAATGCTCAATATCACAAACTGTTATCTTACATCAAAGTTTTATCATGGTTTTATTATAGGCTGACGTACATCCCATCATTCTTAGTGCAAAACTTCAGAGTGAATTTGCGGGTCACTGTAGGTGTTTAGCTGATCTCCATTGTAGTGTTGGCTTTGCAACTGATCATACTTTGCTATCACCATCCAACCAGTCCAAACCTAGTTAATTGTGGGACTAAAAGAGAACAAGCAGCACAAGATTTATCCAAAATTAAGCTACTAATCTGGTGCTACACAGGACTACATCTGTACTAAACATTGCAATCTATGTCAATTAAAAAAAAACCTATGTTCCACAGCAATTGATATGATCAAAGCTCAGTCATCCTGAAATATCCAGTTCAGAATGGAGGAGGTCAATTAAACAACTTAGTTGATATCCTTATCTTCAATATAAGCACAAAAAACAGGAGTGAAGCAGCTCCACTAAGGGTGTAGGAATAAACTTAGGAGGGAAATCAGCAGGGCATAAAGGATATACGAGATAGGTTTGAAAGACTAGATAAAGGAGAATCAATCACACGTCCTAAATTGCAAATTAGGTGATATGAACGTCATCAGTCCCCAACTTGCCGACTACTTGAGGCTTACCACTTGAACTTAGTGCATTAGAGTTGTTGTCCAAGTGGTACAGATTTTCACAAGTTAAATCAGCTGCACTAATGCAATATGAAGAACATATTTACAGATGATTCGAGTCATATATGGTTTCCTCACTGTAACACAATATTTTTTTTAAAGCAGCAATTTTATCAATTACATTTTAAGAGATCTGTGTCTGCTTATGATGCCAAGCACCAGATCCTCCTTACCTGAACTTAGGGTCCGGATTCATATTACAGTACCAGTTTTCTGGTAATGATTCTGGGTCGACGTCTGGTGGTAATTTGCGCCATTTCATGCATGTCTCACACTGAACCCACGCTTGATCAGGAGCAGTTCTGGATGGACAAACAACAAAACAAAATAAACTTTTTTTTTGTTGAAATATTCGTACAGTAACCAATAATAAAATTAAATATTGAATACAGTTATAATCAAAAGGTAGCGATCCAAGTGTTAATGATATGTCTGGCAGCAATAAGTATTGACAAAGTCTGAAAATGCCTTTATGGACTAGAACTTAGAAATAAACTGAATGCAAGATGAAAAAAATCTGCTACGTGCTTTGATTGCACTGCTTTCTTATACCCTCCACTCAACATTTCTGTGTGATGGTGCCCATTAAATGTTGAAGGTTAATATCATTAGCAGCAACATGGCAGAGCTGCTGCCTCATAACTTCAGAGACCGGGTCCCATCCTGATCACGGATGTTGTCTGTGTGAAGTGTGCATATTCTCGTTGTGACCACTTAAGGGGCCTGTCCCACTTACGCGACCTTTACAGGTGACTGTCGGCACCCGTGATAGGTCGCCGAAATTTTCAACATGTTGAAAATTCAGCGGCGTCCAGAAAGACGCTACAACTCTTTGAAGACCTCTCACGACCATACAGGCTGTATGGTTGTGAGAGGTCTCCTATGGTTGTGAGAGGTCTCCAAAGAATTGTAGTGTCTTTCTGGTCAACGCTGAATTTTCAACATTGAAAATTTCGGCGACCTATCACGGGTGCCGGCAGTCGACTCTAAAGGTCGAGTAAGTGGGACAGGCCCTTTAGGTTTCTTCTGGGTTAGGTTTCCTCTCACATCCAAACATGTACAGGTTTGTTGGTTAATTGATCCTCTGTAAATTGCCCCTAGTGGAGGGAGTGGATGTGAAAGTGGGATAACATAGAATTGGTGTAAATGGCTGATCAATGGTCGGGTGGACCGAAGGGGCTGTTTCCATGCTGTATTTTTCAATCAATCATCTGTTTCAATGGATATTCCACAATATTTCCAGGAGTTTGATAAACTGTTTATTGAAACATTTCATTATCCACCAATCTGCAAAACGTGGGATACATTTGCTGGGGTTAAGGGTTGGGATGGCAGCCTGTTATCAGGACACATTAAAACTGAACATTTATTCAATGCATCATTAAAAAGGGAACACGAGCCAAAAATCACTCACCGTGGCTCTTCTATCATCTCTGTGCTATCTGCTTCCTCCTGTCTTTTCTTGATTTTCTTTTCCTTCCAGTAATCATTCAACTTCTGCCCCAGTGCCTGTAAAGTCAACCTGAAAACCATAACCTTTTCTTTTAGGATTTTGTATCAATTATAAGCAAAACAATTTTGATGCTAAGATATGCTTTTTCTGGGTGTATCACTGATCGACTACAAATTCAATGCAATCAAGCAATTAACAGAACAGGAAATACAGGAGTTTCTGCAGCTTTTGTTATGGTAGCTCAACACAAAGGCATTCTCCCCAGAGTATTTTCCTTCAGTGCCTTAAGGGCCTTTCCTACGAGCATGCGACCTGCATGCGGCAAACGCGACCAAACCGGAGGCGGCGGCTGCGCGGAGGTCAAGTGATCCCCGTACAGGGCCGGTCCCACCAGCATGCGCCTGCATCAGGCGAGCGCGACCAAACCGGAAGCGGGGGCTGCGCGGAGGTCAAGTGAGTGACGTGAAGTTCGAGCGAAGTCTGCGGGAAGTTCGCACGTGATGTACGGCGTCAAGACGCTGCGTACTGCGTCGAGACGCTGCACACGCCCGTCGAGGCGGTGTGCGTACAGTGTCGAGGCGGCTGCGGGTCGGCAGGCAGTTTCCGTGCGGAATTTTTGAACATGGTCAGTTTTTCGGAGCCCGCGCGATGTCGGGACCAGCTCCGTACAATTCCATACGGCTTCGGCGATCGAAGTGGAACTGGCCCCGCGAGGCCGTACGGCTCAAGCGACCACGTTAGGTCGCGCTTGCCGCATGGAGTCGCATGCTCGTGGGACAGGCCCTTAAGAAAGGTATCCCTTAAATTCCTTGCCACCCCCTGGCATCAAAGTAATTGTGCCACACATGTTCATGAAGTAGGTGTAGAACACATGTAGAAATGAAATTGTCAGAATTTGTGTCACTTTTCATCAATATCCCCTATTGCTATTAGTTCTATTACCTGTTAATCCTACCACTAGCCCTTACAAATTGTAATTCATCATCTGATCAACATAAATGTACTCCTCCTCCCACAATAATGCCCTGGCGATCGACCAGTCCCACCCAGTTAATTCCAAAGATTGTCCACTTTCCCCATTGACTTTATCACATCCAAAATGCTGGGTAAAATGCCCAAGGCCTGATGTTTATTTATGAATGGCTTTCTGTTTTTAGTTCAGAATTCCCTCATATGCAGTTTTATAATTTCAAATGCTTTAAGGTATTGTGTCAACATTTTCAAGAAATTCATTCTAATTGATGGCTTGGCTAATTAGATTTTTTTTTTTGCACTGAGTTTCTATTGTGATGGATAAATCTCTGGCAGGTTTGTCTTCATCTATGTAGAAACACATATCTCTAAATCTTATTTGCAAACTGCTGGTCCAACAAAAATACTAATGCCTGTATTGCCTGACTCAGCAATACTAATGCTTGACTCAGGAAGGAAGACAACATCCTTTGGATGGAAAAGGTAAGGTCCACATTTCAAATAAATGACCTTTGATCAGATCTTGAAGGAAGCTCAAGGAAGTTCTAGGTAATTGAGGCTCTGTGTGCTTAGCACCAACTTTAATAGCTTCATAACAACTATAGTCCCCACAGTCTATGTCAAGAGCCGATAATGAAGGCAAATGTTACCAGCATTTCCTGGAGTAGCATTTCGGCATTGCGGTTACATTGGTGAATCCCCAATCACCATATGGTTTGATATCTGGTTTCAGCCTAATTATATTTTTAAGCACACTCTTGCCCCCTGAGACTTTTTCTTACCTATCCCCCCCCCCCTCCCTATTTTAGCATTCTACCTTAACCATTTACACAATGGTTTACATTATTTCAGACATATTTATTTTATTTTGTTACTTTTGAACCATGCTTCATCATCCTTACTTGCTTCACTTAGCAAAAGATCAGTGACTTGAAATTATGTTTTCTCCGCAGAAAGATCTAGCCTAACTTGCTCAATGTTATCAGCAGTTTTTTCCTGCCCTCCAATAAAAATCTTTAGTTTCTCAGAACTTTTGATTAAATGCATTAACATGTTGATATTTTAAATGGGATAACCATGTGGAAAAAAATTAGATCTACCATTACTGATGTAATTCAGAAAGCTGCAATTGCACAGAAAAATAATTAGCTGAGATTGAATTTCTAAAGGTATAGCTTTAATTGCAGAAGTCACACATAATTTACAAACTGTGTTCTTCCATGCCATGGATAACATTAAAAAAGTTGTAACTTGAGAAATAAAAAAAATCAAACAAATGGAACAGGACATTATTAACGGTAAAATGAGAGGTGAACATACTCCCTCTTTCCTCCCCCTTCCACCACCCAGACTCACGCCTATTTCCCTCCTCCCCCTCTATTACTTCCTCCAGCAATACATTTTTCAACTCTTCAATCATCATGTCTTTTCATTTCAGACTTTATCCAACCATCTGCCTACCAAAACCTCCTTTCACCTTTATCCTCCTATTATTTGTTAGGCTTTGTCGTGTCCCTCCTCTTTTCCAGGGTTCTTTCACCAACCTCCCCCACAATCAATATGAAGGATTCTGACCCAAAACGTCATCTATCCATGTTCATCAGAGATGCTGCTTGACCAGCTGAGTTACTCCAAAACTTTGTGTATTTTTTGTAAATTAGCATTTGCAGTTGTTTCTACTAGGAAGTGAAGTGGGCGAAGTCAACTTTGGATTTTATTGGCTGGGATGATTTCAAATGCTTCAAAATCGTTGGGTTAAAATGATACGTGCAGGATTACCACGGACAGGCTGACTTTTCAATTTAGGTAATTGCTATGTAATCCTGCACTACACGTATTATGTTTATAACCTTAGCATACCCTTTCTGTTCCTTATCTATGTTCTGTCATTGGTAATATGATCTAAATACATAGGCTCATATGAATCTGATGTGAAGCATCAAGCAATTAGCCCACTCTGCTCGAGGGAGGCAGCTAGCAAGCCCAAGAGATCTGCCCCCGAGTCTGATTTAGACCAAGTGCTGAGACCAAACTAGGTGAGAGGGGGCAAAACAGTTTCCCCCTCCTGGCCTTCATTGCTGAGTGTCTGAGTAAATAGTTTAGGTAGAATAGCAGCTGATGTTTCATACAAGTTACAAAACATCTGCATTATTAGTACGCATAAAATAATATTTATAAAGTATTCAAAATATGTGCAATTTATGCTGTCTCCCTTTATTGCCCCTCACCCTTAGAAATAAATAAGTCAACTGGCTTTTGCAAAACAATGGAAAACTTTTCATAATCTTGGCCCTGTGGTCTGCAAATTAGTTGCAATATTTTGATGATGAAACTTAACGAGACTTTTTGATCAGTACCCTGTTTTATCCGAAACATCACTGGAAAGACGCAAAGTGTGTGGGAAGGAACCACAGATGCTGGTTTATACCGAAGATGGACATAAAATGCTGGAGTAACTCAGACTGAAGACAGTCTGAAGAAGGGTTCCGACTCATTACGTCCTCCTATTCTTTTTCTCCAGACATGATGCCTGACCCACTGAGTTACTGTATCATTTTGAACCTAAATGCTGGAGTAACTTAGCGAGATTGGCAGCATCCCGGAAGAACATGGCAGTCTGAAGAAGGGTTCTAACCCAAAACGTCACCCATCTATGTTCTCCAGGTATGCTGCCTGACCGACTGAGTTACTCCAGCTTTTTGTGTCTTCTTTTATAAACCAGCATCAGCAGGTCCCTATGTCTCCACAATATGAGTGATGAAGACATGAGATCCCTGCTCCTGTCTCACCATGAAGGCCAACATTAAAATTCCCTTTTTAATTACCGGTTGTAGCTGCAAGCACTGGTGAAATAGGGTCTGGTTTCACTTCCCCTTTTCCAAATCTATCACCTTTCAGATAATAACCTGCTTTTATGTTATTGAAACCAAACTGGATAACCTCAATTTTCCTACATATTATAATATCTACCATACAAGTGCCTACTCCTTCAGTGTGTCCAAAAAAACAAACTGGAGCTACACTGTGTCTTTCTCAGGGCTCGTCTCACCTTGTTATGTATCTTTAGTAAATTTTATTTTGGTGAGACGAGCAGCTTGAGTAAAATAAGTTTTTATTTGTAACGACAAACAGAATGTATAACACAACAGCTTGCTGGGTCAGCCAAATATCTTGAGGCTCCTGCTACACACGTGGAGCTTGACTAACTGAGGAACCAAAAGCCCGCGAAACACACTCGTGATCACGTGACGGCGCCAGCCAATAGCGAGGGTTTGCATTGCCTCAAGGCACCGCTACAATATATTTATTGTCTTCATTTCCAAATCATTTCTATTGTGAATAGCTATAGCATTGAATCCTGTCACCTCCCACTAATCACTATCCACCACTTGGGAATAAAACATTTATTCCTGCTCTTTGCTTCCTGTTGCCCAAGGAGTCCCAGGTGATTTTTATTTTGCAGACTATATTGTGCGACTTTATTGAAAGCTTTCAGAAGGTCCAAACACAAAACACTCACAGGTTCTCAGTTCTCTCTCATCTATTTTGCTAGTTAATCCTCAGAGTAGAATCGTCATGCACGAATTCCATTCTCCAAGCACACACACAGAAACATAGAAAATAGGTGGAGGAGGCCATTCAGCTCTTTGAGCCAGCACCGCCATTTATTGTGATCATGGCTCAATATCTATTACACCTATTATATATTTTAAAATGAGCCCGAAAAAATTTACTACTCTGCCTTGAGCATACCCATTGCAGCCACTGTTTGTGGTATGACGAGCTGCCTCAAAAGGTTACGCACCATGTCATCTGCATCATGGTCACTTCACAGTGAATCCATCCACTGCTCCAACTGCGGTATGCAGTCTGTCAAGTTTCAAGAATCAATGTAATTGTTGTATGTACCAATTAAGGTACAATTAAATTTGAGTTACCATACAGCCATACTAAGTAAAAAGCAAAAATCCCCCCCCCCCCGGATGCCCCACATAAAACACACCAAGACAATTAAAACAATCATTCATACTTAAAATAATAAAAACGGAGAAGGGACACAAGACAGACTGCTGGAGAGGCGGCCGTTACGGGCACCGGTCTGAAATTGTTATTGGATATAGTTCGTGTACATATGGTCATAAGTGATAGGAGCAGAATTAGGCCATTTGGCCCATCAAGTCTACTCTGCCATTCAATCATGCCTGATCTATCTCTCCCTCCAAACCCCATTATCTTGCCTTCTCCCCATAACACCTGACATCCATACTAATCAAGAATCTATCTCTGCCTTAAAAATATTCATTGACAGATCCACAGATTCATCACCCTCTGACTAAAGAAATTTCTCTTCATCTTCCTAAATGTACGTCCTTTATTCGGAGGCTATGACCTCTAGTCTTAGACTCTCCCACTGGTGGAAATATCCTCTCTACATCCACTCTACCCAAGTTTTTCTCTATTTGATAAGTTCCAATGAGGGTCCCCCTCATCCTATACTCCAGTGAGTGTCCAGATGGACACCAAGGACACTGGAAGCTTCCCATGGGTCAAGCTGTCCTGCCACTAATGACCCTTGGACTAGTGCTTTAGTTTAAGGTATTGATTAATGTCTGGGAAAGCACTCTACCCCAAATACTACTTACTACAATGCAAACAGTTAACATCCAAAATTATACCAGCACAGAAAGTGAAATGGAAGAGAAAGCTCACAGGATTACAAAATATGAGTAAAACAATAGGAAATTTAAAAAAAAATCATAAAAACTGACAAATGTAAAATGCAGCAAACATATGAAGCATATGTAACATGTACAATTCATAAATGATATTGAATGCTCGAGCTATAATTTGATGAAATCTAGGGGTATTTGTTGATTCAATACCAATGTGCAAGCTGTCTAGGCAAGCACTATATATTGATATTGGCTTATTATTGTCATATGTACTGAGGGTCAGTGGAAAACATTGCTTTGTATGCTATGCGGGCAGATCATACCATATCATGATTACATCAGGTAGTGCAAAAGAAAAAAATAAACAGAATGCAAAATATAGTGCTACTACCACAAAAAAGGGCAGATTAAAACAGTGCAGGGGCTGCAACGAGTTAAATTGGAAGATCGGGAATACATCTTTTTGCATATTAGAAGCTTGGTATATGAAGAACCACCCCAAACTGCATGTAAGGAAAGGCACAAATAAGTTATTCCAGTGCATTGGTCAGACTCCACTAAGACCATTATTACTGCCCAAGAAATATGAGAGACATTGATGTCATTGTGGACAAGTTTCTCAGCATAAAATGAGATCTGGAGAGGAGAATGGTGCTTCTGGTTTCTAGTGTTATATGCAAGCAAATTATTGGCTGGCCACAGTAGAGACAACTGAATTTGTAGAAGTGAGTGGAATTGGTAAATATTTTTTTGCTTTTTCTCCCCTGTGGCCATACAGCCTTAAGTAAAGGTTTTTCCAGTGGTGTTCTTGCAAAGACAGCAAAGATTGTTACGTTTAATAAATATTAACAAGGAAATTGAATTGAGATTAAAACAGACAAAAGGCGGTTATATTTAGAAACAGATATCAATAGCGGGCCACACATAGACGCAGCGGTAGAGTTGTTGCTTTACAATGCCAGAGACTCGGGTTAGATCCCGACTATGGGTGCTGTCTGTACGGAGTTTGTACATTCTCCCTGTGAGTGCATGGTTTTTTTTCCAGGTGCTCTGTTTTGAATTCCAAAGGCATGCAGGTTTGTCGGTTAATTGGCATCTGTAAATTGCCCCTAGTGTGTAGAATAGAACTAGTGTACGGCTGATCGTAGGTTAGCGTGCTCAGTGGGGTGCAGGGCCTGTTCCCACGATATCTCGAAACTAAACAATAAATTATTCCTTACATATGGACAGATCAATACTTGAATAAAACAATGATGGCCACATCCATGAAATAATTTATGAAACAAATGGATATTTCACCATGAAGTATAAATTACTGGAGTATTTGAACAACTGCATCAATAATTTGAAAGCATTTTTAATCTATATTTGAAAGTTTACACTTTTAAAATATACATCAAAGGTAAGACATTAAAAAGAATCAATACATCAGTGCAGGTTATTGTAATAACCATGCCTGTAATCTAGAGGACTATTATATTGCTGAAACCCTGCGGTTTAAAAAAATAATGTTTACAGATGAATTTTGTACCAGAGCACAAGTGCTTGCCCGACATTTGACAGAACACATGAATTGCTAAAATTTATCCAGGCAGTTAAGCTTTAACAGTACGTGGTAAATGTCTTTATCTGCTCTGGGCAATGTTCGTGGAGAGCAGAGTAGGATATCCTTTGTTGCTGAATTTCCTGTACAACAACCACATAAATACCCACATGGGGGTTGAGTTTTGAAAGCACAATATTTCTTTCAGAGCATCTTATACAAAGCACCAACTGAAAAGCTAATCAACAACGCAAATATGATTATCAGCCTGAAGTAAAAATTATCAGCTTGAAAACGCAATTGCTTTTTGTTCATGTTGACACTTTTTCATTATGGAAAATATTTCTGGAAAAAAATTCTAGAAAGAGCTATGATAATGAACATTTCCTGATTGTTTCAAGTTACTCGTAATTTGACCACCCACAAGTTTCTCACGCTAATTCCACATCAATGGTACTTGGAATAATATACACAGAATGAATCTTCTGGACCACTGCAGGGAAATTTGTAAAAACACAACAAATAGTACCAGGAGCAGGCCCGCTCTGTCATTCATTACGATCATGGCTAATCTTCAACCACAATATTTTCTTCTGCCCTTTCACCATATCCTGTGATTCCTCTGCTATCCAGAAATCTATTGATCTCTATTTTGAATGAAATAAATTGCAAAGTCTCCATAGCCCTCTGGTAGTCATGAAATGCTTTGAGAGGCTGGTGAAGAAACACATCTGCGCCTTCCTCCCTCGGAACATGGACCCGTTGCAGTTCGCATACCTTCCGAACAGATCCACGGACGATGCGGTCTCCCAGGTTTTGCACACCGCTCTCTCTCATCTTGACAGCCAGAAGGGGGGAAACGTGAGAATGCTGTTCATAGACTTCAGTTCAGCCATCAACACGATAGTCCCCACCAGGCTGGCCAGGAAGCTACTGGAATTGTGGCTCAACACTACCCTGTGTGCCTGGGTCCTGGACCTTCTCACCGCCAGGCCCCAGGTAGTCAAGCTGGGAGGGAATACATCGAAGTCCCTCACCCTGAGCACAGGATTGCCCCAGGGTTGCGTCCTCAGCCCCCTATTGTACTCCCTGTACACACATGACTGTGTGGCAAGGTTCAGCTCCAACTTAATAATTAAGTTTGCTGATGACACTGTGATGGTGGGCCTGATCTCAGACAACGACGAGAAGGCCTACCGGGAGGAGGTGGCTGATCTAGCACTCTGGTGCCAGGATAACAGCCTCCTCTTGAACATCAAAAAAACGATGGAGCTGATCATGGACTTTAGGAGGGCACATCATCCGAGGACGTACACTCCATTGAGGATAAATGGGGATCCTGTGGATAGAAACATAGAAACATAGAAATTAGGTGCAGGAGTAGGCCATTCGGCCCTTCGAGCCTGCACCGCCATTCAATATGATCATGGCTGATCATCCAACTCAGTATCCCGTACCTGCCTTCTCTCCATACCCCCTGATCCCCTTAGCCACAAGGGCCACATCTAACTCCCTCTTAAATATAGCCAATGAACTGGCCTCAACTACCCTCTGTGGCAGAGAGTTCCAGAGATTCACCACTCTCTGCGTGAAAAAAAGTTCTTCTCATCTCGGTTTTAAAGGATTTCCCCTTTATCCTTAAGCTGTGACCAGGGTGAACTGTTTTAAATATCTGGGAGTCCACATCTCTGAGGATATGACATGGACATCACACGCCTCGGCACTCATGAGTAAGGCAAGGCAGCGCCTTTACCACCTCAGGCAATTGGGGAAATTCAGAGTGTCTCCGAGGATCCTCCAGTGCTTCTACGCAGCGGCTGTGGAAAGCATCTTGTCCGGAAATATTACCATCTGGTTTGGGAATTGCTCTGCCCAGGACAAGAAGGCTCTGCAGAGAGTAGTGCGTTTGGCCGAACGCACTATGGGAACTTCACTCGCCCCCCTGCAGGAACTATACATCAGGAGGTGCAACTCCAGAGCCAATAAAATCATGGGAGACCCCTTCCACCCCTGCAACGGACTGTTCCAGCTGCTACGGTCAGGCAAACGCCTCCGTGGCCATGCTGTGAGAACGGAGAGGTTGAGAAGGAGTTTCTTCCCAGAGGCCATTCGGACTGTAAACTCCTATCTCACTCCTATCTCACCAGGGACTAACTTTACTGAATGTTTTTCCTTCCAATATTTAATATTTAAAATAATATGTGTGTGTTTATGATTGTGTTTATAGTTTGTTTGGTTGTTTGTTTGTTTGTCTTTTTGCACAAAGTCCGCGAGCATTGCCACTTTTCATTTCACTGAACATCTCGTATGTGTATGTGACGAATAAACTTGACTTGACTTGACTTGGTTCTAGCAAGTGAACATCTCGTATGTGTATGTGACGAATAAACTTGACTTGACTTGACTTGGTTCTAGCAAGTGACAGTAAATAACTTCACTCTTACACCCTAACCAATTATTACAATAAAGGTCAACATACCATTAGCTTTCCCTCCCCCTTGACTCTGAGTCTGATGAAGAGTTTCGACCCAAAACATCAACTATTTATTTTCTCCTGAGTTGCTGCCTGAATTACTCCATCACTTTGTGTCTATTAACCAGCATCGGCAGTTTCTTCCTACCATTAGCCTTCGGGATACATACATTGCAGTAGGCCATTTGACCCTTCGAGCCAGCACCACCATTCAATGTGATCATGGCTGATCATCTACAATCATTACCCCGTAACTGCCTTCTCCTCATACCCCTTGATTCCGCTAGCCCTAAGAGCTAAATCTAAATGGCCTGTCCCACTTGGTGATTTTTTCTGAGACGGCCTGCATCATTGACTGACGTATCAGGTCACTGAAAATGTCGCGGCGTGATGACGTATTGACGCATGGTGTTTCCTCAAGTGTCGCAACATTTTTTTTGTTGCCGCTGGATTTTGAAATGTTCAAAATCTTTTGGCAAAACCCTGATATGACGCGTGCAGTCGCCGAAATATATTGCCGAGTGGGACAGGTCCTTAACGCTCTTTTGAATGCATCCAGTGAATCGGCCTCCACTGCCTTCTGAGGCAGAGAATTCCACAATTTCACAACTCTCTGGGAGAAAACGTTTTTCCACATCTCAGTTCTAAATGGCCTACCCCTTAATCTTAAACTGTGGCCCCTGATTCTGGACTCCCCCAACATCGGGAACATGTTTCCTTCTTCAAGCGTATTCAATAATTTTATATGTTTCTATAAGAAGCCCTCTCATCCTTCTAAATTCCAGTAAAGCCCAGTCGCTCCATTCTTTCATCATATGACAGTCCCGCCATCCCGGAAATTAACCTTGTGAACCTAGGCTGCACTTCCTCAATAGCAAGAATGTCCTTCCTCAAATTAAGAGATAAAAACTGCACACAATACTCCAGGTGTGGTCTCACCAGGGCCCTGTACAACTGCAGAAGTACCTCTTTGCTACTATACTTAAATCCTCTTGTTATGAAGGCCAACATGCCATTAGCTTTCTTCATTGGCTGCTGTACCTGCATGTTTACTTTCAGTGACTGATGTACAAGGACACCCAGGTCGCGTTACACTTCCTCTTTTCCTGTTATTATCTGACAACATTCAGAAAATAATCTGCCTTCTTGTTCTTGTCACCGAAGTGGATAATCTCACATATATCCACATTATGCTGTATCTGCCCACCCACCCAACTTATCCAAGTTACCCTGCATCCTCTTCACAATTCACACTGCCACCCAGCTTTGTGTCATCTGCAAGTTTGCTAATGTTACTTTTAATTCCTTCATCTAAATCATTAATATATATATTGTATATAGCTGCACCGAACCTTGTGGCACCCCACGAGTCATTACCTACCATTCTGAAAAGGACCCGTTAATTCCTACTAGACTGATGAACAAGGACCCCCAGATCCCGTTGTACTTCCCCTTTTCCCAACGACGCAATTTAGATAGTAATCTGCCTTCCTGTTTTTGCTACCAAAGTGGATAACCTCACATTTATCCACATTAAACTTCATCTGCCATGCATCTGCCCACTCCCCCAACCTGTCCCAAGTCACCCTGCATTCTCATAGCATCCTCCTCACAATTCACACTGCCACCCAGCTTTGTGTCATCTGCAAATTTGCTAATGTTACTTTGTGTCTTTGTTACTTAGTCAAGCAAGATTACCCTTTCGTAATTTCTTGCTGACTTGGACCGATCCTGTTACTTCTATCCAAATGCGCCGCTATTACATCTTTAATAATTGACTCCAGCATTTTCCCCACAACTGATGCCAGGTTAACTGGTCTATAATTTTCTGCTTTCACTCTCCCTCTTTTCTTAAAAAGTGGTATAACATTAGCTACCCTCCAATCAATAGGAACTGATCCAGAAGCTATAGAACATAGGAAAATGGTCACCAATGCATCCACGATTTCTAGAGCCACCTCCTCGAGTACCCTGAGTTCAGACCATCAGGCCCTGGGGATTTATCAGACTTCCGTTCCATCAGTCTACCAAACACCATTTCCTGACTAATGTGAATTTCCTTCATTTCTTCCATCACCCTAGATCCTCTGTCCCCTAGTATTATTGGTTGCACCTGCATTTCAGCTTTCAGGGACGGGGAACAAGGTCACAAAACCTTTGGGCAATCTTTCCCAATCTCCCTCATTAAACAATTCAAGCTTTTTTGTCTACCAAAGTAGATAATCTCACATATATCCACATTGTACTCCATTGGCCACGTTGTCTTCCTCTAAATCCATTTGTTCACAAAACCCTCAAAGTCTCTTTACATTTTTATCTCTACCCACTTTCACATTTAATGTGATGTGTTATGTTATATTTAGTCCCTGCAACCACATCAATGATATGGATTATGAGTACTTGGTGCACAGACACCCATCCTTGCTCTGACCACAGAGTGCCGACCCGAGAAGGAACTTTTATTCATATTCTTTATCTTTACTTAATACCTACGATTCCATATGCTCTAAACCTGTAGATCAACTTCCTGTGTGGGGCCTTTTTGGAAACCTTCTGAAAATCCAAGTGCATCACATCCACTGGTTCTCCTGCAGCTACTCCACTAGACACATTCTCAAAGAACTCCAATAGATTAGTTACATATGATTTGCCCACAACCCGTCCCAACTGACTTAAGCAGTCATTGGCACTCCAACAGAATCCCAATTGGGCGAACAATGTCCACCACTTGGGAAAATGAAAAGTAACATCGACTAGGGTTCTAACATACTTTTTGTTATGCATCATGTGCTAAATGGGCAGATTTTAAAACTTCCGCGAATCCCTTGATTCCAACGTTCAGATTTTAAGTTCACAGAAGAGAAATTGTGAAAATTTGTTTAAAAATGAAGCAACATTCCTTGTAAATTCTGCCATTCTCCTACTGTAATTCCATTAGAGCCCTGGCAGATCGTAGAAAGTTCACTGTGGCAGGTTTGCTTCCATTTCTGGGATTCTTTTGTTTGCCAATCAGGGTCAAAATTTATGTTTGCTCATCACAAGCCAAATATTATCAGGAGTGAAACTGGAAGCAAGAAATTACCAAGTCAAATGTCTCTTGTCTACATTATTTTTTTAATGGAGTTAATTGTGACATGATTGAAGTATATAAAGGAGTATAGAGGCAAATTAAACAGTAATGTTCCAAAGGTAAATAGCTAAATATTTGGACTGTCAAGTTGCCAGCAGTTGCCTGAACAACCGGCGACTGTCAGAGTGGAACACACACATCGCTTCCTTCACCAATCGTTATGCAGGCGGGGGACAGGACAAGCAGGGGGGGGGGGGGGGGGGGAAGCGCTGTCTGAGTGAAATTCACATGGTGCAAAGCCAATGTGATACAGACACACACCGCGATGAACAGGAAGGTTGGCGCTGTAATTTAGACGGTGAAAGCACACTGTACGGGAAGGGTCACGTAAATCCTTTAAAAGAAGGGGAGATTGGGGTGGGAGAGAAGGGGCAGAAGGTTGGAGGAGGAGTGGAGCCAACTTTTAAGAGATACAGGGCTGTGAAGCTCGGCGGACATTAACATTACCGGTCGGTTATCCTTGGTTCTGAAAACTACTGCTTACGTTATTTTTTCTCCAAATGAGCCAATGAAATTCACCGGTCAGCACCCGCTACAACCTACGAGAACATATGACCTCCTGGCAAAAGACTAGGACCTCCTGGCGACCCACCTGCGGCACGAGAATTCTCGCTACTCTCCATGGCGGTTTCATTATGGTCATGTTGAAATATTTGCGGCGACCATAATGAGGCCGTGATTAGTTTCCAAAAAGCACGACCTCCTCACGACCATGAAGGCGACTCCCCGCCAACCACGCAAGAACATGTGGCTACCATTTGGCGACCGCATAGTCTCCTGCAGTCGCCTAAAAAGTTGCCTAAGTGGGACAGGCTAATAAGAAACATTTAAGATTCTAGCTCTCTTACACTATAGATCCTAAGGGTAAACTTTTCATTGTTATTTATCTTTCTTAAGGACTCTATGTATACATTAAATCTAGTTTCTTACATTAATCTTACACATGAAATTTTATAGTACTGAACAATGAACCCTTTAAAGTCTAGCTCCTCGCCAAAGGATACCCCAAAAAACAGCCTCTTTGTCAAAATTATTGACAGAAAGTAATCCACATAATTTACCTTCGTCTAGCACCAGGAGCAATTCATTTTATCATCAGTTTTGAAATGTTGTTTAAACTAATTCCGAACTTGGAAAACGTTAATGGATGAAAATCGTATAAAATTGATTTCATCAACAAGGTGATAGGAGGTTAGTACAGCTTTACTCTTCTAAAATTTAGCATGATGCACCTCCAAAAAAGTCTTGTACCATATAGGTGCTGTCAGTCGCATACATCATAAAACAAGGGTAATAAAAGGGAAAAAAGTTCAACAATTGCAGTAAAAAAAACATTCTTTGGGTTGTACAAACTGTATGCATCAAGCTGATGAGCTATTAATCCTATCAATGTGCAGTGTGGATCATCTTTACAGCTACTTCTAGATAAAGAAATCTTGATCAGAAGTTTATCTGAAACATTTTTTTAATGTATTTTATGCAAAATACTTCTAATCTCTAAGAGTTGAAAAAAAGAATGAAACCCATATCCTTTTTAAATTCCTTTCATACAAAGATTCTTATAATCTTCAAGAGTTAAAAAGAATCCAGTATTCTGTGTACCAGGGAAGATGAATGATCGCATATTATCCTTTAATAATAATTATAAAACTGTAGGAGACAGCAAAGGAGTACAGCTGTAATGAAAAAAATTCTCACAGTTGCAACCGCACTGTGCACTTTCCTCTGTGACAATTCCAAGAATTGAAACTAATTTGACAGGCCATGGAACAGCCAAATGCCATGTGGTAAACATGATTCTTGATTACATTACTGACTTTCTAAACAAATATGCATTTTCACAGTTCTCAAATTTGTAAACTTTCTTGGAAAAGTATTCTGAATTTTGAAATATACTTAAAACTATAATGTGTGCTCTAATCTATTTTTATTCCTTAAACATATATAATACATGTTACAATAATTACTTCTGGAAACACAGATGACATACATCACAGAATATTTTGAAGTCGAATGTGGAGATTTGCTGTTATAATTGCAACTTTGTGAAATCGTATTGCAGCTTGCAAACAGAAAAGAGTGTGGATTAGTTTCTTAAACCACAATTTATTCTTTACCACCATGTGTTTCCTCCATTTTTTTCCTGAGTGAAGCATACTTAAAATATCTCCAACCGGAACTACAATGAAAATCAAATCTTTTTGGGGGAAAAAATTAGTATCAAAGTTTATTTTATTTGACCAAAACTTTATTTGCCCAGACACATTTTGTGGTTTGAATGGCACAATACATAATTTACATTATGGTGTTAAAGGAAGCTCCTAGTCTTATTGATAATGGCTTAACTAGTACAGTTTCTTGAGTGGATGTGCATGCAGGATTAAAATAGACCTGTTTATCCTTTAAAAGCCACTGATACACTTCGCATTAAATTATTAAGACATACGTAATTTTAAAAATCCAATATAGAACCAAAGGTGAGTTTTGAGGGCATTTTTCTCATTTTCTTTACTAGAAAATGTTTAGAAAGTGTCCATTGTGATTGTTTCCTCATTTTAACTTCAAGTAACATATAACATTAAATATGTGCTCCCAGTGAAAACAGATCACTCATTAAATATGAAGAAATCTATAAATCGACTATAACCCAAATGATAACTTATGCCCAATAACTTTAAGAAGATTTAAATATGTTTGCTGGCCAATTAGAGATTATTATTTTAATGTATGAACTATGAACATTATCCAAATGTGTGCTTCATGCAAGCTTTTAGTCTCCTGATTTAAGTGTGCGTGCACTTCATTTCATATGATCAAAGCTGATGGCCCTTCATTTATATTTGAGATATTTATGTACTATGTTTTCTCAGACTTACCTGTATTCTTTGGTGTATTCAAAATCTTGCTTATTATGTGCTGGTTTTAGAAAATTGCACTCAATAATTCCAATTACACCGATTCCACATCCTCTGCCGTTTGACTGGAGCAAAAAGACAATTAAAATGATTAATCCATTTTCCTATGCAGCTCATATTATTCACATGCACTACTCACTTAAAAAAAATAAGCTTTTAAATTAATATGTAGACAAAAATGCTGGAGAAACTCAGCTGGTGAGGCAGCATCTATGGAGCAAAGGAAATAGGCAATGTTTCAGGTCTCGACCCGAAACGTCACCTATTTCTTTCACTCCATAGATGCTGCCTCGCCCGCTGAGCTTCTCCAACATTTTTGTCTACCTTCGATTTTCCAGCATCTGCGGTTTACTTTTAAATTAATATATATTTATAAGGGACTATTTATGCAGTTCTACCAATATCTAGTGCAGAAATATTTTAATTCTAAGTTAGATATCCCTTGATCTTTGCAACCCCATTATGTACACCCTTATTTGTACCACGTAACTACATGACATCACTGAAACCATGATCGATTGTTCTTTTGATTGTTCTAAATTATTCTTAGTACTTTTTTTTAATCAATACATTTGAAAGCAACTAGGTTGTTTATTGGTTTTCAGCCTGATACATGAAATGGCACACAACAGAATGCAGTTTCGTTTCTTGGCTTGTGTCAGTTAGCTTCTTCTTAGCAGTAACATCAATTATGCGAACAATCACAATGCTTAAAGTCGAAGGCGATAAATCAGAAACCTTCTTGTCTGGAGCAAATACAAGATTAGGCTTTTCAACACAGACAATATCAAATTTAACCAAATTAAACGATAATGAATTTAAGAATTTCAGATTGTCACCCACTCCAGTTTATATCAGGACCACCCAGTTCCGATGAAAGGGAAATCAACTCAATCTTTCTCCATGGCTTGTTTCTTTTGAGCACTTTCTTCCATTTCAGATTTCCAAGTGTGCATCTGTTTACATTTCGTCCAAACAGATCAGTTGTAACCACCAAACCTTAACCATCTTCTCCTTGCCAACAGCAACTCGTGTGTCATTCAATATCTCTTTGTCTCCCTCGGTCATATCGCAGACATTCGTCCCCTTGTTCACTGCACCTTTCCCCTTTTCTGCAACTTAAAAACTTTGTTTTCTTACCTTTCCTAGTTCTCACGAAAGATTATTCCATGGAAATGCTAATAATACATCTCTCCTCACAAGTACTGCCTCACCAGCTATACATTTCCAGCATTTGCTGTTTTTATTCCATGGAAAGGTGTTCAGGCATGGAACATTGGTTAAACAGATTTAAAACTTCATTTCGGGCGTCAATAAATAAGATTATTCCAAATTCTTTGAATACTATGTTCTTACCTTTATCTGGCATCCAACTTTCTCATAGGATTTGATCAGGCGATTTTTATTGTACATCATTATCCCATAATGTTCCTTGTTCTTGCAGTTAAAACCAAAGGTTATTTTTACACGTTTATTCTAATCCAATCATTAAGGTAAAAGACAGGTTCAGCATGGGGTAAACTGAGCTTGTGAAACAAATATTAGGTGCCACATTTTTATAGCAGTCATCTTAATTTACTCATCATGATACACGAGATAGTGCAGCCCCATTGCTGCTTCCCACAGAACAATCACATTCCCCATTTGTTATCCATCAAAAAGTAGGAGGTAAGGAACAGAATAGGGATACTGAACACATTTTTTCATTCCGAAGGGGGTAGATGAATGGAATGAGCTGCCAGAGGAGGTAGTGGAAGCAAGTACTAGAACCGCATTTAAAAGACATTTGAACAGGTACATGGTGAGGTAAGGTTTAGAGGGGTAATCGGCCAAATGGTTCTTGCTTAGATGGGGCTCTTGGTCAGCATGGACAGTTTGGGCTGAAAGGTCTGTTTCCACATAATATGTCTATGACTTTAATTGGCAGGTTATCAATTGTGATGCTGCATTGAGTCATATTATAACTTGAACTTCTTGTTTTTCTTGTGCGAGTCAAATATAATTTCTAACCCAGCTGACACCATCTAGCTGATAGAGGGATTAAAAACATGGCAAGGATCACAGATTGAGTGAAACAAATTATAGCAGAATGAGTTCAATGTGTGGATGCATCCATTTTACACCAAGAAAAGTTCATCAAAGTACTGCATATTCCAATGATGAGATGTTAGGAATAATTTGATTTTTACCTCAAGAGCAGTGGGAAATAAAGAGTGCAGTTAAAGGTAAAAATGCTAACAATACAAATGTCAACATCTGTGGATATAGAAATAGGTCAATAATTTACCATCAAAACCAAGAAAAGACAAAGGAAATACAAAACGATTCATGTTGGGGTAAGAAATTAAATAATAAAAAGTATGATAGTGCAGAGTGAAAGTGATTAACAAAATAAAGTAGAAGTGGAGAAACAGGAGAAAGTCATTATTTAAAATAACTAGCAAAGAGAACAATAAATTAAGGTGAAATACAAAAAACAAATTTGCCGAGCTTCTGAAATTGTTGCTCTTACAGATATGTATTCAGTAGCAAGATGGGATACTGTTTCTCAAAGATATACCAAGGTTCACTGGAACAGGGAAAGAGACGAAAGACAGTGAGGTCAGAAGGACTGGAATGGTGAACTAAAAACGTAATTTAAAGCTCCAAGTCATGTTCGCAAACTGAATGGAGATATTCCACCAAATGATCAATCCATCTGCATTTGGCTTTTACCAATATGGGGGAAATTACAAGGTTCCTGGTCCCAGTACACTGATGCAATTATAAAGAAAGCGCATATCTGCGAATTGCAAGATTTGTTGAATGCGAGCCTGATAGTGTGTTGGGGGGTTGAGAAAGAATGAGTCAGCATGGTGGCAAATGGACTGGAAATCAGGATAAATAGGGTGGGAATTGATGCAATGCAAAGGGGAAGGTCCAAGGACCCTTTACCACCAAGGTCAATGCTACTTTGAAAATCAGATTATTTGGAAATGACAAGAACTCCTGGACAACATAGTATAACGTCCCGTGAAGGGGGTACTTAGACCTCATTGCTCATGATAACCTACCAATGATGCCCATCAATTTATTGATGATGTGAAATGACCAAAATATGGTCATCCTTTTGTTTCAGTAAAGAAATCAAAATTGAATTTCAAATGCATAATGTTGAAAAAAAGCCACCATTTTGCAATTAAATATCTAGGCAGTAATATTTAGATGACAGATGCTTAACATTTCACACCTTGTATTCTTTATATTGAAATAAAGAAGGAACTTAAAAGTTACAGAAGTTTCTGGTGCTTGAAAAAAAGTGATTTTGGCTGGAAAATGCTATGCACTGGTATACATATAATGAGATACATTTAAATTAGGAGGATTAAAACAACAGCATAGGAGCATTGAAAACATTAGTAATGATTAAATTTAAAAGGAATTGATTTTCGTGTACTTGTTCGTGGGTTAGACTAATAAAGAGTAATATGTTATAAATCCAGTAGCTGGCTAATTAGATACAACATTGATCTAAAATTTCCTCAAAACCTGTTCCACTATAGTGCTGGTTTGTGATTTCCACCATTATTCACTTACAATTCAAAGAAATTTAGATAAAGGAATTGATTTTGTTGTACTTGTTCGTGGATTAAACTCATAAAGAGTATTATGTAAACTTAGATAATTACAGATTATATTACTTTTTACACAATTCCAGACCTTCTGCAACACTTTGTTGAAACGACAACAAAAATCTACAGGGTTTCGGCCCGAAACGTTGCCTATTTCCTTCGCTCCATAGATGCTGCTGCACCCGCTGAGTTTCTCCAGCTTTTTTGTGTACCTTCGATTCTCCAGCATCTGCAGTTCCTTCTTAAACAATAATCTACAAATTGCTTCAGCCAATGTCCAAATCTAGCAGTCAAACAATGGCGGTTGATTTCAATTTTAGTTTTCAGAAAAGGAAACAGTTGACTATTTCTTTCATTTACCGCAAAGAATCTGGAAACTGAGCAACTTCAATACAAGCAAAGACAGTAGATTGTAATCTTAAAGAAAAAACAAGAGTAATGCTTATTAATGTAAACCCAAAAAAGGATACAATAAAATTAGGTCTATAAACATCATATTCCACATGCGCCAAACTCTTTGTGATAAGCTGTGCTTTGATTTTCTTCTTTTGCAATATGATCTGCATTCGAGGTTTCAGATACAAAATGCTACAATATGCCTATCATTAGATAAAGAAACATAGTATTAGCTTGTCATCTTGCTGTCCTTAGCTTTTGTAATGATCTTCATTATTTCTTCAAGTAACAAACCAGTCAATGCAACAATAGTTTTCAAATCAGGACGTGTAACAGTATGACGTTATCTTCTACACTATTAATAAAACTCTCATCTTTTCCGGTCTGCGTTGTAATTAAATTTGCACAAAAACGCTACCCTATATTGCTAGGATTTTTTCGCCACCTTACTCACTGTTCACCTCTGCTCCGAGCCAAAACGTTTTGTTCCGATCGGTGAAATATGAGAAAAGTTATGAAGGTTTACAAAATCGTGAGATCAGCAAATTGGTCTTCTCGCCTGTCTGTCAACATGAAGGGAACACCCCTTCCGGCACCCGCTGGAGAATAAAGTCCCCGGAGGCGGGGCTGAGTGAACAAGCCATGCTGATTGAGTCCGCATGTGGTGCCGCGGCCGGTGGCCACTGAGTGGGACCCCTCCCCCCCCCCCCCCCCCCCCACATACCCCCCCCCGCCAACATACCCCTTCACCCCCCACCCACCCACTCCCCCCACCACCACCCCCCCCCACCACCCCTTCACCCCCCTTTACCACTCCGTTCCCCCCCCCACACCACCACCCCTCCCCCATCCCCTCCCACCTCCACCCCACACCCCCCTTCCCACCTCCATGCCACTCCCCCACCACATACCACCCCCACCCCTCCCCTCCACACCACTCCCCCCCCCCCCCACTCCCATCCTGGTGGACCTCCCCCTCCTACCACCTCCTCACAACCCCCCCATTCCCCACATCATGGTGGAATATTGCATTGGAGGACCAGGCCTCCCGTGTGACTGGGACCCAACGGTTCCCACTTCGTCTAGTATAATAATACTCAACATAATTTACAGATCCTAAAACAAAGTTCAGCACAATCGGGTAGTTATGGTCAGACCTTCAATAAACAAATAAAGTAGAACTTGTGACTTTTCCCACTGAACATTCCTCCCTCTCACCTGGTCTAATGGAAATTATCACACGGATAACCTGAATAAGGCTGAGGGGGTAACCTGATAGAAGCATAGATAGGGTAGATGGTCAAAATCTTTTTCCCATGGTAGGGATATTAAAACAAGTTTGCATGAGAGGAAGGCGTTTTAAAGGGGATCCGAGGGGTGATTTAAAAAATATTTACAAAGTTGTTGAGATCTGGAATTCACTACCAGAGAAGTTGATGAAATCAGATACAATTACTATATCGCAGAGGCATTTAGGCAGACAATTTCAAATGATATAGAGGTTACTGTCCAAATGCAGCAACTGGGATGAGCAGATGGGCAAAAAGGTCAATATATATTTGGTGAGGTGAAAGGACAGTTTTTGTGGCGCACGACTCCAAAATCAAGGAATCCATTCTGGCACATGGCACACTTGCCACGTAAATTAACGCACACTGCATCAACTAAAGAACTAGCATTTCAGGCAATGGAAGTTTGCCCTTACCTAATTGACAGATCATTTGACATAAAGGATAAAAAGTTGCTCTTCTGGAATTTATGAGGGGAAAATGCAACTGAATAAATACAAAAGGAAACAATAAATCTTGTCAAGGGCTCGCATTACAAAGATCGTGGTAAGGGTGGTTTATAGGAATGCAACCACCCCCCTCACCCCATAGTGCAGTATATTATAACAGTATATTCAGCGATGAAGAAACATTTAAAACATTTTAGAAGATAATTAAGATGATGGATTATGACAATGCAAGTTTTATACAGAAATTTTTGTGTTTCTCATTGCAGCTGAAACCTTAGAAACACTGCTGAAGCAGTTTTTATTCAAAACAATATTCAACCTTAAATCTTTCTACTCTATTGTGATCTTTCTTTGATTTATAAATGTTTAGATTTAGCTGCTCCCAATAACACAAAAAGTAATTTAGTCTGGCAATTGGTGATATGGAGGTGATCAACTAAGACATTTAAATAGTGGATGTCACAATCAAATTTCATGTGATTAAATATCACAAGTGATCACGTGATCATATTATCAAACATATCATCAAATGTTACGGTTATACATGATCAAATTTCCAGACATAGCAAACAAAAATTGCCAATCCTAATGTGAAGGCCTAGCCTCTAATCAGCTCTCTTTTTTAAATAAACCTGAACAAAAAAATTCCACACACAATTAAGTACTGACTCTTAAGGAGTAGTCACTTTCAGGAATGTGCTGATCCAGCCTCTCTGGCCGCTTAAAATTTTTCTTCTTTCCCGCACTCTCGTCACAATTGATATCTGGGATTCGAATGTCATACTGGTCTGTTTCAAAATCCAGCTCAGGTTGTCCATCTTTGTTTCTGAAAATATACAAAGCCATTTATAAATAAGAAGAATTTCCAGAGAAATTAAAAACTGGTCCAACAGGATCCTTTCAGAAAAGGTCTCAACAAAATCTCTTCAACAATATATAACATAAACACCAGAAAATTCTGTAAATATTCAGCGTCAGGCAGCGTCTGTGTTAAGGCAAACAGATCAAAGTTTTCAAAGCAAAGACCCTTTATCAGAACAATTCTGCTGAAGGATCTTTGACCTGCAACATGAACTTTGTTTCCACAGTCCACAGTTCAGCCTAGCTGAATGTTCCCATGTTTTGTTTTTATTTCAAATTTGACATTCCGCAGATTTTTTAAATTTTCATATTGAACATGTTAGTTGAAATTACTTAGCAAATCTGCCTACTAATAGCACGTTGTGTTATATCAGTTTAAGGGAAGATATTTGATAATGACATAAATAAGGGTTGTTAGACAAGTATGGAGACATATGATGTTGCATACTAAATGTTTCTGCGGACCGAGATCATAGATGTGTCATATTATAGATGAACAATTTTATGTGAGGAGCAACTATATATTTTGGGGCTTATTTTGATTTAATATTTCTTTTCAAAATCAATCCTGTAATGGATTGAGCTGGAAACCGTTGTGGTAACAAATTGTTCCCAACATGATTTTCCAGAGAATCAATACGGCTTGGCACTCCAACATTGTGTACAGGTACATGAAATAAATCAGACATGATTAGTTCATTTGGTGCTTGTTTATTTATTTATTTATTTATTTACTTCAGGTTTCTCACTCCAAAGTGGATTTGAAGAATATTGAAGCGGTACACAAACATAAATATGGAAAATCACTTATTAGTGCCTTCAAGGATAAAACCAAAGTTGATTAATCTCTGTGGAAGCAAGGAATAATATGCTGAACAGGGTATCGGCTATTTTATCAAAATTAAAGACTGTGCAATGACATAGTTGATTTAATTGTGAAATCATAACTGTATATTATTTGTAACTGGTGTAAATAAAGTTGGATGACTTCAAAATTTAAAAAAGGACAGCATGGCGGCGGTAGAGCTGCTGCCATACAGTGCCAGAGACCCGGGTTCAATCCTGACAATGGGTGCTGTCTGTATGGAGTTGGTACGTGCTCCCCATGACCAAGTGGGTTTTCCCTCGGGTGCTCCGGTTTCCTCCCACACTCCAAAGACGTACAGGATTGTAGGTTAATTTTCTTCGGTAAAAATTGTAAATTGTCCCTAGTGTATAGAAGAGTGTAAGTGTACAGAGATTGCTGGTCAGAGCGGACTCAGTGGGCCGAAGGGCCTGTTTTCGCACAGTATCTCTAAACCAATACAAATCTGAACTAAACACCTTCTCAAAGCAAAGATATTACATTAATCCCAGACCTAGACTGAAAAACACAAGAATACCAAAAGAAAATGCAACATGCTCAATAAATATTTTCAGGGGTTGGAAATTAGATTGGTTCGCACTTGTTTGTTACCTCTAAATTTTGCTTTGGACCAATCTAACCAATGTTATACACAAAATGCTGGAGTAACTCAGCAGAACAGGCAGCATCTCTGGAGAGAAGGAATGGGTGATGTTTTGGGTCAAGACCCTTCTTCAGACAGATTTAAACCAGCATCTGCAGTTCTTTCCTACACATAACCAATGTTATATTTCCAAATTAAGTATGTGCTATTCAAGTATGCATATTGTTAGAGAATATACAAGAGTTAAAGAAACACGTGAAATGGAGATATATATTATCATAAGAAGAAATCTTCAAATTGGTAAAATAATCTATTCACAAGTTAACTTGCGAGGATAATTTACGACTACTGAAACCAATCATCATGTGTGAGGCATTCAAATCAGTACAGCAGAGGACAATAGATGAATGTTCATGTTAATGGGCTCTCATTGAAACCTCCAAGATGAGATCTGGGAAAATATTATGATGCCCTCTTTTGTATTAAGATATCATGAAAGGCATATGCATGCCACTCAATGCAGTTTATCTGGTCATTTAATATTCAGATGCACGTATAACCAGGGAGCCACATAAAACACAGTATAAATTAGCACAAGAACAGCCCACAATGTCTGCGCCGATTATGATGCGAAGACCATTTCTTATCCATCTATACATTATCCATATCCCTCCATTCCCTGCATATCCATCTACCTATACAGAAGCCTGTTAAATGCCAATATCATATCTGCCTCAACTACCAACCCTGGCAGCATGTTCCAGCCACCCCCCCCCCCCCCCCTCCATTTGTATAAAAGCTGCCTCTCACTTCTCCTTTAAAGTTTGGCACTCTCACATTATCTATTGCCATCCTAGGAGAAGGTTCTGACTGTCTACCCTATCTATGCCTCTCATAATTTTATACACTTCTACCAGGTCTCCCTACAACCTATGGAGTTCCAGAAAAAACAATGCAAACCTGCCTAATCTCTCTCTCTAACTATTATCCCTTTATGCAAACAACATTCTGGTTAAATGTAAAAACAAGGAACTGCAGATGCTGGTTTATAGCAAAGTTAGACACAAGGGCAAGCAAGCAAGGCTGAGACTGCGCCACAACGACCTGGGAGATTGACCTGAAGCTCCCGGTGGACGGATTGTAGCAGGGAAGCCACCGAGCTGGTTACTGCTCATCCCCTATGGCTGGATGTGCAAAGACCCGGCGGGCCACGGCCTGTAGTAGGAAAGCTGCAGAGCCTGTCCCTGCTTGTCCCCCGAAAGTCAGAGACCAGAGAGGATGGAGCTGACGATGACCGGACTGAGGAGCAAGGCCAGTAGGAGAGGGGCCAGGCTCTGGCCTACCGCGGCTGCAGGAGGCACCCCAGGGACACTAAGATGGACGGGCGAGGAGAGGGACGTCAGTTCGTTGGTCGATCCCCGCATAAGAAGCCGACGGCTGGAGGCCAAGCAGCTTGGACGTGCCAGGATTGGGTCCTGCTAGCAAGACGTAGAGCACGGACTAAAAATGGTGCCAAAACTTGCATGCAGTCTGAGTGGAATATTTCTGTACACTTTGCTATTCGGAAATTGTGCTTCACTGAACTCTATGTCTAAAAAGAATTTCATCTTGCGTTTGCACATGTGACAATAAAGCACAATTGAACCAAAGAAGTGCTGGAGTAACTCTTCTGGTCAGGCATCATCTCTAGAGAAAAAGGATAGGTGACGTTTCAGGTCAGGATCCTTCTTCATCCTGATAAACCTCCTCTGCACCCTTTCCAAGGCCTTTACATCCTTCCTGTAATGGGGTGACTAGGACTGCACACAATGTATCAAATATGGTCCAACCAAAGCTGCAACATAACATTCCGACTCCCAAAGTAAATGCCTTGAACGATGAAGGTAAGCACACCTATACCTTCTTTACCATCCCTCGACATGGTAACAAAAGAAGCAGACGCAAAATACTGGAGTAACTCAACGGGGCAGGCAGCATCTCTGGAGAGAAGGAATGTGTGATGTTTTGGGTCGAGACCCTTCTTCAGATTGAAAGTCAGGAGAGTGGGAGACTAGAGATATGGACAGGTAAAGTGACAGCGACAGATCAAAGCAGACAATTGACAAGGAAATGCAGAATGGTTCATTGTTAGGACTATGAAACTAGTCAGAGAACTAGGGTAGGGGTGGGACCGAGAGAGAGGCAAAGAAAGGGTTACTTGAAGTTAGAGAAGATAATTTTCATAAGTGGTAAGCTGCCCAGGTGAAATGCCGTTCCTCCAATTTGTTTGGGCCTCACTTTGAAAGTGGAGGAGGCTCAGGTCAGAAAGGTCAGTATGGAAATGGGAGGGGGAGTTAAAGTGTTGAGCAACCAGGAGCGGGTACGCAGCCTGAGTATATTTGCAGAAAGTAGCATATTTGAAGTGTCTGAGCTATAGACAATAGGTGCAGGTGTAGGCCATTCGGCCCTTCAAGCCAGCACCGCCATTCAATGTGATCATGGCTGATCATCCACAATTAGTATCCAGTTCCTGCCTTCTTCCTATATCCCCTGACTCTACTATCTTCATGAGCCCTAGCTAGCTCTCGCTTGAAACTATCCAGAGAACCGCCTCCACCGCCCTTTGAGGCAGAGAATTCCACAGACTCTCTGTGTGAAAAAGTGTTTCCTCATCTCCGTTCTAAATGGCTTAGCCCTTATTCTTAAACTGTGGCCCCTGGTTCTGGACTCCTCCAACATCGGGAACATGTTTCTTGCCCATATCGTGTCCAAACCCTTAATAATCGTATATGTTTCAATAAGATCCCCTCTCATCCTTCTAAATTACAGAGTATACAAGTCCAGCCGCTCCATTCCCTCAACATATGACAGTCTCGCCATCCAAGGCATTAACCTTGTGAACCTACGCTGCACTCCCTCAATAGCAAGAATGTCCTTCCTCAAAATATAAGCTATTTGCTAGGTAGGTAATTGCAACCATTCAAACAGTAGTTCATTGTTCATTGTTGTCATGATGTTTAAAAAAGTATAATACCTCGATGTACTTTTGAGTTTGGAGATTCTACTGAGAGTCTCCAAGAGAATGTCTGTTTGTTTTGATGAATAAAGATTTTATATTAATCAAATTTAGGCTCCAAGTGGCTTAGTTCTCAAGACGCAACACATATCTTGTGGCTTTTTTTTCCAGCATCAGCTATGTTGCAATTTTTGCAAATGTCCATTTCTAGCCTTACTGGCATAAACTTAAGCTTTATATGCCATCTTTGATGTGTCACTCTGTAACTAAAAGTACACCATGTTGCTATTACAGTTATTTAAAAAGGACATTATGTTATCTTTGTGTAACTGTCAGCTGCTTATACACCTTTTGAACATGACTTACACGAACAATGACTGTTTCCTCCTGCATTTAGCTGTCAAAATCATTATTCAATGAGTTAATCAAGAGTGACGCTACTGGCAACAATCCTTTCTGGAAGGTGTCAGTATAACAAAGACTGATGGTTCAGGACAGGGAGCAGGATTCCAGAACAGGTCAATATACAGGCCTACTCCCAGAATTATTGAAGAAATCATCGCCTACCTGGACCTCATTGAGATGAAGACTTTGTACATAATCTAATTTATTTGAGAAAATTATGGTTACATTGATTCTCAACTTTTTGTTTAACAAGGAATCTTTCCAAGTTGCTGCAAGATATCTTTGTCATATCTCTGAATTTGCTACTCACAGCAGCATCATGGAGGTTACGCAAACATTATTTAGTCTACAATTTCAATTTCATTGAGAATTAGGTGTTATCTTGGGCAGGAGTAGGAACCAGAATTTCTGGTTTCCCATGCGCAGCAAGGCATTGATTGGACATGTCCATAGAACTCCCCTTAATAATCTAGACTTCCTCAAAACTCCACTCTAAACATGTATAGGAAGGAACTGCAGATGCTGGTTTGAACCAAAGATAAGACACAAAATGCTGGAGTAACTCAGCGGAACAGGCAGCATCTCTGGATGTTTCGGGTCGAGGCCCTTCCTCAGACTGATGTCAGGGGAGAAGGAGATACATAGATAAGCAATCGTATGGTGTGAAAACAGGACAACGGGAATGGAGATCAAGGAACATGTAGAATACATTATTGTTAGCTGGGAGAAAGTAACAACAAGGCAAACAGAGATAAAATATAGTCGGAGACAGTAAGACTGGTCGGACAACTGGGAAGAGGAATGGGTTGGAGAGAGGGAAAGCAAGGGAAGTTAGAGAAGTTAATGTTCATACCGCTGGGGTGTAAGCTTCCCAAGTGAAATATGAGGTCCTGTTCTTCCAATTTGCGCTGGGCCTCACTCTGACAATGGAGGAGGCCCAGGACAGCACACCTTACAGTTCCTTATCTATGTATCTCCCTCTCCCCTAACATCGGTCTGAAGAAGGGTTTCGACCTGAAATGTCACCCATTCCTTCTCTCCAGAGATGCTGCTGTCCCGCTGAATTATTCCAGCAATTTGTGTCTATCTTCACTCTAAACATGTAGTTGGTTAGGGATCATCAAATAATCTTCTTAATGGTAAATTCCAGGAATTCAGAATGCACCCAACATTCAGCCCGAGGAAGAACTGACAAATATTTTCCATGACCAGCGAATCCGTGTAG
Organism: Leucoraja erinaceus; assembly: GCF_028641065.1. Classification (NCBI taxonomy): domain Eukaryota; kingdom Metazoa; phylum Chordata; class Chondrichthyes; order Rajiformes; family Rajidae; genus Leucoraja; species Leucoraja erinaceus. The sequence continues at coordinate 18,735,303 of NC_073388.1, read as the reverse complement.
ATGGGTCCAGAGACGAGGACTACCCTCTTCTTTTTTGGCTCCCCCACCAAATGGCAGCCCTGACAGTTGCTGACTGCCTCAACAACAGCTCGGTGGAAAAGCCACTGGCTTGGGAACATGAGATTCCAATGACCGCATCAATCCAGGAGAACCCAACAATACATCCCCAGCAAATAGAGGGACTTCATACCTGCGCGCCATTTGTTCAGGATCTAGCAATCCAAAGACAACCAGTAGTTCAAGAGGCCTGTAGACCAGGGCTCAAGCTCAAGGCAAAATATCAAAAGCCTCATCTTCCAACAGAGCATAGGGGGAAAGTATTCACTATGACCAAAAAGATATCCTCTGACAGGGAGAGAGAGATGTTTTTCGTAAAGAGCCTGCAAAATCACAATCCCCAATCCAGACGGTGACATTTTCTAGATACCAATTAGTAGCCAATGACAGACAGAAACTGCTGGATTAACTCAGCGGGACAGGCAGAATCTCTGGATAGGAATGGATGATATTTCGGGTCAGGTCGAGACCCTTCTTCAGACTGATGGATTACTCTCCATCATAGAATGGGGTGCGAATTATCCACGTACACTCCAAGCAAGTCAGGGAAACTTTACCCTTGAAATCGCTTGTTGCTACAGCAACCTCTGCAAATGATCCTGCTCTGCGACATAATTGGCCATCAGTTCAAAAAACCTCTTGCAAGGTTACATCATTACACATGAGCAAGAAAATAAAACCTAAGGCAGAGTAGAGGTGGAGGGCTGAGGTGCAATACAGTTCACAATTAATGGACAGAAAGAGGGAAAAGAATGGATTACTGGAGGGAGGAGGAGATCATACAGAAACTTTGAGGGGAACAATTAACCAGTTTCCCTCTACAACTCACTAGCTGAGAATATAGCTGGGCAGAGGAGATTTAGAAGGAGACAAGGTAAAGCACAGAGAGATTCGGAATTGTATGTGAATGGGGTCAAAGGACAGGAAGGAGGTATGGATGGCAAAGCATGGACAACTAGAGGGAAGGAAAATTCAAATAGGAACCAAGGTATGCAAATTAATTCCCAAGATAGTCTCACATCTGCTGAAATAAACCGGTTAAACTTTACTCCTCAGGTGAATAAGATTCTACACCTACCTTCTGATATTCCAAACAATAATCCGTGTTCCTTTCTTGCCAACAATTGTGTCAAATTCTGCCAGTAGCTCTTCCTGTGACTTGAAGACGGAAAATTTTAAAATAGCCTCCAGACTTGGCACTGAATCTTCAGTAACTATGAGGTTCTGTATTTTAGAGGGTTAAGAAATATTCTGAAGAATCTGTTCATAACACCACTTACATAGAAACATAGAAAATAGGTGCAGGAGTAAGCCATTCGGCCCTTTGAGCCTGAACCGCCATTCAATATGATCATGGCATTTCAAATACTTTTCCTGATAATTTATTTTATGATGCATTCAACCCCTTTATACATTGTGGCCCAGATCTTCTGGAACAGACCGCGAGCATTTACTTGTTTAAACTGAACCAATTGTTCCCCTGAAAGGTCTGGGACTTCTGCAGAAGCGGCGTCAACTATGGGAGGCCTGAACTTAACTGCAGATTTGGCTCTCTGTGGAGTCCAGTTGCAGAGCTCCATCATCGTTCTAAGATATCTTAGCATTTACACTAGGTGTTTTGGAGGATGGGGAGCTCAGAGCTTGCTAACATTATTTCACACAGGAAAAGTGGCCCATAGTTTCCCTTTATTCGTCTTACCAGTTTTTTCTCAATTTCTTAAAAATTACGGTCGATATGGGCAAGACTTCCTTATGCAAATCCTAGTCTAATGATTACTATTCTGAGAAATCTATCTTGCAAAAACCACAAAAGGCTCAAATATATTTCCTGAGACATGTGGCCATATACGTTTCCCCAGTCTGATCCAGAGCTTCATCTTGTGGTTACATTACTTCTCCTCCATTGCAATGTATATCTTGAGTTTTTAAGTTCCATAAAATGTGCCACAGAATAACATAGTATCTTGGCCGATTTCATGCAGATCACTTGTCTTTCAGTAAATATATTGAGGAATTGATGCCCGTACAAAAAGTTGCTTTAATTTTCAATTTTGTTCATCAGTAATATATTTTAAGCACTTTTGGGAGGTGGGGGGGGGGGGGGGGGGGGGGGCAGCCAGTTACAACTCCTATACTAAAAAACAATCAAAATACATTTTGGCTACATGCTAATCATGTTTTCTTCAATTTCCCTTTTGTACCAATTCATCTCCCTCCACCCGCCCCATTGCTATTCATAATTATCAATCTATCTTCATCTATTGGCTTATTCCTCTCCCCAATTACTATCCACAAGGATGGGAATTCTTTAGCAGCTCCCCCAAATAAGAAAACTGACAACGCTATCTAACGCTCAGGATTTCACAGACAATTTTCAAAACTGTGGTTCACATTTTTACAGGGATTAATCTATTTGCATATTATCATGCTTAGAATATTTCAGTCCAGTTCTATTTACTAAAGACTGTAACACAAACAAGATATTAAGGCACTTACATATTTTGAATGAATTGAGATAAATAAAATACAATGCTGCAAAACAAGAGCATTATTATAAGTAATGTACATTCTTGCCTTACATTGACAAATTTTGTGGAATCTGTTATTCAAAGAAGCCTGCCAAAATAAAACAATTTTAACATGAATACCAATATGCAAAAAGGATATTATTCTGTTGGTTGAAAGGCACAATGGGGACGATTATCGCTTGTGCATTAATCTGCTCCAGATACGACTGCGATAAGAGGCCCACGCTTAATGCTCCGCCATTCTTGGTGAAGACCATAGCATCCTTTCCCAGCCGCATGGAGCCTGATTTAAACCCATTTCCATATACTCCTATTGGCAAGTGGTTTTTATTCCCCGTTTTGTTAGTGAAGCCAAAGCTGCAAAATATGATTAAAGTGTGAAGTGAGAAAATTAGTAACAAAAAGCCATGTAATAGTAAGTTTAAAAAATATTTAAGCAACCTCCTGCATTTCTGCAATTTGCTTAACAGAAATTCACCCTCATATAAATCATAAATCACGATCAAAAACTCTGGGAAATGGAATAAAAATTTGCTTTCAAAATTTGTCTGTAAAAAAGTAAATATATAAACTTTTAATTCAAATTGCATTTCTTGGTGCCAGCGCAGATTTTGCAGCTTTGCATTATGGAAAATCACAATACTTGTCGTTTTCTCAGAACACAAGCAACCCCTTCCCCCAATATAGGGGTTGCCTATATCTGTATTTAATTCTGCTTCAATTAACTAACATTACAAAATTAACTTGCGTCTTTCATTTAAAGCGAGGTAAGTTCAGTTAGATGCAAGAACTTGGAAGTCTTGGGTTCTAAGAATCATTTGATATTTAAATATGTGCGTGGTTGTGCTCAAATTTGCCTGCAGTCAAAAACCCATCTTGTTGCTTCCCCAATTCCTTCCTTGCGTGATGTGTGTATTAAACAAATGGAACAGAGTAAACAAAAATGAAAAATGTTCAGTTACAAAAACGTTGCTTCTATAAGCATGTATGGTTAGTGCAATCCCATGCATCAGATGTATAATGGCACTGCCAGTAGAGTATCTGTCTCATGGCTCCAGCAATCTGGGCTCAATCCTGACTTCCAGTACTGTTTGTATGGAGTTTGCACATTCTCCCTATCTTCTTCTTGCATATGGCGTGCACAGCCTAAAGTCGTAGGACAACTTGTTCTATTTGATCTTATTTGATTGTGCACGCCAGATTGATTGCATTCGTCGAAACAGGGCGGACCACGTGAAGGTTGCAATCTTCCACCCCATTCTCCCTATGACCACATGGATTTACCCGGGTGCTCCACTTTTATTCCAAATTTCAAAGATGTGCTCAAGATTAGCTTAATTGACCACTGTAAATAACCCATGGTGTGCAGGTGAGTGGTAGCATTTGAGTGGGATTTGTTGGGAATGTGGAGAATAAAAATGGATAAGTGTAGAATTAGGTGTTTGATAGTGGGTATGCACTTGGTTGACTGAAACATACATTTCCCTTGTTTTCTGTTAGTTTAGCTGAAAGATACAGCGGGAAAATAGGACCTTCGGTTCACCAAATCCATGCTGACCAACAATCACCCATACACTACACACTAGGGGCAATTTTACAGAGGCCAATTAATCTAGAAATCTGCACGTCTTTGGAATGTGGGAGGAAACTGGAGCACCCGGAGAAAACCCAAGCAGTCACGGTGAGAACGTGCAAACTCCCCACAGACAGCACCAATAGTCAAAGAGAATGCGTGTTTTCTTCAAGATTACTTATTAAAGTGGGAAGGCATTGCATTCTTATGTTTCTTTACAAAGGCAAATTTTATTAGTTTAGTTCATAGATATGGCATAGAAAAGACCCTTTGGCCCAGCGAGGCCAGACCGACCACTGACTAGTCGTTCACACTAGTTCTATGTTATCCTACTTTATCATCACTTCCTACATATTAGAAACAATTTTACTGAGGCCAATTAACCTACAAACCCACACATCTTTGGAAGGTGTGAGGAAATCGGGGCACATGGAGGAAACGCACAAGGTCACAACAAGCACGTGCAAACTCCACACCAACAGTACCGAAGGTCTGGATTGAACCCGTATCTCTGGTGCTTGAGACAGTAGCTCAAACAGCTGCACCATTCTCATCAACCCTGTATATTGCATGTTACTCTGAACAAAGCAGCTTATTATTTTAACCAAGTTTCTTCTTATTGTTGTTGAGACAAGAGGCTGTAGATGCTGGAAGCTGTAGCAAGAAAGGAGGAGTTGGAGGAACTCAGTTGGTCAGACAGCATCTATGGAAGGAAATGGACAATCAATGTTTCGGGTCAAGGCCTTTCATCTAGGCTGAAAGAGTGGAGAGATAGTAGCTAGTATAAGGAGATGGGGGTGGGATGGGGGCAAGAACTAGCTATCAATAGGTGATACAAGCGAGATGAGCTGATTGGCAGATCAGGTGATGGAAAAAAATGTTTGGAGATAGCAATAGAGGCTGGGAGGTGATAAATGGGCAATAAAATACTGAAGATTCTAAAAACTTGATAGGCAAGAAAAGTGAAGAATGAAATTGAATAAGAGATAGGAACATCAGAGGGAATGGAGAGAGCATTGAGGGAGGATAATGGATCCAGTGGGAGATGGGGATGACAGAGTGATTGGGTACAGGGAGTAAGGTGGGAAGAAGGGTATATAAAGAGCACCAGGGTGGATGGGTGGAGAGAAAAAAAAGGGACAGATTCACTGTCTCACCTGGAAAGACTGTTTGAGTCCATAGATGGAAGCAACAGTGGAGGGACGTGTTACTTCTGTAGTTGCACGTGAAAGTATCTGTGGAAGTTGGGAAATGGATGGGGTGGGTTAAGCAAACCAGGAAGTCATGGTGAGTGTATTACCTGCAGAAAGGAAGAATGGGTGGAAAGCGGAAGATGTGGCTGATGATGGGATCATGTTGTGACTGGCAAAAATGTTGAAGAATAATAATGTGCTAGATGGAGAAGTTGTTGGAGTAAAAGGTAAGAATATGGGGAACCCAACCCCTGTTCATATGTGGGGTGAGTGCAGAAGTACAGGACGTAGAGGTGAAATGGCTGATTGCTTAGTCAATCAGTCAAGGGGAGGCTGTGTTTCCTGAATACGGAGGACATTTCAGGTGTCCTGGAGTGGAAAGTCTCATCTCTAGGGCAGATGAGGCGGAGACAGAGAAATGAAGAGAAAAGGATGGCACTCTTACAAAGCAGAGTGGGAGGTGACTCTAGGAGTCAGTGAGTTTGTATTAGTCAGTGGGTAGCTTCAGTTTAGTTTATTGTCAAGTGTACCAACGTACAGTGAAAAACTTTTGTTGCATGTTAACCAGTCAGCTGAAAGACAATACATGATTACAATTGATCCATTTAAGTGTATAGATACATGATATGCTTGTTTCCTGAGATGGTGAAAGAGAGATTAAGAAAGAGGAAAGCTGACAGAAAAAGTGAATTTTAGGGCAGGGAGGAAGTTGGTGACAAAGTAAAAGTGGAAATCAGCATCATACCGCATAGAAACTGGGCCTTCAGCCCAACTAGCCATGTTGACCATGTTGTACTCGAGTACTCAAGCCCTGTGCTATGCAGCAAGCTCCAGCGCTCACTACATTATTCAACCTCTCCCTGGACAAGTCCGTGGTCCCTGCCTGCTTCAAAAAATCCATCATTGTACCGGTACCAAAAAATGCCTCCCCAGCCTGTCTGAATGACTACCATCCGGTGGCCCTTACCTCGGTAGTCATGAAATGCTTTGAGAGGCTGGTGAAGAATCACATCTGCGCCTTCCTCCCTCGGAACATGGACCCGTTGCAGTTCGCATACCGTCCGAACAGGTCCACGGACGATGCAGTCTCCCAGGTCTTGCACACCGCTCTCTCCCATCTGGACAGCCAGAAGGGGGGCTACATGAGGATGCTGTTCATAGACTACAGTTCAGCCTTCAACACGATAGTCCGCACCAGACTGGCCGGGAAGCTAATGGAATTGGGGCTCAACACCTCCCTGTGTGCCTGGGTTCTGGACTTTCTCACCGCCAGGCCCCAGGTAGTCAAGATGGGAGGGAATACATCAAAGTCCCTCACCCTGAGCACAGGATCGCCCCAGGGTTGCGTCCTCAGCCCCCTATTGTACTCTCTGTACACACATGACTGTGTGGCTAGGTTCAGCTCCAACTAAATAATTAAGTTTGCTGATGACACTGTGGTGGTGGGCCTGATCTCAGACAACGACAAGAAGGCCTACCGGGAGGAGGTGGCTGGTCTAGCACTCTGGTGCCAGGATAACAGCCTCCTCTTGAACATCAAAAAAACGAAGGAGCTGATCATGGACTTTAGGAGGGCACATCATCCGAGGACGTACACTCCATTGAGGATAAATGGGGATCCTGTGGATAGGGTGAACTGTTTTAAATATCTGGGAGTCCACATCTCCGAGGATATATGACACGCCTCGGCACTCGTGAGTAAGGCAAGGCAGCGCCTTTACCACCTCAGGCAATTGGGGAAATTCAGAGTGTCTCCGAGGATCCTCCAGTGCTTCTACGCAGCGGCGGTGGAAAGCATCTTGTCCGGGAACATTACCATCTGGTTCGGGAATTGCTCTGCCAAGGACAAGAAGGCTCTGCAGAGAGTAGTGCATTCAGCCAAACGCACTATGGGAACTTCACTCGCCCCCCCCTGCAGGAACTATACAACAGGAGGTGCAACTCCAGAGCAAATAAAATCATGGGAGACCCCTTCCACCCCTGCAACGGACTGTTCCAGCTGCTACGGTCAGGCAAACGCCTCCGTTGCCATGTGGTGAGAACGGAGAGGTTGAGAAGGAGTTTCTTCCCAGAGGCAATTCGGACTGTAAACGCCTATCTCACCAGGGACTAACTCTATTGAACGTTTTTCCTTCCATTATTTATTATGTAAAAGAATATGTGTGTTATGATTGTGTTTATAATTTGTTTGGTTGTTTTGTTGTTTGTCTTTTGCACAAAAGTCCGCGAGCATTGCCACTTTCATTTCACTGCACATCTCGTATGTGTATGTGACAAATAAACTTGACTTGACTTGCTGCATACAACTAATCCAATTTCCCTGCATTTGGCCCACACCCCTCTAATCCTTTCCTATCCATGAGTCTTTTAAATGTGGTTATATTATTTGCCACATGAACTCCTCCATTTGAAAATACAACATCCGCTGAGTGAAAAAGTTGCCCCTCAAGAGTTCTTAATCAATCTTGTCCCTCTCACCTTATTCCGGTCATCTGATTCTTGATTCCATTATCCTGGGCAAAAGACTCTGTCCATTCACCTTATTCTATTCCCCTCTATTATTTTAGTCTAGATGAAGGGGTTTGACATGCAAAATAGATTTTCCAATGCCCTCCAAAGATGCTGCCTGAACCGCTGAGTTCCTCCAGCTGATCTCCTTCAGTAACCCACCAGCAAAGACAACTGACAGGTGTCAACTGGCATTAAAGCAAGACAAAGACTGCTTGTGTGAGCAACAAGGAAGTGTTTATGGGAGATACATGCTTGTCGCATTGATGACAACAAACCTGTCTCACAAATATTTCCCAGTAATTTTATAAATCTTCAGAAAACAAGGGATTGCAGCAAATCTATATTTTCAATTATGATATATAGGGTTTAATTGAAAAACAAGCACGGCACACCAGGATACCAATTCAAAGCCATTTGTTTAATTATTCCTCTCTATGTGATCATGGCTACAGTTCTATACCAGCTACAAATAATGATATTGATGATCAGTTCAATCTGTTTTTGTCTATTCAGTTAAAAGGCACCATGTCAAGACAAAGGAAAAACATCCTCATTTTTTTGTTTAGCGTGTTGAACAGGCAGGATATCAGCTTTACTTCACCACCAGAGCAGCCTGCGCAACAACCTAGCATCCCCACAGTGTTGTCTAGGTGATGTGGTCATTACCAAAACTTCCAAATCAAATAGAGAGCTGGGAAAGTAGCCAAATGCTATATTGAAGTCGATAGGCGATCCATTATTTTGCTAGTGGAAACAAATTGAAACAAACTACACTCGTTGCAAAGCAAAGTCAACGCAACTTAACAAAATCTCAAGAACATTTGTTTACCATAGATAAATTAAATGGAATATAAATATTTCTTACGACGCAAATAATAGATCACAGTGTTAATTGAGATCTAACAAAATGTAATAATTTATTTAACTGTAATATCACATTATACCAAAGTTCTTCCATGTTTTGTTTTAAATCAGATCACCAAATTACTAAATGGATTGGGTGGAGGCAACAGATTAAAAAAAAGAATTCAGTCCTTAAAATTTGGGCTGAGTTCATGATCCCATTGGGGTAGGGAAAGGTCAGGGTGGGAGTGGTACGGGGTAGGAGGGGTTAATGAGCACTGAACCCTGCTTAGGCCGCCCCCCTTTAAATAACAATGCCACCGGGCCTCCTGTTTTCAAGGCCTGCATCTGCAGAAAAGAGAATAAAAAAAAAATATCCAACAATACACAACTATTGATTGTCCGAATGCAATGGTCTGTCAAATACAGAGATGACGCTGGGGAATTTTATATTGCTTATACATTTAGTTGGATACACTGCTGTACATTATGTTAGTACCATTGGGATTAGTAGCCAAATTCTCCTTTGACCACTAGTTTGCATAGTATTTATTAATAATAGGATCAAATTTCACACACTAGTATAAATATTGTTTGCTATCAACAAGAATTATTCCATAATTTGGTTATTCTGCCAATCGGTTATTCCATTACTATACTTAAATATTTTGTTATTGCACTCTTCAGATTGCACTACAATCTTGCACCATTCTTCTATTTTGTACTCATCATTGTATTTATTGTTGTATGTATCATTGCTGAATATATACTGTTTAAGCTGCGAGCTTCAAGTGAACAAGAATTTCATTGCACCCTGGTGTAAATGCCAATAACTATTCCAAATCTGTAGAAAATAAGGATAAATGTTTATTTTCCGAGAATTATAGATTTATTCTATAGTCAACTTTTAATTTTTCTAAATGTATGGTAATGAGCGACAGCAATAAACATGTATTTGACACGATAAAATCTATCTTAACAAGCAACGTGTAAATAGATATGTTGATTGTTTGCCCCAGATACGTCATTGATAAGAAAAATATTTAAAATTCCTGGTGTTCACCCATTCAAAATGACAATTTTCAGAAGATAAAATTACATTCAAAATTAAAACTGTAAGATAGTGAAAATGAAACAAAATGTACTACCAGTTACCAGAATGCATTTAGTCAAATAATAAAGTGAATAATAAAGTATGGGAGGTTTTTGAAAGATCAACCGAGCATGAACTTAACATAATAAAATATGATGATTCTGTTCTGAAATAATCCAGTGAATGTTAAAGTCATGTACAGCTCAAGGGCATGAGGATGCACCAAATATCATTACATACTTTTTAACTGAACAAAAAATATTTGTATACATAATGAAACAAAAAACATTGTGCATTATCAACAGATAACTAAATCTTAACATTTTGGACTACATTTAATTGAATTTAGGAGAATACATGTTTTAATATTCTTCTTTGGAGGTGGGTGATATTAATTACATACACAATTGGGAAGGTGATCTCATCTAAAACACAGCAGTCCAAATAGCATATGTGTTCACACCATGTTTAGCTGGGGTGGCAGTGGTGCAAGAAATCACTCCGTAACATTCAAATACATAGATGTAAAATAACGATTACCATTCTCTCCTCCAATATATTATACCTCTTGGTCCATTCTAAACCAAGCATGATGTGTTGTGCATCTAGTTAAGTTGGCACTTTTTGTTTTTGACTCTCATCTCTTATTTTGTTAACTTCAGCCCTTATTTTCGTTATGAATGTATGTTAATAAAATTGGATTTGTTTTATTCATCCTTAAGCACTCTACCTCAACATTTTGTGTAGTTTAATTGGAGTCATTCCATTCCCATTATCAGTGAAGACCAGGCACAGTTCATTTTTAATCTCAGTCACGTCAATCCACATTTGTTTGGCACACACTCCTGGATCACATGCATTATCTGGAATAGAAAAGGGACTTATCATTAAAGCAGTTATTGGTTTTTTTGCAAGCAGAAACTGGTTGGGCAATAAACTGACAATGCATAAATTCTCATAAACGCTTGTCACCCATTAGCCACTTTTCCTCAATTGCTCAAGAAATAGAATCCACCCAACATTGTAAAATATCTCTGAACCTTTAAATACTTATCATAAATATTTATCATTCATTTTTGAAGACATTAATTCACATTGCACTTATTTGAAACTTTTTTACATTGATTGGAATTCTTAATGATAGTTCTTTAATTTCCTTGTATTTTTTTCCTCACTCCCCTGAAGTTCTGAGCTATGCTGAGTTTAGTTCCATAAATTCTAGTGATCTGTGGATGCCTTCCCCAAGTAATATTTTTACACCTGGTACATGTCAGCAGTCTAGTTAGTCACAATAAGGCTCCATGGCAGAACTTAATTCTGTTGTAAATTTATATGACAGAAAACTCTGCATTAGTTACAATTACATTTTCACCTCCCCACCACAAATATCAAGATCTGATGTGGAGCTCCAAATGTTGCTTTATCTAAAATAATGACATTCAGCCAAAGTTTGAATCTAGGATCTATTGGTCAGGTGTCGTTTTATTGTCATATATATTGAAATGGAACAATGAAATTCTTACTTGCAGCAGCACAAGAGATTTGTAAACACAACACTCAATAGATATATAATAAACAAACATAATAAGATATAATAAACCCATCATAGTGCAAAAAACAAAACAAATCAAGCCCCTAGAGCATTCAAGGCAGTTTGTAGTTTAGTTGGAGTTCGTAGTGTTCAATAGCCTGATGTTTGTTGGGAAGAAGCTGCTCCTGAACATGGACAATTCAGTTTTCAGACCACTATACATTCTTCCTGATGGCAGGAGTGAAATTAGAGCGTATCCAATGTGATGAGAGTCCTTGATGATGCCAGCTGCCTTTTTTTTTGATAGTGCCTCCAATGGAAGATCCCTTAGGTAGGGAGGTCAGTACTCATGATGGACTGGGTGGTATTCACCACATTTGTAATCTCTTTTGTGGCGTTCGAGTCGACTAACCAGGCCGTGATGCTACCAGTCAATATGCTCTCTAAAGTACACCTGCTGGTATTTTTTATTCTTGCACTAAAATTACTCCTGCAGTTCTCTGGTTGGTAAAACACCTAATAAAATATATTTTAACATTATAAATTCTACCTAACTCCCACATATTGTGTCAATTAATGCCTTTTTTAAAAAAAAGTAATCCCACATCTAGCTAAATACAAGTTGTGCCACGTAATAGAGACAAAGTGAAAATAGTAAAACTGTACATAGTTCTGCTTACATTTAAATAAACAAACCATCATTGGGCAATAATCTGAAAATATGCTTTCTTTCTGGTCCCATCGTCTCTTACAAATACTCCATCATTTTCCTCTATTTCCCATTTTTGTGAAATCCATTGCTATGCACTCTTTGTACTGAAGAAACATTGTTCCTCTATTAAAATATTGTCAGCAAATATTATTTATCTTCCGAGTTGAGAGCTTGTAACCAATTCTGCACCATTTCACACAACTCCACCCTCTTTGCCGTGACAAAGATCACCTGGTTTTGCCGAGGTACATGTTCCAACTGACTCACTTCCGAGTTTGTTAGGTCAATACCTACTGTTCCTGTGAGATAAAATCAAAGTCGTTTGAAAATGCTTCCATTCCATTTTTAGTTCTCAGAAGTGATCTCACTTTGAAATGTTTGTATGCATTCACCATTCTGAATTAAATGTTGCCTTATGGTACAAATCCCATTTATGAAGTAACACAGCTCCTATTTTATCTCAATCTTCCAGTAGTCCTCCTCCCTATTCCCTGCACAACTACCCATTTCCCACAAGTGCTCCAGATCTTGGGATTATTCATTGTTCTTGTAAACATCTCCACCTAAATGGATTTCCTTGTCTGTCTTAAATTACCCTTGCATTTACTGATGTTGTGTTGCCTTGATTTGGCAACATCTCCAACCTATTAAGGATATTTTACATATCCATAGCATCTCTGGAGACATCTTTATTGTATGGACAATTATTAGTGAGGAAAATCCATCCACCCAGATGGGCTCTGAAACCTATCACTAAACTCCAACATCAAAGTGTTTTCCCCAATATGATTCATCCACCATTTCCCCAGGAAGACCATTAAAATGTAATCACTCTCAGTATAAAGAAAATGTAATGATATACATTTACCTGATTACTTTTTAGTAGGTGGAACCCACAACCCCTAGTTCTCTTTCTAACCCTTAAATGTGTTCATTCTACTTCAGTGACTTAAAATAGATACCGTGGTCAAAATATAGTCTAACCTTAATTCTATGTTGTTGTATCATATTTACTTCATTACTTCGAATCTGTATTGCTTTGATACAGGATGGAGGCTATTAGGAAACGATGGTTTCAATCCAAGGAATTTATTTCACCTTTTTGTTGAAATGTGTTAAACATGCAAGAGGCTAGCTGTCCTGCAACAGGTGACACACCCTCTGATAAAGGTAGACAAAAATGCTGGAGAAACTCAGCGGGTGAGGCAGCATCTATGGAGCGAAGGAAATAGGCAACGTTTCGGGTCGAGACACTTCTTCAGACTCTGATGTTAATATCGGCCAAATTAAAGACACCATAAAATGGAGGATCCCTGCACTTGTCAGAATTGCTTAACCCTTGTCAGCTGGACTTTACAGGCTTTGAATGGCGCCAGCCAGTCTAGGCTCAGACTGGTATGCAGGATGGTGAGGGGTCCAGGTGTTCTCCTTGTTTCTCTTAAATTGATAAAATGTATAGCAGTTTTGCAAACGAACCTCAAATGCATCATTTCGATTGGATTGCTGCAAAAGCATTGTAAATAGTATAAATAATGTTGCAAGACGGTCAGCCTGTTAATCGATGATTGGTCGAACTGTTGAGCCATGGAGAAACTGTTTGAATCTCAGGGCACATGTTTCAATGTTTATTCTTGTTTGCTTCTTCCTAGAACTTTCTTTCAAATACAATGTATTGGTTACTGTATAATTGGGTTAGGGAAATGTCTATCATATACTGTGTTAATCAATATCTGTTATTGGACTGTAAAGAGACCACCATTATATGGTTCGGCCCCTCAAGGTTCGGGGACCTATAAAAATCTCACAAGGTCCTGTGTCGATCTTCTGGGAGAATGCTTAGGATTGCGTGACCTTCTGGAGTGTCTCTGTTTGAGCGAGGCCAAGAGGGCTTGATCAGGCAGGTACGAGGATCGAACCCGCGGTGGTTAGGTATAGTAGTGGAACTGTAATTGTGTTTTGTCAAAATAAAGTTTAGATGCGTAAGTGCTTGACTCAGTGATTTTTGAATGAAACTACACTGGGGGAAAGCTTAGAACGAGCTATTTACATTGGGATCGTCCGGGATCTCAACGGACCCCCAAACACAAGTTTGCAATCAAGGGTGTTGAGCTGTTTCGATCGCGAGTGCAGAAATCGGGGCCACTGTGCGGTTTTCGCATTGATTTTTCAACACTTCGCTAGTCGGGGCGGATCGATCATTCGCAGGCTTGGGAAAGGGTCCAATCGAGATCGTTAGAACAGAGTCTAGCAAGCAAGGAGGGTGGGGGGAGGGGAGTTGGTTAGCACTCCTTTAGGTTAGGGGCCCATAAAACAGGGCGAGGAGTGGCCCAAAACTTGATCGAAGTTGGCACACTGCAGTTGCTTTAATGAGAGCCTGATGCGCTTCGTGGGCGTGGGGTGGCCCATTATCCAGATTTGGTATCCAATTGGTAGGGTATTGAAACACAGGTCCGGTCTACGTATTGATCAATCTTTGCCGGGAGTGCTGATTGGAAAGGTGCGTTCTGAAAATCGGCATCGACTGCCAGCACGAAGAGGTCAGGCGCTGAACCCCCGGTGCCCTGCAGAGAGGGGTGTCTGCGTGAAGATGTTTGAGTCCCTCCCTGGTCTTAATACTTGTTTTCCTGAACAGCACCCGTCTGCGTTGAAGATCCAAATTATTTACCAGAATAGAATTATCTCCCAAAAATTAATGCATTGGGACTTTGCTTAGTGCTTAGGACTAAGAATGCGAGGACAAAAATGAGTCCTGTAAAGTGAGTGCGAGTCCTGTAAGGACTCCAGCCCCTACTCCCAATTCCTCCGTCTACGCCGCATCTGCACCCAGGATGAGGTGTTCCAAACCAGGGCATCGGAGATGTCCTAATTCTTTAGGGAACAGGGGTTCCCCTCTTCTACTATAGATGAGGTTCTCACCAGGGTCTCTTCTATACCCCGTAACTCCGCTCTCACTGCCTATCTCCCCCACTAGTAGCAAGGGCAAAGTCCCTCTTGTCCTCACTTTCCACCCTACCAGCCTTTGAAAGAGCTAATAGTCAAATCTAAAATGGAGGCATTCTTCGACAAAAGCATGATCTAGTAGAACAAAAGAATGGCTCGTCTGAATGTCTGAATGACATTGTAAATTATATGGAACACAATATGGAGGACAGGTTGGCTTTTCAATATACATTAAGATGGCAGCCTGCAGTAATAACATGTGCTTCTTTTCAAGGCCATAAAGAAGCCAAGATTGAAAAAAATAGCTAACGCTCTAGAGATAAGTAACAACTTGTTATTGGATGAGCTTGATTTGGACCCAGCTTTCCTAGATTGTGAAAGGCTACAGAATCTTTCAGTCATGCCATATTCAGACTTGGTAGGAATGTTTTACTGATAAGAAAAATGTACAATTGTGCTAACTCGCCTTTGTTCTGTGAGTGGGAGCCTGAGAAACACTGAGCAACGATTGTGCTCATTGTAGATCTTTTGACACCCCCGTCTGATGATTTAGTTAAAGATTGCCATGTTCTACCTTCAACGTTTGTTGCTATCTGCTTTTAAGAAACGAACTTTGACACCATCACATACAACAAATAATCCTCCGACATTTTCGGCACCTCCAACTGCATCCCACCGTTGGCCACATCTTCCCATCTCCTCCCCTCTCGGCTTTCCGCAGAGACCACTCCCTCCGTAACTCCCTGATCAATTCGTCCCTTCCCACCCAAACCACTCCCTCTCCTGGCACTTTCCCTTGCAACCGCAGGAAATGGCACACTTGTCGCTTTACCTCCCCCCTTGACTCCATCCAAGGACCTAAGCAGTCTTTCCAGGTGCGGCAGAGGTTCACCTGCACCTCCCCAAACTCATCTATTGCATCCGGTGCTCTAGGTGTCAGCTGCTCTACATCAGTGGGACCAAGCGTAGGCTTGGCGATCGCTTCGCCCAACACCTCTGCTCCATTCTTTGTTTTAATTTCAAAATAGACTTTTATTCAGGTAATAAATATATACAATACATGAACCTTGCAAAAAATTCATCCAACATTTTCGGAGGCTATACGAATTGTTCAATTCAGTCTATATACATTGCTCAAATTTCATGAATCTGTCCCCCACCCTTGCCACTCATGTGGCCCACTGCCGTGCGATCCCTTCCCTTATTTTGAGGGGCGTCTCCACCACACCCTACCCCCCCATGTCCAGCAGCTGAAGGACCCTAGACTGTGGTCCTCTCCTACCGAGACTTGGTGTTGGCTGCACCGAGCTTCAGTACGTACTCCTGCAGTCTGTAGCGGGCCAGTCGGCAACATTCCCTGACGGACAACTCGCTCTGCTGGGTGGTGAACAATGCTCGGTCTGCCCGAGCAGATGACCTTCCATAGCACTCGAGGTCAGTCTCTGAATGTGTCCCTGGGAACAGTCCGTAAATCACAGAGTCCTCTGTGACGGAGCTGTTCGGGATAAAGCGTGCCAGGGGCCCTTGCATACTTCTCCAGACTCTCTTTGCAAATCCACACTCTGCGAAGAGGTGGGGAACCGTCTCATAGAAACATAGAAAATAGGTGCAGGAGTAGGCCATTCGGCCCTTCGAGCCTGCACCGCCATTCAATATGATCATGGCTGATCATCCAACTCAGTATCCTGTACCCGTCTTCTCTCCATACCCCCTGATCCCCTTAGCCACAAGGGCCACATCTAACTCTCTCTTAAAAATAGCCAATGAACTGGCCTCAACTACCTTCTGTGGCAGAGAATTCCAGAGATTCACCACTCTCTGTGTGAAAAATGTTTTTTTCTCATCTCGGTCCTAAAAGGTTTCCCCTTTATCCTTAAACTGTTACCCCTTGTTCTGAACTTCCCCAACATCAGGAACAATCTTCCTGCATCTAGCCTGTCCAACCCCTTAAGAATTTTGTACGTTTCTATAAGATCCCCCCTCAATCTTCTAAATTCTAGCGAGTACAAGCCGAGTCTATCCAGTCTTTCTTCATATGAAAGTCCTGATATCCCAGGAATCAGTCTGGTGAACCTTCTCTGTACTACCTCTATGGCAAGAATGTCTTTCCTCAGATTAGGAGACCAAAACTGTATGCAATACTCCAGGTGTGGTCTCACCAAGACCCTGTGCAACTGCAGTAGAACCTCCCTGCTCCTATACTCAAATCCTTTTGCTATGAATGCTAACATGCCATACGCTTTCTTCACTGCCTGCTGCACCTGCATGCCTACTTTCAATGACTGGTGTACCAGGTCTCGTTGCATCTCCCCTTTTCTTAATCGGCCACCATTCAGATAATAGTCTACTTTCCTGTTTTTCCCACAAAAGTGGATAATCTCACATTTATCCACATTATACTGCATCTGCCATGCATTTGCCCACTCACCCAACCTATCCAAGTCACCTTGCAGTCTCCTAGCATCCTCCTCACAGCTAACACTGCCCCCCCAGCTTCGTGTCATCCTCAAACTTGGAGATGTTGCATTCAATTCCCTCGTCTGAATCGTTTATATTGTAAATAGCTGGGGTCCCAGCACCGAGCCTTGCGGTACCCCACTAGTCACTGCCTGCCATTGTGAAAAGGACCCGTTTACTCCTACTCTTTGCTTCCTGTCTGCCAGCCAGTTCTCTATCCTCATCAATACTGAACCCCCAATACCGTGTGCTTTAAGTTTGTATACTAATCTCTTATGTGGGACCTTGTCGAAAGCCTTCTGGAAGTCCAGATACACCACATCCACTGGTTCTCCCCTATCCACGCTACTAGTTACATCCTCGAAAAATTCTATAAGATTCGTCAGACATGAGTTACCTTTCGTAAATCCATGCTGACTTTGTCCAATGATTTCACCACTTTCCAAATGTGCTGCTATCCCATCTTTAATAACTGACTCTAGCAGTTTCCCCACTACCGATGTTAGGCTAACTGGTCTGTAATTCCCCGTTTTTCTCTCTCCCTCCCTTCTTAAAAAGTGGGGTTACGTTTGCTACTCCGGAACTACTCCAGAATCTAAAGAGTTTTGAAAGATTATTACTAATGCATCCACTATTTCTGGAGCTACTTCCTTAAGTACTCTGGGATGCAGCCTATCTGGCCCTGGGGATTTATCAGCCTTTAATCCATTCAATTTACCCAACACCACTTCCGACTAACCTGGATTTCACTCAATTCCTCCACCTCCTTTGACCCGCGGGCCCCTGCTATTTCCGGCAGATTATTTATGTCTTCCTTAGTGAAGACGGAACCAAAGTAGTTATTCAATTGGTCCGCCATATCCTTGTTCCCCATGATCAACTCACTTGTTTCTGACTGCAAGGGACCTACATTTGTTTTAACTAATCTCTTTCTTTTCACATATCTATAAAAACTTTATAGTCACTTTTTATGTTCCCTGCCAGTTTTCTTTCATAATCTATTTTTCCTTTCCTAATTAAGCCCTTTGTCCTCCTCTGCTGGTCTCTGAATTTCTCCCAGTCCTCCGGTATGCTGCTTTTTCTGGCTAATTTGTACGCATCATCCTTCGCTTTGATACTATCCCTGATTTCCCTTGTTATCCACGGATGTACTACCTTCCCTGATTTATTTTTTTGCCAAACTGGGATGAACAATTTTTGTAGTTCATCCATTCAGTCTTTAAATGTCTTCCATTGCATATCCACCGTCAACCCTTTTAGAATTAATTGCCAGTCAATCTTGGCCAATTCACGTCTCATACCCTCAAAGTTACCTTTCTTTAAGTTCAGAACCATTGTTTCTGAATTAACAATGTCACGCTCCATCCTAATGAAGAACTCAACCATATTATGGTCACTCTTGCCCATGGGGCCACGAACAACAAGACTACTAACTAACCCTTCCTCATTACTCAATACCCAGTCTAAAATAGCCAGCTCTCTCGTTGGTTCCTCTACATGTTGATTTAGATAACTATCCCGCATACATTCCAAGAAATCCTCTTCCTCAGCACCCCTGCCAATTTGATTCACCCAATCTATATGTAGATTGAAGTCACCCATTATAACTGCTTTGCCTTTGTCGCAAGCATTTCTAATTTCCTGTTTGATACCATCTCCAACTTCACTACTACTGTTAGGTGGCCTGTACACAACACCCACCAGCGTTTTCTGCCCCTTATTGTTTCGCAGCTCTACCCATACCGATTCCACATCCTCCAAACTAATGTCCTTCCTTTCCATTGCGTTAATCTCCTCTCTAACCAGCAACACTACCCCACCTCCTTTTCCTTTCTCTCTATCCCTCCTGAATATTGAATATGCCTGGATGTTCAGCTCCCAGCCTTGGTCACCCTGGAGCCATGTCTCCGTGATCCCAACTATATCATAATCATTAATGGCTATCTGCACGTTCAACTCATCCACCTTATTACGAATACTCCTTGCATTGAGACACAAAGCCTTCAGGCTTGTTTTTACAACGCTCTTACCCCTTATACAATTATGTTGAAAAGTGGCCCTTTTTGATTTTTGCCCTGGTTTTGTCTGCCTGCCACTTTCACTTTTCACCTTGCTACCTATTGCTTCTACCTTCATTTTACACCCCCCTGCCCCTCTGCCCTTGTACCCATCCCCCTGCCACATTAGTTTAAATCCCAGGTAGTCCCTGCTTTCTCCTTCTTTCCCTTCCCAGCTCTCCCACAGCCCAGTCTCCGCCTCTTCCTTTCTTCTTCCCGCCTCCCCACATCAGTCTGAAGAAGGGTCTCGACCCGAAACGGCGCCTATTTCCTTTGCTCCATAGATGCTGCCTCACCCGCTGAGTTTCTCCAGCATTTTTGTCTACCTACAAAAATGAGAACATCAGTTGAATTAGTCTAGAATTGGTAATTGAAAGATGTGTGTGTGCTGGGAACCTGGCTGAAGGCACAGCCATCTGCTGGTTCCTCCACAACAATTAATTGTTTCATTGCTGCATGTTTCAGTGTGGAATGAGCCACAGAGGCAGTATGGAGTGTATCTGTGAAGTCTGGCATCTGGCAGACTGGGCAAGCAGCTTGATTGTTTTTTGCTGAGCTGTCGTACTCAAGAATGGACCATAGCTGGCACAGTTCACGCAGGCTATTGCTAAGGATTAGCAGTGACTGCTTCAGGTGTTGGCAGACTGCCCAGTTACGAGTGCTCTTTCACCGCCTTGTGTTGCATGACGTGTAAACTGCAGCCTCCCCACCCCTAGCTGCATAGCTCTCTCAGTTCCAGAGAATTTTCTGTGGTAACTGCTGTCAAACACAGAGAAGGAGGCAACAGTTTCCAATCAGAGGTGATGAAATAGATTTTAGTGTCTGGGCAGTCACGAAACATGGGGAAGCTGCTGCTGATCACTCCAGCCAGGGTGCAGCTCGAGTCGTGTACTTCAGCACTAAACTGCCACACCACCCGCCACACCCTGCACATTGCCTCTATGTCTAACGACACACTGAGCGCCTGAGCCCAATTAAATGCAAAATTCAATTAAATAAATATTTTAATTAGAAAGTAATTTCTCAATTGGAAAGTGGTTCACGAGACTTTCGACTCTGCATTTCACAGCCACAAAGTAAACAAATTAAATTTTAATGATGTATTCCTAAAGTTCAAAAAATTCTTATTCTGTATTTAATATTTAGTCAGTAAAATACAAAGATACTTCAGGGTAATAGTAACTACTAAAGAAAGACACAAAGTGCTGGAGTAACTCAACGGGACAGCTTCTTCCCAGCTGTTATCAGGCAACTGCATCATTCTATCTCAACCAGAGAGCAATGCTGAACTACTGTCTGCCTTTCTGGTGATCCTCAGACTATCCCTAATTGGACTTTGCACTAAATGTTATTCCCTTATCATGTATCATACACTGTAAATGGCTCAATTGTAATCATGTATTGTCTTTCTGCTGACTGGATAACACACAACAAAAGCATTTCACTGAACCTTGGTACACGTGAAAATAAACTAAACTAAATTGAACATGATAGGAAGAGGAATTGAGACAACCCTTTAACAATACAGCAAGCCAAGATTGCGGAAGAGGAAGAAAGATTATGATTTCCTAATTTATGCCTGCAACACCCATTTTGAACAGTACATATTACAAAATAGTTTATTGAACTGGCCGCGTGAAACTGATAATACTCAATTCAACCATTCCAATTAGTGCACTATGGTTATTAACATAACATGCATCTTATTCAATGCCTTGACATAAAATAAGAAATTCTAATTCACAGAACAGAAAAATCGTTTTCAAAACATTTAACAAATTAATATAAATGAAAAGGTGTGTGTGTGTGTGTGTGTGTGTGGGGGGGGGGGGGGGGAGAGAGATCAACCAACTTGCATCATAAGTTCAATGTTATAACAATATCTTGCTTCATGTTACCTTCAATTAATCGCTTCAAATTTGTCACAGCACTAAACAGAGATGAGCCTGAGCTCATCAGTACTTCACTCCAGTGATCCACAAGGCAAAATAACCTCAACCAAGGGTGTCTTATCATAGATCAAGGAGGCTAGCATTATATTTAAAGTATCTCTAGCAAGGGTTCCCAACCTGGGGTAAATTTATCCACAGGGGGTAAACTTTGCCCACCCACAGGGTAAATTTGTTGATTCTGGATTTGTACATATTTTTTTCTCATTGACTGACTGTGTTTGGTTCTGGTATACCAATATCTGTTCATCATTAGTTGTTCATAAATAAGTGAAATAACATTGTTATGTGCTATCAAAGTTGCCAGAGGTAAACGGGACCAAAAAAGGTTGGGAACTTCTGATCTATAGCCACATTTTTAAACCTGGATAAACAAAAATACAAAGAACCCGAATGAAAGAATTGTGTATAAGCATGCACACTTCTGCTTCATAAAACGCTGACAACACAATAATATTGTACATCTATTTCTTTATATTAAATATTTTCAATCAGGCCCAGAGGCTACCAGTAACATCACAATGCCATAACTGAACTTCAGAAGTTTTATCAATAAAGATTTTCAAACATGGGAAAATTGACTGGTCAGATACAGGGGCGAGGCACAGATGCAAAGGGTAGTGTAAGATTGTTTGCCGATATAGGGATATGTAGTTAATTATTTTAAATCTGCAGTAAACAGTAAGATTTTTGGAAAAGAGTTGAGTTCAATAATAACTATAATTAAGCTGCAAAGGTCTAAAACATACCAGTGCAAGGACACCAGATGTTGTGCAGAAAGAAACATTAGTGGTGGAGGATATAGCTGTGCATGTAGTTGTAAATTGTGGCATGTTATTTAGGTCTATGATCAAACTATCATAGCCTATCAATGCAGAATGCTCAGAACTACCTCCTGTCCCTCATCTCATCTCCCTTCTACTCTCAGTCCTGATGCAAGGTCTCGACATGAAACATCAAATATCTTTTCTGTTCTATGAATTAAAATTTCTTCTTTTGTTAAGGCATTGGATAAGATACACGTATGTTAATAACTATAGTGCACTAATTGGAATGGTTGAATTGAGTATTATCAGTTTCATGTCGCCAGTTCAATAAACTATTTTGTAATACGTATTGTACAAAATGGGTGTTGCAGGCATAAATTCGGAAATCATAATCTATCTTCCTCTTCCACAATCTTGGCTTGCTGTATTGTCAAAGGGTTTTCTCAATTCCTCTTCCTATCATGTTCAATTTAGTTTAGTTTATTGTCATATGTATCAAGATACAGTGAAAAGCTTCTGTTGCGAGCTATCCATTCAGCAGAAAGACAACACATGATTACAAATGAGCCAGGCCAAAAATAGGGATAACGAGAATTTCAAAACTAATACAATAGGTACAGAAGTAGGCCATTTGGCCCTTCGAGCCAGCACCGTCATTCAATGTGATCATGGCTGATCAACCCCAATCAGTACCCCGTTCCTGCCTTATCCCCATATCCCCTGATTATGCCATTTTTAAGAGCCCTAACTAGCTCTCTCATAAAAGCATCCAGAGAACCCGCCTCCACCGCCCTCTGAGGCAGAGAATTCCACAGACTCACCACTCTCTGTGAGAAAAAGTGTTTCCTCGTCCCCGTTCTAAATGGCTTACTCCTTATTCTTAAACTGTGGCCCCTGGTTCTGGACTCCCCCAACATCGGGAACATGTTTCCTGCCTCTAGCATGTCCAAGCCCTAAACAATCTTATATGTTTCAATGAGATACCCTCTCATTCTTCTAAACTCAGGAGTGTACAAGCCCAGCTGCGCCATTCTCTCAGCATATGACAGTCCCGCCATCCTGGGAATTAACATTGTAAACCTACGCTGCACTCCCTCAATAGCAAGAATGTCCTTCCTCAAATTAGAGGACCAAAACTGTACACAATACTCTAGATGTGGTCTCACTAGGGCTCTATACAACTGCAGAAGGACCTCTTTGCTCTTATATTTGATTCCTCTTATTATAAAGGCCAACATGCCATTCGCTTTCATCACTACCTGCTGTATCTGCATGCTTACCTTCATAGACTGATGTACAAGGACCCCCCAGATCCCGTTGTACTTCTCCTTTTCCCAACTTGATGCCATTTAGATAGTAATCTGCCTTCCTGTTTTTGCTACCAAAGTGGATACCCTCACATTTATCCGCATTAAACTTCATCTGCCATGCATCTGCCCACTGCCCCAACCTGTCCAAGTCACCCTGCATTCTCATAGCATCCTCCTGACAGTTCACATTGCCACCCAGCTTTGTGTCATCTGCAAATTTGCTAATGTTACTTTGAATCCCTTCATCCAAATCATTGATGTATATTGTAAATAGCTGCGGTCTCAGTACCAAGCCTTGCAGTACCCCACTAGTCACTGCCTGCCATTCTGAAAGGGACCCCGTTAATCCCTACTATTTGTTTCCTGTCTGCCAACCACTTCTCTATCCATGTCAGCACTCTACCCCCAATACCACGTGCCCTAATTTTGCCCACTAATCTCCTATGTGGGACCTTATCAAATGCTTTCTGAAAGTCCAGGTACACTACATCCACTGAATCTCCCTTGTCCGAGTTAAATCTTCAAAAAATTCCAGAAGATTAGTCAAGCATGATTTCCCCTTTGTAAATCCATGCTGACTCGGACCGATCCTGTTACTTCTATCCAAATGTGCGGCTATCTCATCTTTTATAATTGACTCCAGCATCTTCCCCACCAGCGATGTCAGGCTAATTGGTCTATAATTGCCCGTTTTCTCTCCCTCCTTTCTTAAAAAGCGGGGTAACATTAGCTACCCTCCAATCCACAGGAACTGATCCCGAGTCTATAGACCCATCATTTATTTATTTGTCTCTGTACTCCACAATATGAGATTTGTAATTTAAAAAAAAAATCACATGTGGTGAAAGTGCACATGTTGACAGATTTTATTAAAGAGTATTTTTATACATTTTGGTTTCACCATCATGTAGAAATTACAGCTGTGTTTATTCATAGTCCCCCCATTTCAGGGCACCATAATGTATGGGACACATGGCTTCACAGGCGTATATAATTGCTCAGGTGTGTTTAATTGCCTCCTTAATGCAGGTATAAGAAAGCTCTCAGCATGTAGTCTTTCCTCCAGTCTTTCCATCACCTTTGGATACTTTTATTGCTGTTTATCAACATGAGGACCAAAGTTGTACCAATGAAAGTCAAAGAAGCCATTATGAGACTGAGAAATAAGAATAAAACTATTAGAGACATTAGCCAAACCTTGAGCTTACCAAAATCAACTTTTTGGATTGGAACATCATTAAGGAGCACTGGTGAGCTTACTAATTGCAAAGGGACTGGCAGGCCAAGGAAGACCTCCACAGCTGATGACAGAAGAATTCTCTTTATAATAAAGAAAAACCCTCAAACACCTGTCGGACCAATCAGAAACACTCTTAAGGAGTCAGGTGTGGATGTGTCAATGACCACTGTCCGCAGAATAATAATAATAATAAATTTTATTTATGGGCGCCTTTCAAGAGTCTTAAGGACACCTTACAAAAATTTAGCAGGTAGAGGAAAAACATGTAAGGGGAATGAAATAAATAGAGACATGACTAGTACACAAAGTAAAGACAGAATTCTATACAAAACACAATATGAGGCAATTAATGCACAGATGAAAAGGGAGGGGGATGTGGGGCTAAGGATAGGCAGAGGTGAAGAGATGGGTCTTGAGGCGGGACTGGAAGATGGTGAGGGACACGGAATTGCGGATCAGTTGGGGGAGGGAGTTCCAGAGCCTGGGAGCTGCCCTGGAGAAGGCTCCGTCCCCAAAACTGCGGAGGTTGGACTTGTGGATGGAGAGACCGGCTGATGTGGATCTGAAGACTTCATGAACAGAAATACAGAGGCTACACTGCAAGATGCAAATCACTGGCTAGCCGCATAAATGGGATGGCTGGGTTACAGTTTGCCAAGAAGTACTTGAGCAACCACAGTTCTAGTAAAAGGTCTTGTGGACAGATGAGATAAAGATTAACTTATATCAGAGTGATGGCAAGAGCAAAGTATGGAGGAGAGGAATTACCCAAGATCCAAAGCATACCACCTCATCTGTGAAACAAGGACTCAGAACTGCTGTAGATTTGGGAGCAACATCAGCAGGAGATTAGCAAGAGATACGACTGATTGGCTCTAGCCCAAGTGGGAGGAGAGAAGTGCTGTTGCAAAAGCTCCATCTTAGCCCTTTCAATATCACTGATTACCAAATGAATTACAACTGGACCTTTAACCTTCTACTTTAAATTCAACCATGAAGGCATGTCCTGAGAGACACAAGGAATTTCAGATGCTGGAATCTTGAACAAAAACAAAGTGCTAGACAAACTCAACAGCATCTGTGGAGGGATTGGGCAGGTGATGTTTCAGCTCGGTACCCTCCTTTACACTGAGTGAAGGGGGTGGGAGAATGAAGCTGGAAAAGAGAGTGAGGGTGGGGTTATTGGCAAATGAGTGGAGTAAATGACAAAGCGTATAGGTGAGAGACAAAAGGGTGTCAGATAAGACATGTCCTTAGTCTTGGCATTATATGCCATGTGATTTAGAATATCATTTTCTGGGGCCTTTCACGCAACCAGCACAGGTTTCCCCATTCATCAATGAATATTTTGCATGTAATAAAGTATTTAGCCTGGGCATTTTGAAAAATTGTGCTCAAACTGGAAGCTGATTGTTGAAATTCACTTAAATGTTTATCCACATCAATATGGCCTGTGGTGAAGTATAGATCAGAACACGCCAGATGCAAAAATAATTATGACCTTTCAAGTATTAAGTAAATAGTCAATGCACAGTTCATTTCTCTCAGTACTCCTATGTTAGTACATGCCTAAGAGACTAATTCATTAATTTAATTCATTGTGTGAAAGATACATCTTCTAGATGCGCTGGGACTCATCCTCAGTGATGTGACCTGGGGTCATCGGGTGTTTCGGGTCTCACAGCATCAGACACACTCGCCCAGGCGACCCAGCCGGGGTTGATCAGGCCCCGACTTGCGACCCAGCAGCAACCGCCCACAGATCAGCCCTCTTAATCCAAAGTCACCTGGCGGCTTTCTCTGCGGCTCCACTTACGGATTGAATGGCCCTCTTCTTTGCCAGCCCCATAATGCCCAACTGGTTGAGGACTTTGCAGAGTGAGCCTCCTGCAAAGCCTCTGGAGCCCACCTCTAAGGGCTCATAGTATGTCTTCCAAGCGCTGTCCTGGCACATCTCCACCAGTTCCTGTTACTTTGCGTGTTTCCTCTCATTAGCCTCTTCAATACGCTCTTCCCAGGGCACTGTCAGCTCCAGAATGATCAGCTGTTTTGTCACTTCGGAGGAGTCTGGCCGGAGTAATGTTGTTGTGGAAATTTCAGCTTTGCCCAGATCGACGTGCAGCTTCCAGTCAGTGGCTGTGTAGAGGAGGCCAGTCCTTGTTTTTGGTTGTGGTCGAGGCTTCTCTCCAGCTTTGACAAAAGTGATTGATTTCTTTGGGGCATGGTGGTGTTTACTGTTACCGATGGCAGTGGCTATGCTCTCAGCAACCACCTTGAGCACCTATTCATGGCGCCACCGATAGCGACCTTCCCCAAGGGACGTTGGGCAGTTGCTGAGATGTTCTTCCAGAGCAAAGTGGGCAGGAAGGTGTCTCGCTCTTGCCCCAGACGTGGAGGTTTGCTGGGCTTGGTAGGGCATCGCAGACAGCTTGGACAAGGAACCGGACACGCTGGAGGTCTGCCTGCATGATGTTTGACTAGGTAATCCTGCGCTGCAGTATGCTCTCCCACCTTGTCCATGCTCCCTGCTCACACGCTCTTCCTCCACACCTGCTCGGACCTCTTCCTGGATTAGATGGTGTCTCTCCTTGCCCTGGAGCCAAAAAGTCTCATCTTCTCTTGCTTGTTCTCCCGCCGCGTCGAGGCGATCGAGGCTCTCGATGTTGAAGCCCCCGCCGGGTGATAGTAATTCCTGCGGCCGATTTTTAAGCTCCGCGAACGGGCCGATTCAAACTCTGCAATTTGGAGCAGCAGGAGCTGCTACCCTCCAGTCCAGCGGACGAAGCTGATGTTGCAGGAACTCCAGAGAATCAGTCACCAACCAGGGACCTGCGAGCTCCCGATATTACCGCCCACATGGCCCGCGGCCGAAGCCTCCAATGCTCCGAAGTCGGGCCGCAGCCACAGCGCCACCACAGCCTCCGAAGTTAGTTAGATGGTGAGTCCACAGGCTCTGCCACCGGAGACCCCAAGGTCGATTCTAGTTGGAAACCGCCAGCTCCACAATATTAGGCCTCAACGCAGACAGAGACGGAGATACGACAAGGAACAGGTCTCAGCCCCGTTGATGGAAGAGATTTAAAATACGTTTCCCCACCCCCCCCACATACACACACAACTAAAAATAGACTAAAACATACATCTAACAAGACAAAAAGAAAACCAAAAAAAGGAAAGACAGACGGACTGCATGCGTGCCGCAGCTGCTTGGACAACGCCGCCGGAGTAAACGTGGTGAATAAATGATAAACCTCCTTACTGGAGGCTTGTTAAGAGTACAGAAAGTTCTAGAGGTCAATACCAGAGTAACACTGTCAATTATTAGAATACAGGTTAATTAATGATAATCAACATGTATTTAAATAATCTTGTATATTACTTTTTTTTTAAATTCCTTATGAGTAAATAACCATTAGCCAGTCAAACAGTAGAGAAACAGACCCTTCAATCCAACGTCCTTTGTGACCAAGATGCCCTATCTTTACCCATGTTTGGCCCACATCCCTCTCACTATTTTCTATTCATTGATGAAAGTATCACAGTTTAAAAATGGACTTTCAAAGGGATGTTGATAAATGCAGTAGAAAGGACTTTTTTATTTAGCTAAAACATTCATTGGATTAAAGAATCAGCTTCAACATTGCTAAGGGAAAAGGAAAGGATCATTCATTTTCAGATTGAAGCCAAATATAAATACATCCCAGGAGTGAGTTTCAGACTGGCTATTCTTTTTGAAATAGGTAACCTTAGTTTGATATAGCAGATAAAATTTCAAATTTGCAAAAAAAATTGCAAAAACAAGGAGAAAAACAGACTATAGAAAGACTTAGGTGGACAGATGAAATAGGCAAACCAATTGTTAACCATAATTAAGTTTACATTATTGTAAGAAATAACGTTTTGGGAGCAAGGATGAAAAGAACCAATATAATCAATAAAGTATAATTTTAAAAAATAGCAGGAGTAGATAGATTTCAGGGTTCAAATAAAAATCTGAAAGTTGCAGGGCATATTGCTACCCAGGTAATTAAGTTTACATTATTGTAAGAAATAACGTTTTGGGAGCAAGGATGAAAAGAACCAATATAATCAATAAAGTATAATTTAAAAAAAATAGCAGGAGTAGATAGATTTCAGGGTTCAAATAAAAATCTGAAAGTTGCAGGGCATATTGCTACCCAGGTAGTTCAATTATGTGGAGAGAGATGGAGAGCAGGAGCTTAGAAGCTCATCTAAAATCACGTTGTGCCCACAGCAATTTGTCAAGCAGGGATTTAATAAAAGCATTCAAAACAAAAGATCTTTGACTAAAGATGTCTTGCCACTCAAGTAAGAGGTAACTATATTGAAACAAAAGATCCGTAGTCGTGTCAATAGGGTGGGTGTTGAAAGGATGCTTCCTCTTTTGGATTGATCTAGAACCAGGGATCAGTGTTCAAAGGGTTTGGGAAACTGTTTAAGACGGATATATTTTCATCCATCAAAGGGTGATGTAGTCAGGAACCCTGTTCTCAAAGGGCATTGGGTTTAGAATAGTTAAGCATAGTAAGATAAGTATAGATTCCAAAAATCATATAATCTCCACCATTAGGAAATTGAACTAGTACCTCCAGCCATATTCACTTCTTTAGGTACCCAAAAATGCTGGAGAAACTCAGCAGGTGCAGCAGCATTTATGGAGCGAAGGAAATAGGCAACGTTTCGGGCCGAAACCCTTCTTCACTTCTTTATTGTATTTCAGGCATATCTTGTGCACAATACTCCAGCTGTGGTTTAACTCATGTATTGCTTCCATGCATCACGATCTTCCCACACCACAGCCAACAAAATGCAAATATCTTATCCTTAATAATTTCCCTCCTGGGATAAACAAAGTACTATCTTATCTTAACTGCACTGTTTGCTACCTTAAAGGGTAGAAGGGTCTGAAGAAGGGTCTTGACCCTAAAGTCACCTATTCCTTTACTCCACAGATGATGCCCAACCCGCTGAGTCAGCTTTTTATGTCTATCTTTACTTTAAAAGGTACGTCGGACCTTACACTCCTGTTTCCCTTCGCAACAAAGACATTGGATGCAATGACCAAACAGGTTGTGAGACTGACTCAGAGGCGGGAAACGGACGGTGTTAGCATATGCCCTAAAGAGAACGCTTCCCTAATTTGTACACAGAAGACGTGTCTAATGAGCCCCCTTGACACCTCCTCGCCCTGCAGCTTTGCCCAGTCACCGTGGGCCTCATGTTCCCTGAGCAGCTGGCAACCCGGAAGCCTCAGGCTCATTCCCTTGTCACGCGGTGTTTGTTGTGATTCCGTTGCACACTGCGATTGGGCGGCGGCAGTAAACGCCTCAAAAAGTGCGAGCAAGGCGGCGGCCAGGGCGCAAGGGAGAGCCGACCGATGCCAACGCGCCCGTCGACCGCCCCGCCACCGGCAGCCGACGTGTAGTCCCGCGGGTGGTTGTTATTAAACAGCCGCTGATGCGTCTCTCCAGCCCTCAACCTAACCTGCTGCCGCCGCTCGCACGGTCCCCGCCCACCTGCCTCCGCCAATGACAGGGCGCAGCCCGGTCCCGCCCCTACGGGCGTTAACGCCGGTTAGTTCAAACTCCATTGGCCACCGCCGCCGCCAATCAAATACAGGTCCCGCCCAGCCAACAGGCATCGCGCTCATAGGCTGCTCCCCACGTCCATCAATCGTCCCCACTCACAGTCCCGCCCCCTGTATTTGAGGCAGCGCCACCCGGTTGGCCCCGACCTCCGTCTGTCATGGATCCGATCACGCGCCCCCTCCGCAAGTTTGGTTGTCGCTACAGTGGCGACTTTGAACCAAATTAAATACTTGAACGTAAATTACAAGAATACCAGACTCCGGCCGCGCTGTCAGGCACGGGCGACCTGTATTGAGAAATCAATATGTCACGCGTCTCCGCTCCTTACCTATGATCTCGGCGACTGCGCTGAAAGGCCAGGTGTGACTGGTCGAGTTGGTGTGTAAGTACGTCGGGCTCATCTAAAGAGCAAAATAAAACATCGTCAGCATCCCTTGGCAGCTCTGCAATGGAGCTCTGTTTGATTTCCCAGGCTTGTTTCGGTGTTTTAAAGCTTACCGCACTGAGGCGAATCCCATGCTCGCTTAACCTCGCCATGTTTGATCAAGAATCCTTCGTATCCCAGGTGAGGGCGCAGTATTGTCAACGGCGGCGCGGCGCCGTACAACATGGCGGCGCCCAGGGGCCTGATAACACGTCTTTGATTGGCCAGCGTTACCATACAACATGGCGGCGCCCAGGGGCCTGATAACACGCCTTTGATTGGCCAGCGTCACGGTACAACATGGCGGCGCCCAGGGACCGGATAACTCGCCTTTTGATTGGCCAGAACTGCCGGTCAACATGGCGGCACGCATGCGCCGCATGTCGCCTTCGATTGGCCATAGTTGCCGTCAAAGATCCTTGGTTGCCGTACAATATGGCGACCTCCATGGGACGGTCTTTTCTCACTTAAAGGACTAAATCCCCAGGATAGAAACAAAATGCTGGAGTGATTCAGCGGGACTGGCAGCCCCTATGGAGAGAGGAAATGGCATGGCGAGTCTCTTCTCCAGAGATGCTACCTGTCCCGCGTTACTTCAGCATGTTGTGTCGATCCTTCCTACACTAAATCTCCAGCGTCTGCTGAGACCGACGTGTCCCAGACAGCCGTGGAAGGAAGGGAGGGGACTACTGGGACTGACAAGATTTTTAAAATCTTCACAGGCCACAACTAAGGTGGTGGATGAATGGAGAACGATAAATCTGATCTATTTCTCGCTAGAAAGACAGCGTGACAGCAAGATAATGCACTCCACGTTAGTCTAACGCCACTGTCATACTGTATAGTTTTTTAAGGGAAGGAGGAGGTGGAGGGGGTCAGGGACAGGAATAGTTACTCGGAAAAGTGTGGATTATACAAAGATAGGCAGTCTGGCGTTAGTGGGTGCAGGGGAGCGAGGGATATGCTGATCAAAGCAAAGTGCGGGAGGAACTCAGCGACTCAGGCAACATTGCGGAGAAGACATTGGGGAAATGGATAGAGGGCATTTCTAGTCGAACCTTCTTGGTGAAGTAGGGAGACAGATAGAATAGATAAGGGTGGGGGCAAAGCCTGGCAAGTGATGGTTGGATACAGATTAAGGAGTTTGAATGGCAGTGTAGGAAGGAACTGCAGGTGCTGGTTTCAACCGAAGATAGACACAAAATGCTGGGGTAACAGCGGGACAGGCAGCATCTCTGGAGAGAAGGAATGGGTCAAGTTTCGGGTCGAGACCCTTCTTCAGACCGATTGGCAGATGGGTGAAGTAAGGGACACAGGTTCGAGGTGAAAAGGAGACAACAGGGTGTCAAATAACGAGCAGGAGGAGTGAAATGTAAAGCTGCAGGGCGAGACGTGGATGAAATAAATCATGCAGACACAAGCAAAGATTCAGGATCTTTGGACACAAGGAACTGCAGATGTGTTCAAGAAGGAACTGCAGATGCTGGAAGATCGAAGGTACACAAAAATGCTGGAGAAACTCAGCGGGTGCAACAGCATCTATGGAACGAAGGAAAATGCTGGTTTAGAAGAAACAAGTATTGGAGTAACAGCGGGTCAGGCAGCATATCTGTAGAACATGCATTTGCAATGTTTTGGGTTATTCAGAGTGATTGCATGGGAGGAGGGAAGATGAGTGGGGGTGGGTCAAAGCCTTAGAAAATTGTAAATTGATTCCGGTGAGGAATATTTTGATTGGCAAACGAGAATAAAAAGACAGATGATGGCAAGGTGGTATGGAAAAAATTGGGGGATTTGTGTATTCAAAGGTGAAAACTGCAGCAGCAGTAGGAGGAGGAGGAGGAGGAGGGCCGGTGGAAGGCGTGATGGTGGGGGAAATGGGTGGGGTTTGAAGATATCACTTAATGTTGGAAAATTCAATATTCTCTTTGGTTCGTAAGCCAACCGAGGAGAATATGAGGTTGTTCGTTCTTCCAGTTGGTGTGTGGCATCACTCTGGCAATGCAGGAGGCCAAGTACATAAATGCAGTATAGGGAGGTTGCACCAAAGATCTTATAGCAGAGCTTCGCTATAAGGTCTTTGGGTTGCACGGCAGTCGGGTCACGACCCGTGACCCGTACTGTTGCTCCGCCACACCAACTGGAGTACACGCGGTGAACTGAAGGTAAGCACTTACCATTGTTTCCAGCGTAGCGGGCCCGTTAAAACCCGCCGAAATTATCGATTTTTGTGCTGTAAATTCTTATGGAAATTGGGATAAGCGTGAGAGACATTTATCATACATCAGAATTCCAAAAGTGAGGAGAAATGACAGTAGATGGAAGCGAGAGCTGAAGGGACAACAACAGCCAAAGATTTTGGTGAACATTGGCCGTGCAGATATCGAGATTTAAAATAGTGGGAATTATCGCGTTTGCTCACTGCATTTCATTATTTGTGTTTAATCTTGATTCCTTTGGCATCTAAAAAGTTTCAGAAGTGATAAATCGGGCTGTAAAATTTTAAAATTGCTCATGATTCTCAAGTGGGTTTTTACATACAAAAAGAAAACGCCTCTGAAGCAAAATTTATCATTAAAAAATCGCAAACCCTACGTGGGTTTTGAATTACATTTTACACAGATGCAAGCCAAGGAATGGCATAATTGTTAGTTGTTAATTGGACATAATTAACCTCAGCAAATTGACAATCTCCTATTGAAAGGGAGTGGGTCTGGGAATTTTTTAAATGATAAATTTAGCTTCAGAAGCGTTTTCTTTTTGCATGAACCCACTTCAGAACCATGAGCGATTTTTTTTTAATTTTACAGCCAGATTTATCACTTCTGAAAGTTTTTAGACACCAAATGAATAAAGAAAAAACATACATAATGCCTTGCTGTTGATGAAATGCCATGAGTAAACACGATAATTCCCAATACTTTTCAATTTGATATCTGCACGGCCAACCACTTTAGCTGTTGTCCCTTCAGCTCTCGCTTCTTTATCTTAATTTCTCCTCACTTTTGGAATTCTGAAGTAGGATAGATGTCTATCACCCTGACCCCGACTTCCACAATTTTTTACAGCGCAAAAAATCACCATTTTGGCCGTTTTTAACAGGTAGGAAAGTATGCGTATCGTGTATTAACAACATATACCAGAAGGTGCGATGTCCTCCAGATGGATTGTGCGGCTCCGTGCGTCAAGCCCTTTGACCCGGTGACCTTACCTGCAACCCCCCCTATAGGAATGCGGTTAAAATGGTTAGCATCTGGAAACCCTTGCAGGCCTTGGTGGACTGAGCTCAAATGTTTGATGAAATGGTCAGTATTATGAGGTGGTATGGTGATGCAAGGCATTTGAGAAGATCTGCATGGGAAACTGCTCCAGAAGGTTAGAGCATATGTTGCTGAGTTTCAGCATTTTTGCCTACCTTTGAACCAGGGGTGGTCCCTTTGCCCACCAAGTTCACTCTATCAAACAAACATTGGAAAAAAAATGTACATTAATCCCACTTTATTCGGCTCATGTGTTCATCTATTCTCATAGGTGGGTTCCTTGGATAGGCATAGTTACGGCAGGATGATACACTTGTTTCTGAGTTGGGTCCATTCTGTGAAAATGCCTTCATAACAATTGTTAATGAGTAAGGTGACTTCTGTTCTTGCAGAAATTCTAAGTATGATTTTGTACAATAAGGATTTAACAATTTATACATCTGGAATCATGGTTTATAAAAATAACTTTAATTTGTGATCGAAAATTAATTGATGCCACAGTGCAATAGAAATACATTATCACCAGGTGTGGCAATGTAATGTGGAAACATAAAACTTGTTGTCTTGTGAATGTTTGAACATTGACTTAATAATGGTTCATAGCAATGTTGCCTTTGAGCAATTGCAGAAACTGCAAATGCTGGAATCTTGCCCAAATCTCTGCAGGTCAAGCTGCATCTGTGGAGGAAATGGACACGTTTTGGTCAGAAGGATCCCGACTTGAAACATTGTCTGTCCATTCCCTCCACAGATGTCGCCCGAGTTCCTCTAGCCTTGGAGCTGTACCGGTTTCAGTGCAATTAATGCAGGCACTGCTATGTTGAACATGGCAGACGTTTGAAACAAATTGAATCTTTATGTTTTGGAACCAAGTTAGCCTCAGTACTAATTCAGGTGCAGGTGGTCTTAAGGTCTAGTTTCCTGTGGAAGCAATGTTTTCTGCTAAGTTTCCAAGTCGGGGATCGAGAAACCTTGCATCAAGATTGAGAGAAAAGATTACCAGTATACAGAATTATAAGGGGTGGGATTGAAGCTGGTAGGTGATCAGTGGAATCAGATTGGTGAGGGTGCCGGCTGAGTCATGGAACTAGGTGGGGGAGAGCATGGGCCTGGTGCCATGCACCTTGACTTGAGTTCCAGATTCCTAAATCTGCAGTGACTTTTGTCTTAAGGACTCCCCCAACACTATATTAGTTTGAATTGTGAACCAGCACATCTTGTGAGTACTTTATCAAGTCCCCGCTGTCATGCCTGTTTTTGCCACTTAAATGTACTCACCCCACCTAAATTTTAAATTCAAAACAAAACCTAATACATCACCAACACTGTCCAGCTGTACATACTTAAACCACAATATTATCACTTGTGACACTACTTCATTTAGAATTTATCTAAATTGGTATGTATTGTATATTCCCTTCAAACTAAGGACAATCATCTCATTAATTGCTCATTACCTCAGCACCATTTTCTTGCATTAAAGCAAATCTCCTGCCATCTCCCCATATTCCTCAATTGTATCTATCTGTACTTTAAAGGAACGCAATAACTGAACCCCCACAGCTTGGGGTGTCATTAAAATGACCACCAACAATGAATAAATTTCTCATCGAAGTTCTGAACAGCTTCCCTCCTATTTCCTGGTTTGAGTTTAATCAGGTAATCGAAACATCCTTTCTGCACACAGCCAGTCAAGCATTGCAAGTTTTTTGAAATAGAAACTGAAAATGCTCGAAACACTGGATCAGACAAAATGGATGGATATAGAAACGGTTAAATAAGTTAATAGTTCAACATTTTATGTTTTTATTTATGAATTCCAAATCCAACGTCTGCAGATTTATTTGCTGCAAGAAATTTACAAGTTTTAATTACGTCTATCACGTTATAGAAAATACAGTCCTGTGTACTCAATCTTTCTCACTCAGCAAACCCATGAGTGCCTGAAACTTAGCTACAGTCCCTTTACAACAAGTACAAACAAAAACATTGAACATTCCACATGTGGTTTAATCCAAGTCCTTTACAATTGCCAGTTTACAGACCATTCCCCTTCCTACATGTTGCTGTTGTGTTTGACTTTCATTGTCATAACTAGGTCCTTTTGATTATAAACATTACACAATTTGTCTTCTTAGAAATATCTATAGATAACTCAAATTGCGATGTCATGCAGAAAAATTGGTCTAGTTTACTGTTGCACCTGTACAAACCACCCACTAGAAATTAGGAGGCATTTCCAGCACACTGGATTAGGAAGAGAAGGATTTATTTTAACATAATTTACATGTAGCCTCCTGTAAACCTTGGTCTCCATACCCAAGGATAGGCATGCATTAGATGGAGTACAGTAAATGTTTATCAGATTGTTTGTGAGATGAGAGTGTAGATTTACAATTTCGCCCCATGCTCTTAAGTTTGGAAGAATGATTTTATTGAAAATATAAAATCCTTCTGGATTTGACAGCTGGGATGCAGAGATGATTTGCTTCTCACTTGGGCATTAGATGGAGTACAGTAAATGTTTATCAGATTGTTTGTGAGATGAGAGTGGAGATTTACAATTTCGCCCCATGCTCTTGAGTTTGGAAGAATGATTTTATTGAAAATATAAAATCCTTCCGGGTTTGACAGCTGGGATGCAGAGATGATTTGCTTCTCACTTGGGGAGAAAGTAATCCTGGGGGCACAATCTAAATATTGCAGGTCTAAAAGAAAATTCATCTAAACATCAGTTTGTCTTTGGCATTCTCAATACATTCAACACTTTTTTAGATATTATTAGATATTAACTGAATCAGCGAATATGGAGTCAGTGCAGGGAATGCTGCAATGATTAAAAGATCAGCCAAGGGTTCATTACGTTGAGCATTCACAAGGGACCAAGTGGCCTAACTGCTTTTATTTTGTATGTTCTTTGTGTTTATGTAATATATGTGAAAGTAGCATCATTTCAAACTTGGTACCTTGCAAACAGTAGGTAATACACACAGTAGATATCAAATTTGACAGAAAATTAAACCGTTGTTCTCAATCTTTGTTCTCAAAATTTTAATCACCGGCTCTATCCCTTAGAGCCATTCTGCCTTACGCAGTTTATTTAAAATAAATATATTCCCTGGACAACAAAAAATGTCATTCAAATCTTATAAAATTCACACATGGTTAAATGTGTTGAATAGACTAAGCTGGTCAATATTGTAGATGAAAAAAGAAATGATGGAAACACCCGTCAGAATATATCCATAGAAAGAGTTTATTTAAAATGTCAAGTTATTTATCTTTGCACAGATGCTGCCGACTGCTAAGTGCTTCAATGTGGGTTTAAAAAAAAAAAAGTTAAACCTTTGAAGCTTTGATTTTAAGCCATGCAACTTTTGAATAACAAACCTGGTTCTGGCATTTAAAGTTATTACATGCTATTCCCTTTCCCTCCTATACCAGTTGGAGCCTATCATTTGTAGAATCTACAGAACAGATTTCAATCCTACTTTCTCCGGTGTTTCTTATTGGAATCAATGTGCTGGGTCACTGCTTGGAGTTGCACCATGCCTGCATTTATATGGGCTGGATCTGAAGGGCCAGTTTTGTAAGCCCTCTACACCATGTAGTTGGGTAGCAATGACTTCACTACATCACCTACAGCGAACCCCATCCTGAATGCCCTTGATTACTTTGACGGAACCAATGGTCGGAGTCTAATTTCATCTTCTGACGAAGTGGTAAAACATTTTAATAGCATAAATGCATGGAACATTTAATATTTATATAAATTTTAAAGTTCAATGAACAATGTTATATTAAAATGATTAATTAAAAGAAACATTTAATTATCTACTGTTCAACAGGCCTGAAATTCACATTTCAATCAAAATGATCCCCAAATCCTTTGCCAGTCTGACGGTATAGAAAGTGAGTTATAATATCGCCAGAAAATCCTAGCAAGACTATGCTCGGCCAGTAGATTTCACGTGGTGTCCAAAAATAAAGCATTTTATTAAATAGATCTTAGACCTCCATGTTTGATATCATATGTGGAAGTCACTTGCATAAGTATAAATAACCTAATTACAAGTTTTGAATATGACTGCTGCAAGCACGATTTGCCATATAAACTGATCATTATCTCAGGGGAAAGTACAAATGGTACAGTGGAACTTGGGTTCATTTTGGTCAGAAACATTTTTATTATTTCACACTTGTGAATAAATACCTATTAACTAACATGAGACAACAGGTAAATCCATGATCAGAAATGGCATTTAATATTGCTTAGAAATTGTAATTAATTAATAAAGTTAAATTACAGCCTTGAACTTATTTACCAGACAATATATACAATGCCTACATTTATGGAATTTTTATTTCAAGCATGACTGTTCCGTTTCTTCTCGTTCCCTATTTCTATTATTTCCAAGGTGGGTTGAATGATTCCCAACGGAATCTTTGAACAGGACAAAATTCCTGCACTGTTTTATTACTGACAATTGATTATTTTTCATACTGACTTTGAAAACCGAAATGTGTGAAAAGCACAAGACCCTCATGCAGAATAACAAAATATTTTGACTCACAAGACTTACTTTAAAAGACTATATTTTAAAACAGGTGTATACAATTATTCTAAGAAAGGGAAAATTACCATTGTCACCACGAGCAGTATCAACATTAAAATACATGCCAAAACTCGGAATTAGTATCTGTCATTATCTTTGCATAACGGAACTGACCAATAACCGAAAAGACAATGATCCTGGCAACTTGAAGCATTATTTCATCATTCTTTAAGAATTCCAATTCATTTGTTTCCAGACTCTGCACAAGCTTACAACCTCCATTTTGGGGCGGGGTTGGGAGATTAATCATTCATTTCTATCAAAACGCCACATAAGTGTTTAAAACTGACTGACAGATGACATCATCTGAAGTGACTACAGTAAAACATTTTTCACTTGCAAAAATCTTGAAGTCCCAAGTAATATAATGCCATTAATACACAATTCTTGAATGTCAAAGATATGGCTCCAGAACATTATGGCTAATAAGTACAAATACTAGGAATAGAGGATAACTTCAACATTTTTACGTAAATAATTTGTCACAATTCCTCAAGTTAATTACAACGGAATGTAGGGGAATCGGTATATTATCCCTTTGAATCAATTTTCCACTTACAAATAGGAAGGCACATAGCAAACTGAAATAAACAACTTGTTGAGTTTCGATCTCAAGGCAGAATATCACTGCACTTTCAAACAACATCCCAATGTTAGATGTACTTTAATCACATCGTAACTTAAAATCATAAACACAGTGAATTGGAATTGTCTTTGCCAATTTTGGTATTATTACCAAAGCTGATGTTATAATTAATCAAAACAAGATCTTTTTCTGCTTTCCTGGGTCTGCTTTTTGTCAAATCCTTATGCCTAATTGGCCGTATACATCAAAAGCCTTTCCATAAAAAGTTCTTATTTGGATTCATTTTCTCCAAAGAAAGTACGTAACAATTTTTTTCTATCTATGTTTTATTCATTTATAAAATAACCTATTCAAATTTATTTTAACTGTGTGGCTTTTTATTTATTGTCTCAGATTTATTCCCTCGTCTCTGAAACAATGACTTTACCCACAGGTTTTTTTTAAATAACTGGTACCTTGCACACAGGTCCATTTTACAATTGAGACTAGAAAATTAACTTTGCCTGGTATTTCAACATCAAGTCACCCTAGCTGGAATCATTTAACTACACAAACAGAAACTCTAGGTATGGTCTCCAATCTAACAAGGGAACAGTTCATTCAACTATAGTAGTCCAAATAGAACTTGCACTGGAAACAGTTAACTGAGAGAGACTAAATCTGGAACTTTCCTGTTGTAAATACTCAGTATCACATCAGGCCAAATATTTTTTTTAAACCATACCCTTACTTTTTTTCTTTATGCATATAAGTGCATCACTGCCTATATTAAGTGAGTATTTTCTAGAATTAAAAATCCAAGTATTGTAACATATTGAATATCTTTCTTGGGGGAAAAGTGGGGCAGGGGAGGAGGTCATTTTCCATTGTGTAGTGTATTGAGTAAGTAGCCACCTCATTGTACTGACACACCTTCCATTGGTCATAACACTGAAAGTACTGGTCACTGGTCAGATCGATTCTGCCCATACTCAATGATAATTGGCTTGCCCATTAGATTATAGCCATTCACCATGTTGAGCGCTTCCATTGCCAATTCGACACCTAAAATGCAATGAGACAACTGAAAATTAAGATGAAATAATTCAGGACTTTTGATAATTATACATTCAACTCCTGGCAGAAATAAAAATAAAAAGCTCACCACATTAATGTATAAACTACACTAATGTTTTAAATTTCGTTGTACATGGTTCATGTTACAATGACAATAAAGAAACTATTCTATTCTAAACCTAAATACTTAAGTGTCAGAAGGCCACTAGACCATTGACAGGATCACAGCCAAGTCTGATCCACTTCTTTATGTTTAAATATACTAAATTTCCAGTCAGAGCCAACAAATAATCAGAGCAAAAATGTAGTTGATTTTTTCAGGATAGTTCTTAAGTATTCAATCATTTACAAATATCTCCGACTATTAAAATGCCTTGGTATCCTCTCGTGTTAGAAACTTAGCACAAAAAATGCCTTTGGTAATAACAGCATTTCACAAGTTTTAATGACAAAGTTCATTTGTAAGTGGAAGGAAGCCGTAGCAATACTTGTACAGATGAACCTTCTCATGGATTCATTTTGTCATTTTGTCGAACACCTACCAGTCACCTGTTTTATAGCCCTTATGAAAAACTACTAGCCAATTAGCTTTCATTCCCCAGAGATAGTTACGAACAGAACTTTTTTTAATTCCTTATTGTAGACAAATAAAAGAAAATAAAGATATTTTTCTCTGAAGTTTGATGAACAAAACATCACTGTGATAAACTTTTTAAAAACTTCTCCCTTCGGCGCTACACATACTTGGGAAGGTGATGAACGCCTGTCCCTTCATTCGACCTGTCAGTAACCGGAAAAGGAGCTGAGGGCCATCCTTTTGTTGGAATGAAACAAATAAGGAAAACAGATCTTCCAATGTGGCTTTTGAATTCAGATTTTTCAAGTACAAAACCTGAAGAGAAAAGAGAAAGCAAAGGAATGAAACACAGTGAAGTAAAACGTCAATTGCACATTGGTACATTATCATGGCTAATGGGTTACAACCATAAGCAATCCGAGTGAACTCACCAATGTTGCCACAAAAAAATATTTTTCTGCTTAATCAAATTGATCATTCATATCAAATCAGGTGATGGTTCCACCAGTCGTGGGAGCAACAAAACCAAACTTGACCCAAAATGTCACCTATCATTATTCTTCAGAGATACTAACCTGCCTTACTCCAGCACTTTGTGTCAGTTTTGTAAACCAGCATCTGCAGTTCCTTGTTTCTACAAAAGCATGTTCATGATCCTGATGGAATTACGTTTGTGATTTAATTAATAGGACTTAAGATACAACAATCTGTCTATTTTCTCACACCCTGAATGGACATCCTTTATTAACTCAAACCACGCATTTCTATTTCTTAAACCATTCAGTCAGATGTCTTTTCTATGATATGTGCAATTTGTTTTGGTTTCCCAAATCAATAGGGCTTAAGTCTGAGGCCACCGTTCTGAATGCATAATATACTGCAGTCAATTTGCCCCTTGCATGTCATATTTAATCCAAGTGAGTGAAGCACAAGTAAACAAGCATACAAAGGACATGAAATAACGACTGATCACCTTCTTAGCAACATAGTCAGAAAGATGATACGGGTGTATACAAGACAGTACACTAGACAAGATTAATCCTGGGCACTTAGCAATCACGCAGGAGAAAGTTTAATACCCAAGTCAGTAACAAACAACACGTCAAATTGTTTTTTTATTTTTAGGGATATGTTGCTTAAAAGGCTTGACAGTGTGGATGCCGAGTTGATATCCGGGAATATAGAATGTGGAACAATTTAAAAGAGTAGCCATTCAGGACCAAGAAAATTATTTTCTTCGGCCAGTGGGAAGCGAATCTCTGGAATTCCCTGCGGAAGAGGGCTGTGGAGCATCAGTTAGTATGTTATCGGAGACTTTCACAAAGTCTGGTGTTATTTAACAAAGATATATATTTTCTTTTCATAGTAGCTTTTAAAAATATGGCCTTTCACAGCCCACACTATCAGACCCATAGGTAATTAGCAAAAGCAACATTTATGATGGGACTGATTAAATATTTTCAACAAGGTAGGCGAGCCTGGGAACAGGAGAGATTTAAATGTCAAAGTAACACAGGTGTAGGGATTAATTCTGCAGTGGATTACAACAAGCAGGAAAAAATGGTGTGATATGGGTCAGACCAAAGTTAAAGATTCAAAATACAAAGTGCTAGAGGAACTCAGTGGATCAGGCAGCATTGGAGGGAGAATGGACGACAACATTTCAGGTAGGAACCTTTCTTCAGACTCAAGACCCTTGAGTGAGAAAGATGACAATAAATGTAGTTTAATTTTTTTAATCTAACCAAATGGCATTTGATGTGGAAATGGTTAAAACTTGCATTTTAAGCACATGGTATATGGAATTCCTATACCAAGAAACAACATTAATTCCATTAGTGTTTCAGTTCTTTATGTAACTGAACTGTGAGATGGCTCTAGTTGAATCTCATTAAAACTACGGCATCAGCGGTCCTCCCTTGGGAGTTCACTTCATCAAATACCACACCACATGGACATTTTTCACTCAAGCAAAATCATCAAGAATACTGTTCCAACTAATGACAAATATCCTACCCTGCTTGGTTGTCCCGGGTTATAGTTTGAAAATCTGGGAATCATTCTGATTTCCTCCTCAGAAAGTTTGTTCCTTCGAATCTCTTCTATGGAAACAGCTTCCACATGCTGTGTGATTTTTTGAGGACACTGGGTTCCAGTGCTGGGGAGGGTTCTGATAGGCACATTGACAGAAAGTCTTTTGGTATTCTGATGTTCATATTGGTCGACAACACTGAGCTCATGTTGTGGTGGAATAAGCAGGCTAGTCATTTCTCCAAAACCAACTCCTTCACTTGTGGCTGTGGAAGGAATTTCTGTGGACGACCCTGGCCTGTTTTTTGGATTTTCTTCCATTCCAACTGTATCATTTTTGAATTTTAATAACATCATTTCCAATTGGTTGATTGGATCATTCTGATCTTTTACATATTTTTCATCTGAAGTGGAAACAACACAAATCTATTAACAAAAGGCATCTCACGAGGAAAAACTTAATAAAACAAGCATGTCCAAGTGATCAGTTCCATCTCCCTGTACCCCATCCTATTCTCTTTGGCCCAAGTATGGGATGGGATGATGGACACAGGACTTGCCTCAAGCAAGCTAACATCTGAGAAGCCCAGTACTTATATGAGGTGATGGCATTAGCCAAAGGATTGCCTTCAAATATAACAAGAACTTAAATTAAACTAAATAAATTCTAATTACTTGGTGCTATGTTTTGGCACAAACTTTCAACCAAAACTGAAATTCTATCAAACCATGGAAAGATAGTTTTTACATCTTTATTCCGCAACACATTAGTTAAACTTCTTGTAAATTTATAATTATATGTTGTATCCAATTGAAGTTAACAGTGAAAATGCACAATGCTAATAAAGATATAATAATAATATAATTTGTAACTGCACATTAAAACATTCAGTTTAATAAAAATAAAATCATATAATAGAGGCAAATATCTGTGACTAATTTTTCTCAGTTTTAACATGAAGGTGAACAAATTTGACAAGGACTAAATGAAGTTAAAATTAAATTTGAAAAAAATAATTGGTCAAAAAAAAGTGATGTTTAGAGCAGTCCAATATGGATGTCAGCGTTCTGAAAAGCTTTAGGAAATGGAATAATGTTGGATACAAGATGGACCAGCCATGCAAAAGAAGTGGTCTTCACTTAACTATTAAGTGACCTAACTGTCCTTCTGCAGTTGTACAGAGTCCCAGTGAGACCACACCTGGAGTATTGTGTGCAGTTTTGGTGCCCTAATTTGAGGAAGGACATTCTTGCTATTGAGGGAGTGCAGTGTAGGTTAATTCCTGGGATGGCGGGACTGTCATATGCTGAGAGACTGGAGCAGCTGGGCTTGTACACTCTGGAGTTTAGAAGGATGAGAGGGTATCTCATTGAAACATAAGATTGTTA
Organism: Leucoraja erinaceus; assembly: GCF_028641065.1. Lineage (NCBI taxonomy): Eukaryota > Metazoa > Chordata > Chondrichthyes > Rajiformes > Rajidae > Leucoraja > Leucoraja erinaceus. Next base: position 18,690,994 of record NC_073388.1, on the reverse strand, counting down.
AGGGTTTGGACACGCTAGAAGCAGGAAACATGTTCCTGATGTTGGGGGAGTCCAGAACCAGGGGCCACAGTTTAAGAATAAGGAGTAAGTCATTTAGAACAAAGACGAGGAAATACTTTTTCTCACAGAGAGTGGTGAGTCTGTGGAATTCTCTGCCTCAGAGGGCAGTGGAGGCGGGTTCTCTGGATGCTTTCAAGAGAGAGCTGGATAGGGCTCTTAAAGATAGCGGAGTCAGGGGATATGGGGAAAAGGCAGGAACGGGGTACTGATTGGGGATGATCAGCCATAATCACATTGAAGGGCCGAATGGCCTACACCTGCACCTATTGTCTATTAACTTTTTTCTTGCAGACAAAGAAGCGGCCTTTACTTATCCATTAATTTTTCCTGGGGTCGTTAGACTCCACAATCAATGATAATTTTGCATCAACATAGACAGGGAATCTAGAGGGTAGTATTCTTTTAGGTGGCAAACCAATTTAGTAGCGAGGGAAGAAAATGACAAAAAATAGCATAATCTGCCCCATTTACGAGCAGCCAACTTGACAGTTTCTTGAAAACCATGTTGCAAGTTATTTTTGTTCATTTAATTTGGCCCTCTATGCCACACATCATTCCCTAATCAGGAGAATGGGCAATGCTATTCAGTGTTTTCAAAGCTCTCTACCCAACCCATTCTAGAATCAGTGGCTGCGAGGCTCAATTGTTACTGATTCACTTCAATTTGCTTTCCCACTCACAGCAGAATTGCCTCATCTCTGCTCACATCTCTACACTTGTTTGCCAAACTGAGCTAGGTAGCTTGCTATACTTGGACATTAAAAACAAGCAAGCAAGCAGTTTCGGAGCCATGCTGTGCTACACTATGTGTTACAGGATGCAGGTTAATGCCCCATATTCCCCACGTTAGGCTTCTAATCTCAATGCTGTTTGGAATTAGAAACCAGAGAAGGGAAAATAAAAGTACATGTCATCTGCGCCCCTTTTGTGCATATCCATTGATCAGTTACGTAGTGACTTGGTCAGAACTTTGGGAGTAGTTCTCTAAGCCATACATGTAGTTGGGGAAGGTGCGGGATGTTGAGGAGACTTCAGGAACTAAAATTGGGAGAACGAGACTTACAAACAAAACCCATAATTAACTGTCACCCCTCAGACGATGACTGGCGCAATGTCATACAGTACCATTTTCTGTGTCCACTACTCTGGGAATTTGCCATTTATTTGTCACAAATATTCTGGAAGGGTACAGAACAATATGTATTACAAATTTGAATCATAGAAACATACAATCACAGAACAGGTCTGTAAGTATTTCAATAGAACAAGAACAAGAAACATTTCTGACCACAAAACTGGCTACAGTCAAAGAACAACATTAAATGACACACAGCTTTCTGACCTCTGAACTGAAGCAGGGGGCTTGAGTTCTTTCTGTAATTAAAGATGAATACATCAGGTCTTTAAGGTTCTACTGCTCCTGTGCCCTGCTCTACAGAATAGTAAACCCTGAGTTAGCAAACAAGCTAGTTCATTCCTTTTTACCAAAAATGAAAATCAAAGGCATTTTATACCAACCTATTCTTACTTATCACCCTAAAAAGAAACTTGGAAACAGGTCGCTTCCTTTCTCTTGCCTAGGGAATGATTGTGTCAAATAAAGAGGGGGGAAAATGTACATTTATTTAAAGATCAAAATGTATACCTTGGTAGTAGAGTGCTTTCAGAAAAGTATGTCGGTCAGTTCCTTGGAACATGGCTTTTTCAATCTCCATCTCTCTCCTATTCAACTGTTTACTTCCAGCAAATCTCTGCGGCAATGACAGAAGTCGTTGGCGCTCCTCAATCTTTTCTTCAATGGCACGGAGCCTCTGCTGCACAGCTGCTGGATCTGCTCCAAGCCCTGAGAACTTTAAACGACAGAATGGGTTTCAATGAAAAGGTTTCTCTCATTATTAATAAACTGCCAGATTTGACTTTGATGCAAATAAGGGTTAAAGAAAATTGGGGACGTTACACTTGGGCATATTCCAAAAATCGCTGCATAAAGTAAAAGGCACATGCAAGTAAGCGCAATTCAATAAAAACATACCATAAAGGACAAGAATGAGAAAATAATTGATAAATGGTTTAAAAGCTGAGTGGACCACAATTCGACATCACTTCAATTGTGGGTGGTAGTGGTGACTTATGTTTTGGTTAAACCTGTAACTCTTAAGTACATAATCACAGACCTTTCCATGATTTGCAAACACTTGATCCACATGAATTTCTCAGATAAAACAGGACTTGTGTATAAGCAGACACATTGACATAGAAATCAGTTATTCTATAAAAAAGATTATATCTTTTCATGTAGCTAATAGTTCAAATGAGCTTGTTTGGATGCTAACACTGCAAATTATGATTTCACCCTGCCTGCGTTTTGCAAAACCCTTCATGCATTCCTCACCTTGACTAGAGATTCCCTTTCTTGCCAGAGTTGTATTTCCCTGTCAGTAAGTCCAAGGTCTCTCAGTGCAGCAATCTCCCCATCTCCATCCTGTAGAGTCTGGAATTGTGACAGACTCAACACACCTGCTGCCTGCTCCCCAAAAGGCTTGTATAAAGCACTTGGAGTAAAGCATTTCTTCTTAGCTATGCATCTATGACAAAGAGCAACTTGAGTTAAGAAATAAAAGCATTAGTAAGTCAGCAATGTGTAGGGGGATAGGATCAAAAGGTAACAATTTAAGGAAAAAACCTTCAACTGAAGTCCACTACTGTTTCTTGAGACAATGCAATGGGTCATCAGAGTATGTGAAGTTCATGAATGTTCACCTGCACTAGACCCGAGCTCTATCTTTTCCCAGAACTAAGTTCCCAGAAAGTTGTTTGACTAAAAACAATGCATTTCAATTGAAATGAAAATGCTGACAATGGTAGATGGTCTAATCATTAAATGTGACCAACTCCTTTACTGGCATTGGGCGTTTGAAACTCACACATCAAAGCTTTGCCTTGACGGTTTTAATTTCTTAGAATGTATCTGCGGCAATAGAAAGCAACAAAAGCTAAGTATATACATATGGCTGAGGAGAAAAGTAATCAAGGAAGATTTATTGAACTAACAACTTTTGAAAAACACCTGTATTTTATAGATCAATAATTCCATGATTGCAGGGTGCTATTCAGAATTACATGATCTTTTGGAGACTTTTTAGCAGTCACTTGGACAAATGAGGATTGATTAAAAAATGCCAATATAGATTTGTTAAAGTGAAATCATGTCCCATTAACAATACAGTTTTTATTAAGTAAGATAGAGGGTCGTTGACTTCGAAAATACACTTGCATCAAAAGGATAGGCATTCAGAACCGTTGTGTAGGAACTGCAGATAACACACAAAATCCTGGAGTACCTCAGCGGGTGAGGCAGCATCCATGGAGAAGGAATGGGCGACATTTCGGGTCGAGACCCTTCTTCAGACTGATGTCAGGGGAGGGGGCGGGACAAAGATAGAATGCAGGCGGAGACAGTAAGACTAGTGGGAGAATAGGGAAGGGGAAGGAGAGAGAAAATGCAAGGGCTATCTGAAGTTAGAGAAGTCAATGTTCATACTGCTGGGGTGTAAACTAGTCAAGCGAAATATGAGGTGCTGTTCCTCTAATTTGCACAGGGCCTCACTCTGGCAATGGAGGAGGCCCATGGCAGAAAGGTCAGATTGGGAATGGGAGGGGGAGTTCAAGTGCTGGGCCACCATTATCAGACTATCAAATAGGTTAAGATGGACAGAGTGGAGGTGTTCAGCGAAACGATCACCGAGCCTGCGCTTGGTCTCGCCGATGTAGAGAAGTTGACACCTGGAACAGCAGATGAGGTTGGAGGAGGTGGAAGTGAACCTCTGCCTCACCTGGAAAGACTGTTTAGGTCCTTGGATGGAGTCGAGGGGGGAGGCAATGAGACAGGTGTTGCATCTCCTATGGCTGCAGGGGAAAGGACCTGGGGAACTGTCCTGGCAGACCCATTGTTTCTGCGTGTTCATGCCCCAACAAATTAATTTCCACATTCCTCGACTCCATCCTATCCCCCCTGGTCCAATCCCTCTCAACCTATTTTGAAGACACCTCACACTCTCTTGATCTCCTCAATGACTTCAATTTTCAGGCATGATATTCACCTCCAGAAAAAAAGTAGGAAGTATTGGCTGGGGAACCCAGCGGGGGTTCAGGGAGCTCCTGCATTTTCAATAAATTGAAAGCGATTCCCAAGCTTTCTGCTGGTAGTTTACAGAACAGAAGCTTAGAATTTTTCTAACACATAACCAGTAAAATAACCTCCAAAAGATAAATATGTCATGAAATAAATGACTTCGTACAGCTAAAAAATCGTCACCTGAATGTTACCTGAAATGTCTCATTGCCTAGCGCTGTGTGCAAACAGCACAGAAAAAGTGGTTTTGGCTGCAGCCATCTTCTGCTTCAGTAAGGGAAGCTGGTCGTAGATTGGCCGCAACGCCCCTCGGAGACTGTCTCTGATTGGCCGCTGAGTGACCGGCGCATTATGTGATTGGACACAACGCCCTTGGCGACAGCGGCTGATTGGACGGGAGGAGACCGATTTGTTGATTGTACAGGAATTTTAAGGGAAGCTGGTCGGTGATTGGACGCAATTCCCTGAGAGACAGCGGTTGATTGGCTGCCAAATAATCAGGCACAAAAAATTGACAAATAGGAAAACCAAAAAAAATCGGAATTCTGATTTAAATCGGAAGAATATCATGCCTGCATTTTTCAGGACCCCACGTCCTCATCTTTACTATGGATGTCCAGTCACTCTACACCTCCATCCCCCACCAAGAAGTCCTCCATTTCATCCTCGACCGCAGAACCAGCCAATTTCCGTCCACCAATACTCTCCTCCGCCTAGCAGAGCCGGTCCTTACCCTCAACAACTTCTCCTTCGACTCCTCCCACTTCCTCCAGATCCAAGGCGTAGCTATGGACACTCGCTTGGGCCCTAGCTGTGCGTGCCTCTTTGTTGGGTATATTGAACAATCCCTGTTCCAGGCATACACTGGCCCTATACCCCCCTATCTACCTCCGCTACATTGACGACTACCTCCTACACACATGCAAAACACACTGACACCAACTTCACCACTAATTTCCATCCTGCACTCAAATTCACTTGGACCATCTCCCTACCGTTACCAGATCTCATCGTCTCCATCACAGGAAACTGACTATTGACCGGCATCTACTACAAACCTACTGACTCCCATAGCTATCTTGACTACACCTCTTCCCACCCTGCTTCCTGTAAACACTATCCCCCATTCCCATTCCTCTGTCTAAGCCACATCTGCGTCCAGGATGAGGTGTTCCATACCAGGGCATCAGTGATGTCCTCATTCTTTAGGGAGCGGGGGTCCTCTCTTCCATTATAGATGAGGCTCCCACTAGGGTCTCCTCAATATCCCGCAGCTCCACTCTTACTCCCCCTTCCCCCCATTCATAACAAGGACAGTCCCCATTGTCCTCACCTTCCACCCCATCAGCTGCTGTATACAGCATATAATCCTCCAACATTTTCGCCATCTCCAACGGGATCCCACTACTGGCACATCTTCCCATCTCCACCCCTTTCTGCTTTCTGCACTGACCGTTCTATCCGTAACTCCCTGGTCAACTCGTCCCTTCCCACCCAAACCACCCCTTCCCCAGGTACTTTCCCCTGCAATCGCAAGAGATGCAACACCTGTCCCTTTACCTCACCCCTCGACTCCATCCCAGGACCTAAACAGTCTTTCCAGGTGAGGCAGAAGTTCACTTGCACCTCCTCCAACCTCATCTACTCTATCCTCTGTTCCAGATGTCAACTTCTCACATCAGCGAGACCAAGCGCTGGCTCGGCAATCATTTCGCTGAACACCTCTGCTCAGTCCGTCTTAACCTATCTGATCTCCTGGTGGCCCAGCACTTGAACTCCCCCTCCCATTCCCAATCTGACCTTTCTGTCCTGGGCCTTCTCCATTGTCTGAGGCGCAGCGCATATTAGAGGAACAGCACCTCATATTTCGCTTGGGTAGTTTACACCCCAGCGGTATGAACATTGACTTCTCTAACCAGATAGCCCTTGCTTTTTTTCTCTCTCCTTCTCCTTCCCAGTTCTCCCATTATTCTTACTGTCTCCGCCTACATTTTATCTTTGTCCCACTCCCTCCCCTGTCATCAGTCTGACGAAGGGTCTAGACCCGAAACGTCACCCATTCCTACTCTCCATAGATGCTGTCTCACCCGCTGAGTTACTTTTGTGTCTACCTTCGATTTTACCAGCATCTGCAGTTCTTTCTTAAACAAGGAACTGCAGATGCTGGTTTGAACCGAAGTTAGACACAAAAAGCAGGAGTAACTCAGCAGGGCAGGCAGCTTCTCTGGAATGGGCAATGGGCAAACTTTGTCAGAATCTTTGTGTCTATTTACTTGGAACCCAGGTAAGCATAGTAGAAACTAACATTGTTCTGTTGGCAATACATGTGACAATTGAACAATCTTGACTCTTGAACCTGTTTCTCATGGTAGAAATGTCAAAGACTAGAAGGCAAAGTTTTACGGTCAGAGGGGGATGATTAAAGGAAATAAGCAGGGCATGTTCTTTGTTTACACACTAGATGCATGGAACCTCCTGCCAGGCGTCACGGTGGAAGCATATACGATAGTTGTGTTTAAGATAGGCACATAGATATGAACAGAATGGAGGGAATATGGATCACATGAAGGCAGAGGAGATTAGTTTAATTTGGCATCATGTTTGGCACAGAATAATAGAACAATGTGGGGCGAAGGGTGTGTTCCTGCACAACATTGTTTTATGTTCTATAAAGTGTCACTTAATAGGCTTCACTTTAAGACTGAAGTATATGCTATGGCAGCGTTTATTAAAAAAATCATTAACAAGAATGGAGGAAGTATGCAATGGAGTTCCCCAGGTTTTGGTACTGGGATGCTCCTATTCTCAATGTACAGTGAAGATTTGACATGGGTGCACTAGGCACAATTGCTAAATCTGCAAATGATATAAAACGAAGGCATAAAAAAGTAAGGGGATTGAGGAACTGATGACAGATAATGGGAGACACAATTCAATATAGAAAAATGCAAAATATTACGATTTCGGTAGGATGAATGAGATGAGGCAATATAAACTAGAGGGCACAATACCAGAATAAGTATAAGAACAAAGAGATTGGGATCCATATATTTATAACATTGAAAGAGGCTGTACTTGTAGAGAAAGTGTTTAAAATGTATTCTATTAGTCTGTAATGCTATAAGCAACAAGGTGGCTCAGCAGTTCGAGCTGCTACTTCATAACAAAAACATGATCTTGATGTCAATGTGGAGTTTGCATATTCTTTTTATGGCCACATTGGTTCCTCTTGATACTCCAATTTCCTCTCACATGGGAGCAGAAAACACATGGCGAGAGGACGAGAAAGTGCGAGAACCAAGGTACCAACGAGTGGACAAAGAATATGGGAACTGGGGCCACTGCAAGTGAACGGGAAGCGCAGTGAACATCACCCGATGATCCAAATGCTGAATGGCAGATAGCGGATAATTAGTGTTTTACATCACAGGATAAGCATTTTTTTTTAACGTACGTTGATTTGATTGGTGGCACCAGGTTCTTATAGAATGGGTTACCACTTTGGGTAATGTTTTTTTTTAAATAAAATTAGCATAATGCCTATCAATGGCAATCTCTATTTTAAACGTACTAAAAATACTATTTTCTTCAGAAGCTGATAAACATGAAATATGTCCAAATAGGCTATATAATTGAAATGGCAAAAATATTTCACAATGTACAAAATTATTAACATGTCATTTCATATTCATACAGAAACAGAAGATATTTTGTCAATCTTATACTTACTCTTCAAGTGATACAGTTGTGTCTAGCTGGTGCTTCAACAGGTTTTGTAGCTGCCTCTCTCCTTCTGTTTCCAGATCCTCTGGTTCAACGTCCTCATCATAGCAAATACGACTACTAACCCTAAATGGTATTGAACAAAATGGAAGTCTCAGGGGTGATTACAATAAGAGGAAAAGGTGTTTTTTATGGCTGGATTTGCTTGGAAAATTAGCATCACTTTTAAAGTTCATTGCTTTTTTTAAAATTTGGGGAACACAATGATCTGGATCTTTTGGGCACATGCTAACAGTTCCAAAGCAGACAGGTGGCCTACATCTCTATAAACAATGGCAAGTTTGAGATATTAGCACATATTGCGACCAAGTTTGAGATATTAGCACATATCGCGACCAAATATGTCCTCCATAGATGCTGCTGCACCCGCTGAGTTTCTCCAGCACTTTTGTCTACCTGCGACCAAATATATCTGTCTTCAACTTGGTGATGGGTTCCAGTAGGTGAATCGGTGAACACATTCTGCTACTCGGATCCATGGAATCAAACGATACAGCATGATGCAAAAAAATTCGGTCAAATAATCTCCTCCCAGAGTTTGCACATTCTCTGTGCGTGAGTTTCTTCCTGATGCTCCGGTTTCCTCCCACGTCCCAAAGACATATAGGTTAATTGGCCCCTGCAAATTACCCCTAGTGGGATAATACTGAGCCAGTTATTGATGTTGGCATGGACTCAGTGGGCCAAAGAGTTTTCATGCTGTATCTTTCAATCAATCAATTATAATTCCTTTTAATGTTTGTGAATACAGAAACATTATAAAAACTTGACGGATGGAAATATAAAGGGCATGATTTTGTTGTTTATAATAATGTTGGGTTGAGTTTTGTTTATTGTCACGTGTATAGTGTAGGTACATTGAAAGGTTTTTGTTGAGTGCTAACCAGTCAGCGGAAAGAGAATACATGATTACAATTGAGCCATCCACTGTGTACAGATACCATGGGAAGTAATCACACAGGCAAGTTGAAGTGAGCCAATTTACACAACTGGCAAAGTTGATGCCAAACCATGTTCAGTGTGGAGCAATGGTGAACCTGAGCAGTAACTAAACATGTCAAGCTCCACACAACAGGATTTGTAACATACTCTCAGCAGAAATCTTTCCTGTCTGTCTACGATTTCAATGATTTTTGTGGAATAGTGCAGAATGGATTAGAGATCAAAAGGAAAAAGCCCATAGATAAGCTTTGTCATTGCCACAAGCAATAATAAATCCATTTGGTCCCTGTGTGCAAGTGACTCTCAAATAGTCAAATTAAATTACATCTGTGAATCAGATTTATTTATTTAGAGTTGTCAAACAAAACTGAAAACAAACATTGAGGAATAAAATGTATTGATTATTAAGAGAGAAACAATTAGAAGTTCAGTCTGATGAATTTTCGTCAGAACAAAGAAACCAGAAACTGAACAGGTTTTAAGTTGTTGGGAAAGGGGAGGTATATTACTCGAGATGGATTTGAAGATCCATTTCAAAATAATTAATTGCAATGTGAGCTGAAGAAGATCGCTATGAGCAGATAGTATTGTACTTGGTCGGTGAGACCAAGTGGAGGCTGGGCGATCGTTTCGCTAAACACCTCCGCTCGGTCCGCAATAACCAACCTGACCTCCCCGGTGGCTCAACACTTCAACTCCCCCTCCCACTCCGTTTCCAACCTCTCTGTTCTGGGTCTCCTCCATGGCCAGAGCGAGCAACACCAGAAATTGGAGGAACAGCACTTCATATTCCGCTTGGAGAGTCTGCATCCTGTGGGCATGAACATTGAAGTCTCCCAATTTTGTTAGTCCTTGCTGTCTCTTCCCCTTCCTCAGCCCTTCTGCTGTCTCCTCCCATCCCCCAGCCTTCGGACTCCTCCTCCTTTTTCCTTTCTTCTCCCCGCCCCCGAAACCCCATCAGTCTGAAGCAAAGATCCTATAGCTCTGCTATAGGATCTTTGGTCTGAAGAAGGGTTTTGGCCCGAAACGTTGCCCATTTCCTTCGCTCCATAGATGCTGCTGCACCCGCTGAGTTTCTCCAGCTTTTTTGTGTACCTTCGATTTTCCAGCATCTGCAGTTCCTTCTTAAACAGTATTGTACTACCGTCTGTGGGTATTCAAAAGACCCCTTCCTGCAGTTTTAAACATATTTTAATTTCTAACATTTCCCAGCTCTGATAACATGCCATTAATCATTACTATTCTCTCTCCACAGATGCTTCCTTACTTAGATGTGCATTTCCAGCATGTTGTGTAATTCCCTGCATCTGTAGTTTTTTTTATTTTTAATATCAATTATTACATGAACCATTGGCTTTGCTAATGAGTTTCTGCAATATACCTATACATGTATTCATTTTCTTCTCCCTTCTCCAATGTTAATAATCATCAAACTGCATATTGATACAACCACTAATGCAATTACTGTTTCCAATCTCGAAAACCTTCCCCTTTCTCCATCGAATAAGTGCTCAGATTCCATTATCCTTCTGAAGCCAGATTAACATCGGGGAAATTGCACTCTCCAGCCATTTTCATTTGTTACCCCGAGCTGGACACCGTGCAAATACATTCAATTAGACCAGAAAAAGTAGATAAAAGATTCTGCATTCGCCAATTAAACACTTAACGTAGGGTTTCAGCGAACGACGCTGCTCCTCTCGCAATAATACAGTGGGGAAATCAGGGCAGGCGTTTTTGCTCAGGTCGCAGAAGAGAGACATAACGACACGACCTTCTGATTCGAATGCCATGAAGCTTATAAAAGGAGTCAGCAAACAAAAGCAAGGAAGATGAGGGAACGTAGACGGCGAAGCATGTGTGTGATATAGTCGTAAATATAGTCCCACGGTACATTCGAGATCCGTTTTGGGTTGTGGAAAAGCGTGAATTGTCATTGTGAACAGGAGCACATTATTACAAACAGCCAGTGTTGTATTTTATTGCCCCTCCTTGGCTCCCCACAAGTCTCTCCACGGGCGGCCATCTCTCTCCCTCTCCCTCTCCCTCTCCTCCGTGTCTCACTGAATACAACAACCTTCCTCAAGCCCAAGCAGAATTAATAACCAGCGCTGGTCGTGCTGACACCCTGCCCTATTACCGATTCCTCTGTGACAAATAAATCTGAATCAATACCGTCAAATGTTCGGTCGCTCTCACTTACCTACGCATCTTCTCCGCACTAACAGCAATAGCCAGCGATCTTGCGCATGCGTCCAACCGCTTGGCACCCTGGGAACTGTAGTTAATGCATAACACGTGACCCACGAGTGCGCATGCGCCGTAAGGCCGGACAAACACGATTGGAGATGTAGTCCATTTATCTTAGATGAAAATAAAAATTTGCTACTACTCCGTTGCACAACAATTGGAACAGTTAGTTGGGTGGGAAATGGAATATGTGCATTGCACGAAATTGGAAGAGGCTATTTATTTTTCAATTGGCAGGTTATTCAGGGCCTTGAACTGGTCAGGCAGAGGCGGCCGGTGGACTGGGTCCTGCTGCTGGAGGAGGTGAATGGCGGCGGCGCGACCGCGACCGGGGACGGAGGGCACTGGTTTGTCAGCGAGTGCGGCTGTTGGCGGTCGGTCGGAGGGAGGGAAATTGGGCAGAGGGACGAAATCTTGGCTATGTTGTCGCCGCCCGCAATCTTCAATCCCTACAACACTAATTGCTGGAATTACTCAAGCCGCCGAGCAGCCTGTGTGGAGAGACAGACAGACAGACAGGGCTACCAGTCTGCTTCGGTGTAGGAAGGAACTGCAGATGTTGATTTACACCGAAGATAGACACACAATGCTGGAGTAACTCAGCGGGGAAGGCAGCATCTCTAGAGAAGGGTTTCGACCCAAAACGTCTCCAGAGTTGCTGCCTGTCCCTCTGAGTTACCCCAACATTTTTGGGCGTATTAACATTTTGCATCTTTCGGACTGTGTAAGTAGTGTGTGAACAGTAGAACAAGAAAGGAAGCTATTGAGTTAACAATTTCTATACTGTTTATACAGCCAGTGCTTCGTTTGCTTTTTCTTTATCACAAACGACCTTTGACAAATCCCATGATTTCTTGCGTTTTTTCGAATACCGAACTTGCTTATAGAGGGTTTGAGTTTTTGAGCAAGTTGTACAGGGCCCTTGTGAGACCGCACCTTGAGTATTGTGTGCAATTTTGATCTCCAAATTTGAAGAAGGACATTATTGCTATCGAGGGAGTGCAGCGTTGGTTCACCAGTTTAATTCCCAGGATGGCGTGATTGACATATGATGAAAGAATGGGTCGACTGGGCTTGTATTCACTGGAAATTAGAAGGATTAGAGAGGATCTTATAGAAACATATAAAATTCTTAATGGATTTGACAGGTCATTGGGAGACCAAAACTGCACACAATACTCCCGGTGTGCTCTCACCAGGACATGTACAACTGCAGAAGGACCTCCTTGCTCCTATACTCAACTCCTCTTGTTATGAAGTCCAACATGCCATTAGCTTTCTTTACTGCTTGCTGTACCGACATGCTTACTTTCAGTGACTGATGTACAAGGCAGGCACGTGCCGTCAGGGTAGGTCAGGTAGGCAGTGCATACCCTGACTAAAATTATAAAATGGTCATTATTAAGTATAATTAGTAAAGGCACGGAAGAATTATGCCTCTCTTAAGATCGATCTCTTAGGTAGGCATAGGCATGAGATCGATCTCTTAGGTAGGCATAGCTCTCCCGTGCCTTTCTTCCGCAGTCCATGTAACATGCAAAAGTATGTGCAACTCATGTGCCGTCGACGCTGCTTCAAGCCTTCAATGACAATGGTCTATAAAGGCAGCTGAAAACCTGACTGCACCGTGGACTGTGTGCATGTGCTGCGCAGCATATTGCGCATGCGCAGAGCAAGTTTCTTGGTGGGTTTTTCAAACATTGATTGTCATTATTTTAAAGAGTATCTTAAGAAACAAAGAGAAGAATGGAGTACGTATACAAATAATGTGATAAGTAAATTTATTTGAGCTACCGTATTTCCTGGTAATGTAGACGCACCCCAATTTTGAGTTGCAAAATTTTGAAAAAAGGATGGCGGGACATCACGCTCAAAAAAAATAACAAATAAAAATAAAGAAAGTAACAATTCAATTTTCCCATGGCTTCCAGATCTTCTCCATTCTGAATGACTGAATGGATGGGGGTGGAGTGTGATGGCAGGTGGGAGATGGTGGGGAAAATGGGAGCACACCGGGACAAGTTAAATCAGTTATGATCTTATTGAATGACAATACTAGTTCAAGGGACCAAATGGGGGGAGAGTTCCTTTCACAGCGTGTGGGGTGGCTGGCCCGGGTCAGCACGGGCAGGAGCCTTGAGAAGGAGGGAGTCGGGGATCATGCCAGCAAATCACTCACTGCTGCCGCGGTGCTCCGGGCACAGAGGCACCGCATTGTAGCCGGGGAGGAAAGTAGCTTGTGCAGCTGCAAGCGGCCCCCACTCCTTATATTCCAACTGCCGTCGGGAGCAGGACATGGCCTCACTTGCTGCGCTGGGTGCCACTGCATGGCGTTCACTGTCCGGTCCATGTCTTTCAAGTTCAAGTCAGTTTATTGTCATGTGTCCCCGATAGGACAATGAAATTCTTGCTTTGCTTCAGCACACAGAACTTAGTAGGCATTTACTACAAAACAGATCAGTGTGTCCATACATCATAATATAAATATATACACAATGTAGACCGGACAATGAGGGGACCAGCTCAAGAGCAAAGATCATAGAATGGAGCGGGTCAGTGGGCGATGAATAACAGCAGGTTGTGGAGCTTACTCCTGTGTCAGCGCAATCAAGGGACCGATTGAGGTTACTCGGATTGACACAGGAGTAAGCTGTGTGGAACCTTATCAAAGGCTTTCTGAAAGTCCAGTTACACTACGTCCGCAGGCTCTTCCTTCTCCATTTCACTTGTTACATCCTCAAAAAATTCCAGAAGATTTGTCAAGCATGATTTCCCCTTCGTAAATCCATGCAGACTTGGACCGATCCTGTTACTGCTATCCCTTATGATCATATTGAATGGCGGTGCAGGCTCGAAGGGCCGAATGGCCTACTCCTGCACCTAATTTCTATGTTTCTATCCAAATGTGCCGCTATTGCATCTTTAATAATTGAGTCCAGTATCTTCCCCACCACTGATGTCAGGCTAACTGGTCTATAATTCCATGCTTTCTCTCTCCCTCCTTTCTTAAGAAGTGGGATAACATTAGCTACTGTCCAATCACCAAGAAGTGATCCAAAATCTATAGAACATTGGAAAATGATCAACAATGCATCCACGATTTCTAGAGCTACCTCTTTGAGTACCCTGGGATGCAGAGCATCAAGCCCTGGGGATTTATCAGCCTTCAGTCCCATCAGCCTACCCAACACCATTTCCTGCCTAATGTGAATTTCTTTCAGTTCCTCCATCACCCTACGTCTCCTTGTACATCTGGGAGATTGTGTTTTCCTTGGTGAAGACAGTTCCAAAGTACCTGTTCAACTCGTCTGCTATTTCATTGATCCCCATAATAAATTCACCCGTTTCTGTCTTCAAGGGACCCACATTTGTCCTAACTAATTTTTTCCTCTTCACATACCTAAAGAAGCTTTTACTGTCCTCCTTTATATTCTTGGCTAGCTTACCTTCGTACTTCATCTTTTCCCCCTGTATTGCCTTTTTAGTTACCTTGTGTTGATCTGTAAAAGTTATCCAATCCTCCGGCTTCCCACTCATCTTTGCTATGTTATACGTCTTCACTTTTATTTTTATACTGTTCTTGACTTCCCTTGCCAGCTCTTGTCTTTTATACCGTCCTTGACTTCCCTTGTCTGGTCGCCTTTTACTCCCCTTAGAATCTTTCTTCCTTGATGTTGGGGGAATTCAGAACCAGTGGTCACAGTTTAAGAATAAGGGGTAGGCCATTTAGGACTGACCCTAACCCTAACCTAATTTAGGACTGAGATGAGGAAAACCTTCTTCACCCAGAGAGTTGTGAATCTGTGGAATTCACTGCCACAGAAGGCAGTGGAGGCCAATTCACGGGATGTTTTCAAGAGAACGTTAGATTTAGCTCTCAGAGCTAAAGGAACCAAGGGTTATGGGGGGGAAAAAGCAAGAACGGGGTACTGATTTTAGATGATCACCGATGACCGCTGGCTTGAAGGGCTGAATGGCCTACTCCTGCACCTATTGTTCTATATTTGTATGCAAGCTCTGCGGATCAAGCTGACAATAATCAGATCCCTGAACAAAGATGTTGATTCACTTACCTTGCCAATAAATTTGGAGCAAAACAAAGTGTTGAAGGAACTCAGTTGGGCAACATCAGTGGAGGGAATAAACAGGTGGTGTTTCAGGACAGGATGCTGTGATGCAACATTGGTTGTACAGGTACTTCATTAATGGTTTGATGTGCCTGCAATAACTAGTGCATGTATAAACTAGAGATACCGTATAAATTCTGCCTCATACAATGAGCTTCAATAATCAAGTGTTTAATTGTCATATGCATAGGGAATAGTATTGCATGACAAGGATAGGTTGGTAAAGAACATATTGTTTAGTTTATGATTGTCACGTGTACCGAGGTCCAGTGAAAGGTGATTTGTTGCGTGCTAGCCAGTCAGCGAAAAGACTATACATGATTCCAATCAAGCCGTCCAGTGAACAGATACAGGATAAAGGGAATAACATTTATGTGCAAGGTAGACTCTGATTAAAGATAGTCAGAATGTCTTCAATGAGGTAGATCATTGGTCAGGACTGCTGTCTAATTGGTGGTAGGACGGTTCAGTTGCCTGATAACAGCTGGGAAGAAATTGTCTCTGAATTTGGAGGTACAGCACCCTCCATTATGTTTGGGACAAAGACCCATCATTTATTTATTTGCCTCCGTACTCCATAATTTGAGATTTGTGAGGTAGTAGCATAATAAATTCTGAAGTGTATAGACGCATCCTATCTGCTCAAGTTCAAACAAATGCCTCAAAATTCATTGGCCAGCGGTTCATTCCACAGCAAGACAATGATCCCAAACATACTGCTGAAGCAACAAAGGAGTTTTTCAAAGCTAAAATATTGTCAATTCTTGAGTGGCTATGTCAATTACCCGATCTGAACCCAATTGAGCATGCATTTTATATGCTGAAGAGAAAACTGAAGGGAACTAACCCCCAAAACACACATAAGCTAAAGATGGCTGCAATACAGAGCATCACAAGAGAAAACTCCCCAGCAACTGGTGTTGTCCAGGAATCGCAGACTTCTAGCAGTCATTGCATGCAAAGGATATGCAACAAAATACTAAACATGACCACTTTCATTTACATGACATTGCTGCTTCCCAAAAATTATGGTGCCCTGAAATGGAGGGACTATGTATAAACTCTGCTGTAATTTCTACATGGTGAAACCAAAATGTATAAAAATGGCCTTTATTAAAATCTGACAATGTGCACTTTAACCACATATGATTTTTTTTTTTCTATTACAAATCTCAAATTGTGGAGCACAGAGGCAAATAAATAAATGATGGGTCTTTCTCCCAAACATTATGGAGGGCACTGTATGTGTTTTCATACTTCTATAACCCTTGCTTGATGAGAGAGGGGAGAGGAGGGAGCGACCAGGGTGATTACTAGTCCTTGATTATGCTGGTGGCCTTGCAGAGGCAGTGTGAAGTGCAGATGGAGTCAACGGAAAGGAGGTTGGTTTGCGTGTTGTTCAGGTCTACTTCCACAACTCTCCAATTTCCTAGGGTTTTGGATGGAGCTGTTCTCAAACCATGCTGTAATGCATCCCAATAAAATGCGTTTTGTGGCACATTTATAGAAGTCGGTGAGAGTTGTTGGAGATGCTGAACTTCCTATGTCAGGTATGTCACGTGAGCCATGTCTCTGAAACAGAGCACACAGCAGTCTCTGTTCTTAAAGATAGGTCTGTGTCTGGGATTTTCAACCATATAGATCAGCCATGATCAAATGGTGGAGCAGGCTCAATGGGCTGAATAGACTAATTCTGTTCTTATGTCTTATTCTGATTTACACATGTACTGCTGATGACTAATTCATGGTATTGTGGCATTTGAATCAGTCTGCACTTCCTTTGTATCAATGCAATATAATTGGTGAGCCAGTAGAGGGCGTATGGTGCAAATAGATTTCAAGAGAGCAGGAAAATGCTATCTTTAATTATTCAGAAACGAGAACAATTGAATCAAGATGATACCGCAACATTAGTAATATTTTTTATTCAGTATACCTACCTCTCCCAGTTAATTCTGGACACCATCTCAATGTTTAAATATTGTAGAATAATGTGGCTGCACTTGTATTATGCACACATGAGGAAAAAACAGACTCATTTTTTGGAATCTAATTTCAATTGTTTTTGTTTGCAGATCTTGCAGTAGGTTGCAGGTTGCTATTGGCATCGAGAAGAGAAAAGATTGCACAATAGTTCTACGAACTGAATAACTGTCGGCATGCTGAGGTCTTGTTGGACGGGCATCTCAAGGTTTTACATGGTGACCCCTTGTAACGATTGTGCAAGAAGACTACAACAGTTTCATTTACCACGATTTTATTCCGTATTCAATCGAGTTACTCTTCAGAAACTGAACAATCTTTCATCTCAACAGTCAGTGAGAAGTGTGAATGGCCGTAATCCCTTCACTAGAAATCAGGAAGAGCAATGGAGAAAGAGGAATAAAACTGCACTTACTTACATAGCAGCTGCAGCGATTGGAATGATTGGCGTGTCATATGCTGCTGTACCTCTCTACAGACTTTATTGCCAGGTCAGTGCTTATCCTCAATATACAACTAATTTACTGGTTAACATGATAAATAGACAATAACAAGTATTAAAAAGGTTACACAAAAAAGCTGGAGAAACTCAGCGGGTGCAGAGGTGATTTAGGCACAAGTATTAAAAATATGTCTGTGCCTAAATGTTTTAAAACATTTTTTAACTGGTTCTTTGAAGTGAACGTTGTGATTTAAAAGTGCAGTAATTTTAACAGGTATCTGATAAAGCAACTCGTCCGATCAAAATCCCTCACTATTGCCTTCTTCCATCGTCAGAACAACAAATTGATGTATACTTCAGATCTCATGCCTGAAACTTGTGGAAACTAACAGAAATTGTTCCACAAATTTATAAAAGTTCAGTAACTGAATCGACAGAGTTGAATGCACATGCATGCCCAACCTTTTTTTTCAATTTTAAGTTTTCATTGCAATTTGGTTTTGTATTGCATTTATAAACACCAGTAGTTCATGAGGTGGAAAAAGATGTAGGAATGTGGGTTCCTTCCTGCACAACTCGAGGGGGGGGTGGAATCCTAAGGCGGAATAGATGCTGCATTTAATATCACAAAAGTCACTCTATTCGAGAAGGCAGTTATTATGTGAAGCACACTCAGACATTCTAGGAATGCAAGATGCTACTTAAATGCAAGCACATTGGTTTTTAATCAGTTTGAGGAATAGCAATAGGTAGGGGAATCCAAAAGATGTGTGCACTGATACTTTGAGTCTATGGTTGATAGAATTGCAGACTTATTACTAGCTCAGGAAAATATCCGATTGTACTTAATACCTTTCAATCTTAATCAAAACATTTTACAAATGAAAGAGTTGCATTTCTGTTAGCGGTGATCTCATATTAATTGCTAGGTCGATTGTTATTTTAAAATCTGAAGGATAGATTTTTCTAAACTGAAGGCATTAAGGGAAATGGGTAAATGGATGGATTTAGTTTGCAGGTTAGCCACGATCTTATCATATGTTGGAGCAGGCTCCAGGAACCAGTCTGAAGAAGGATCCTAATCCGAGACGTTACCTATCTCCAGGGATGCTGCCTGACCCGTTGAGTTACTCCAGCATTTTGTCTTTCACACGAACCAAAATTGGCTGTTTTATAATTTCTCTCCCTTGTTCAAGATTGCATTCAATCAAAAGATGCTTTGACAAATTGTTGCGTTGATCATCTATATTACTAAAAGTCTGATTTTGACCACTTCCTGTTGTTCTGTATATTGATTTTAGAAAAAAACGCTGCCACTTACGGCTGTGATTTTTGGCCATCTACTAGAGTCCCCCTCCGCTGTGCAGGACGAGGATTTTTCCTATCGATGAAAAATAAGAGTTATTAGTGTTTAAAAAAACGTTGAGATTCTCTCTCCTGAAGGCCACGCCCCTTCCGGAGGGACTATAAAACCCGGAAGTGTTGAGTGCCGGGTCGCAGTCTCTGCAAGATGGGGGAGCGAGAGGGTCACGTCTCTCAGTCTGAGCTATGAATAACACTGAACACATGTCTACTAAACTGTGAGTGGTTTTACTGACCTGTCTGTGCCCTTGAATATGGTTTGAAAATATAGTTTGGAAATGCTAAAGTTGTGTTGCCTTTGGTTTGGAAATGCTAAAGCTGTGTTGCCTTTGGTTTGGAAATGCTAAAGCTGTGTTGCCTAATGAAAGTTGCCTTGCCTAATTAAAGTTGCCTTCTATATAATTAAAAGTCTAATCTTGAACACTTCCTGTTTGTGCTTTATATTGATTTTAGAAAAAAACGCTACCACGTGCGGGTGTGATTTTTGGCCATCTTACTCAGAGTCCCCCTCCGCTCATCAGGTTCCAAGGACTTTTCCCATCGATGAAAAATAAAATAGTTATTAGTGTTTTAAAAATGTGGAGATTCTCTCTGATGTCAATCACTCCATGAAGGCCACGCCCCTTCTGGTGGGAGGGGGGGAGGGACTATAAAACCCAGAAGTGTGGGCATGGCTCCGTCTCTGCAAGATGGAGGAGGGAGAGTTCACGACTTGCTGTCTTTAGTGGCTTTGCACCCTGCTTGAAATGGTATTAAACTGCACATGAATTTGGTGGCCTTGCACCCTGCTTGAAGTCGTAAGAAACTGCACTTGAATTTGGTGGCCTTGCACCCTGCTTGAAATGGAATTTCAAGGAATAGCCGTCAGTCAACTGCCAGCCCACCAGCCGTGTTTAGCACAACAGTCTTGAGTGACTGAGCCGCCAGCCCAAGAATCCATTCGGCCCACAATGTCTATAGTAGCCCTCTGGAAACCAGTCCCTTCAGCCCACAACTCCCATACTAGCACTCCAGAAAGCCCCTACACTGGCCACCAATATTGGAATTGGTGGAGAGGTAGAATATTGCGTTGGGGTACCAGCCCTCCCATGTGATGCTGGGACACAGCGGGTCCCACGTAGTCTAGTATTAGCTAAAAATAAATACTGGCTGGCATGTTTGTTTATGTGCACGCATTTCTATTTCTGACTAAAACAAAAATAAATCAGGAATTGAAATGGCATGTGGTCGATGATTTTTATATATGCCAGGGTCAAAAAGATTACACTTTGTGAATAGCTCAAAGAAAAACACAAGAAACTGCATACACTGGAATCTTAAGCAAAAAAACGTGCTCGGTCTTATTGGGTCAAGCAGAATCGGTGGATGGATGGATGACATTTCTGGTCAGAGCTATTCTTTATTAGGGTGAAGCAAGGTGCTTTTATGGATGCCTAAATGAAAAGAACTAGCTGGAGACCCCAATTAATTGTATGATGTATATAAAATAAAACATTCAAAGTTGTTCTCATTTCAGCCAGTTACTTTTAGTTTTAACAAATTGTCTACTTTCAGGCGACAGGACTAGGAGGGACTCCAGTAGCTGGTCACAACATGGAACAAGTGGCCACGATGGAGCCTGTGAAAGATCGAGTTATTAAAATTACTTTTAATGCTGATGTTCATTCCAGCCTGCAATGGAACTTTAGACCTCAGCAAACTGAAATCTTTGTGAGTAATTTATGTACTAATGATATACATGATATGAGGAAAGTGATGTACCACTCAACAATACAAATTAAATTAGGGAAACCTAAGACACTTAAACTTTCTTCTTGAGATAGTTTCAATTTGGGATCATTGCAGATATGCAATGCATAAATTAGTAATTCGATTTTAATAGAACAACAGGGAACTGACTGCATTGGAAATGAGCGCATTGCTCCTTCAGATCTTGCCATGTTATCAATTGATTTTAGAGCATTGAACCAGGCCATATGTCTTTAGTCTTTGTCTATGATCTTCTCTGCAGGCCTTTTAATCAAATCCCACTTGCAAAATTCCACACCAATTTGCCTTTTTTTCTTTTGGTTTAGGTTGTTCCTGGTGAGACTGCTCTAGCATTTTATAAAGCAAAGAATCCCACTGATAAGCCAATTATCGGAATCTCTACCTACAATGTAGTGCCGTTTGATGCAGGGCAGTACTTTAACAAAATACAGGTATGGTACAATGATCCAAATGTTAAAATAAATTGATACTTTTTAAACACCTTATAATTTTGTCTAATGTGGTTTTAGGTGGATGTTTTGACTTCTGTAAGGCAATGCTTTTAAGCCCTCAATCAAAATTCCACAATTTAAGGACACCTTTCAAATAATAATGGATCTCCAAGACCATCTGTTTGTAATCTTTTTTAATTTTAAAGCTGCCATAGGGATGAGAATAGTTTGTTTTTAAAGCCAATGTATTGTACCCAGATTTTCCTGCCCCAGGCATATGTATGTTAGGGAGATTTAATATGTTGTGACATGTAAAAGGAAAAGTTTATCTGTGGAAACAGTTAAAAAAAAAATTTAAAAAAAAATGATGTATCCTTGGCGCCCATGATCGCTGTGACAGTTACTGCCGTAGTTTTGCCAGGACATCACTGTGCAGCTGATCAGCCCAACACTTTATGCTACTCGCCAAACTCTTTGAAAATTCACCTGGAAAAAGGTTTTGCCAGGAGCAAGTAATTCCTGATCAGCTCTTCATCACTCTAAATGTAATGTTTATCTCAAATAATTGAGTAATTTTAGACAGACTTCTTACTCGTCACTGACAAAAATTAAGCAGACAATAGTTGAGGGTAGAGGGTGTCTATTTTTTATAAACGGCATTGTTTTCAGAATAAAAGCCAGATATCATTCCTCTGATGCAAAGTAACAAGAAAATAATAAAGAAGTTCACCCTATTTTGATTCTGAATAATAATTTAGAACGTAGAATAATGCAGTACAGGAACAGACCCTACGGCCCACAATATCTGATCCATATTCTTCTATTCCCTTCATATCCATGTGCGTATCTAGAAGCCTCTTAAATGCCATTTTCGTATCTGCTTCCATCACCACCCCCTGACTGTGCATTCCAAGCCCACCTCTTCTGTATGTTGAAAAAACCTTGTCTCGTACATCTCCTTTAAACTTTCCCACTCTCACCTTAAAGTTATGCCTTCTAGTCTTTGTCATTTTTATATTGATGAAAACGTTACCCGTTTCCTATTCTCACTGTTTCCTGAATACGCCTCTTACAATTTTATATTCGTTATCAGTTTTCCCCTTAATCTCCAAAGCCTTAGAGAAAATGATCCAAGTTTGTCCAAGCTCTCCCTTTGACCTTTGAGCTATGGCCTCTAGACTTTGACAATTATACCCTAGGGAAATGGTTCTGACAGTCGGCCCTATCTATGCAACTCATAATTTTGTGGGATAGATGCAGAGTAAAGTTCCCCTGGCTGAAGAATCTAGAATCGGGGGTTACCCTAAAATAAGGAATGGGACATTTAATTTTTGCCTGAACATACTGAAATCTTCACTTGGATTTTGTGAATATTTGGAGTTCACCCCAGGTGTTATGGATGCTCAGTCATTGTTAATTCAGCGCAGAGATTGATAGATTTTTAGTTTTCCAGAGATGTTGGAATAGTGCAGGTAAATGGAACTGAGGTGGAAGGTCAGTCATCATGACTAATGGAGCAGGCTCAAAGGATCAGATACCCCATTCTGAATTCTGATCCTAATTCAAACTTGAATGATTTGCTCCCTTTTAATTTACAACTTGGTTGTGATTGAGGAAACCATACATGTAACAGCAACATATTCTTCCCTTTCTCATCAAATGATTTCCACTTTACTCCTAAGACCACCATACCCGGACATCCATTTTACACATTAATCATACTTGGAGACAGTTCAGAATTTTCTTTTATAGTTTTAAAATTGGTACAGTTTGTTCTAGAAAATGTTTAATTTTGAATAACGCTATAGATTTGCCTTTCCTTTTATCCTGCTATGGTCTCACCTGTTACTTTCTCTTAAGGCTAAAAAAACATCATTTACCTCAGCTCTTTGAAACCAGCATTCATTGTCGTCTTTCATAATGGCATTGTCTCCAAGGCATGAAGATCTTTCCCGTGTCAAAGGTTTCAACTGGGTTCAATGGTCAATACCTGCCTGATCAGGGCACTGTCCAGTGCCTTTCAAGCAATATTCATTATGACTTTTTGCAATATTGTTTCACAATTTATGAATTTGCTTATTTTTCCGCCTTTAAAAACCCTGACAAGTAAGATTCAAATTTGGTTCAAGAGAGAATGTGAGTTTAATAGGTGCAGCAAATTATAGTAGACTAGACCAAGTGGGACCCGTTGTGCCTGGTCCCCCAACACAACCCTTTCTCCAACGCAAAATTCCAGCACTCACCCATTGCCGACAACAGCGCAGGGGCTGCTCGTTTCGCCTTATTCGGCCTCCCTCATTTTTAAATTAAAAAAAATGCATTTGCACTTGCTAGCTAGCTTTTTAAAAAAAATGCATTTGCACTTGCTAGCTAGCAGAACTCAGTATACTTGGATAGCAACAATGTTGCGAGCAGGGCTAAGCGCAGGGAATAAGTGAAAGACCGTTGTCTTTTTTCAAAGTTTTTAGAGTATTTTGAACATTTTCATCACTAACTCGAGAAACAATATGAAATTTTCAGATAAGGCGATTTTTTACTTCACAGCGTAAATCTCTATCGGAATATGTAAAAATTTTGCTGTTTGCGTGTTGTGTTTTCGAGGAGATGTGAAACGCACACGAACATCACACAAATAAATTTTCACCCAGAGAGTGGTGAATCTCTGGAACTCTCTGCCACAGAGGGTAGTTGAGGCCAGTTCATTGGCTATATTTAAGAGGGAGTTAGATGTGGCCCTTGTGGCTAAGGGGATCAGGGGGTATGGAGAGAAGGCAGGTAAGGGATACTGAGTTGGATGATCGGCCATGATCATATTGAATGGCGGTGCAGGCTCGAAGGGCCGAATGGCCTACTCCTGCACCTAATTTCTATGTTTCTATGTTTCTAAATACACATCCAAGCTATGAGTTTTATGAATAACTAGACCAAGGGGGACCCGTTGGGTCCCGTTCACTCAATGCGCGGGAGGGGGGGGGGGGGGAGGGGGGGGGGGGGGGGGGGGGGGGGGGGGGGGGGGGGGGGTGGGGGGGGGGGGGGGGGGGGGGGGGGGGGGGGGGGGGGGGGGGGGGGGGAGAGTGGGGGGGCGGGGAGGCCGGGGGGGGGGGGGGGGGGGAGATCAGTTTTTATAAGTATATAAATGTTGTTGTTTCTTGTGTAATGTTCATCATAACCATGCAAATTGATATAACACTAGCTCAATTATGCTGGATTGATTTGCTGTCTTTCAGTGTTTCTGTTTTGAGGAGCAACGGCTAAATCCCCATGAAGAAGTGGACATGCCAGTCTTCTTTTACATTGATCCGGAGTTTGCTCAAGATCCGGCAATGGCACGTGTGGAGACAATCATTCTCTCTTACACATTCTTTGAGGCAAAGGAAGGTCAAAAGCTCCCTTTACCAGGATATAATTAGCACAGTATTGCTCTAAATATTGCATTCATTCAGCAATGTTCCTTTAAATAACGCGTCCATTGGTGAGCCGATGAAGAATCCTTACTGTTGTGATTGTTAAAATTAGATGATCAACAAAAGAATCAAAGAGCAGAGAATTGTTCTGTAAGCAGAATGACTACAGAAGTAAATTTTAAATGAATTACGGGGGAAATAAACTGCTTTCCAAGGACATAGCAGTCCATAAAGCAAATATCATGGAAGAAACCTGGGATCTAGTTTTGCAATAACATAGAAACATAGAAATTAGGTGCAGGAATAGGCCATTCGGCCCTTCGAGCCTGCACCGCCATTCAATATGATCATGGCTGATCATCTAACTCAGTATCCCGTAACTGCCTTCTCTCCATACCCTCTGATCCCCTTAGCCACAAGGGCCACATCTAACTCCCTCTTAAATATAGCCAATGAACTGGCCTCAACTACCCTCTATGGCAGAGAGTTCCAGAGATTCACCACTCTGTGTGAAAAAAGTTCTTCTCATCTCGGTTTTAAAGGATTTCCCCCTTATCCTTAAGCTGTGACCCCTTGTCCTGGACTTCCCCAACATCGGGAACAATCTTCCTGCATCTAGCCTGTCCAACCCCTTAAGAATGTTGTAAGTTTCTATAAGATCCCCTCTCAATCTCCTAAATTCTAGAGAGTATAAACCAAGTCTATCCAGTCTTTCTTCATAAGACAGTCCTGACATCCCAGGAATCAGTCTGGTGAACCTTCTCTGCACTCCCTCTAACATATAATTATTAACATTTCACCTAGTGACTTGGTTTATATTGTGTCAAGATGATCAAGATAATTTATTTAAGAAAGAACTGCAGATGCTGGAAAATCGAAGGTAGACATAAATGCTGGAGAAGCTCAGTGGGTGAGGCAGCATCTGTGGAGCGAAGGAAATGGCAACGTTTCTACCCAAAATAATAAGTGATTGAGATCTGCACAATAACAACACTTAAAAAAACATTTGGACAAGTATGTAGGCAGGGAAGGTTTAGTGGAATATGGGAAAAATGCGGTGCCTGAAACCAGCTCGGGTGAGGCATCTTGACGAGTTGGGTTGAAAGGCCTGTCTCTGTGCTCTATGCCAATGATTCGATGAAAGGTTTACTATTGAATGCCATAAGGGCACAATGTGCTGGAGTAATTCAGCAGGTCAGGCAGCATCTCTGGAGAACATGGGTAGGTGGGTGAAAGTTTGGGTTGGGATTCTTCAGACTCATCCTTAGTGGTGGTCAGGTAAGTAATGAGACGTTGATTGAATCCATGTTCTCCAGAGATGTTCTGCCTGACCCACTGAGTTACTCCAGTCCTTTTTTTGTAAACCAGCATCTGCACTTCCTGTTTCTAAACAACTATGTAGGAAGGAACTGCAGATGCTGGTTTAAACCGAACAGAACTAATGTTTCAGATTGAAGAACCATTTCTGCTTCAGTTTAAGATTCCCAACAACTGCAGCTATTTATTTTCCAACAAATATAAAATATGTTTGCGTAACATATGTAGCATAGAGCTATGTTTCAGGAAGAATAAAGAAAAAAAGGTTCCTGTACCAAAAGAAGGAATGCACGGAAAGGATGACTAATAAGACATCTTAAACAGAGATGCCCATGTTCAGTGAGATCAAGCCTTGACAAAAGCAATAATTAAAACTTTATAAATACTTACCAGCTGTCTGAGGTGGGTTGTGCTGATAATTACTGCAAGTGAAAGAGAAATGAATCAGTACAGGGTCAGAATTAGTCTTGTAGATGTGTTTGTGCTGAATTATAAAGATAAAACCTCCAGTTACCAAACTCCAGAAATGCTGCTTGACCCGCTGAATTACTCCAGCACTTCGTCTTTTTTTTTTGTAAACCAGCATCTGCAGTTCTTTGTTTCCACTATTAAATGCTGTTTTCTTTATCACAGTGAATTGCATCACTTTTCTATTTTGTCACCTCCATTGCCCACTTGAGGGGACGGCCTTGATCTCATATCCAAAGAATAGCAAAATAATCTTCTGGGATAGCTTTTCTCTCACCTTATTGAATGTTCCTAGAAATCTGACTTGGGTCTTGTCTTGAATTCTGTTGCCTCCAATCTCTTAACTGCATAATGCAGATTCAGGTTCAACATGACATTCCCCCTCCCACACCAATGTATCTGCTGTTCTTTCTAAAAGGGCAAGCAAGAAAGAGTGTTACAGAAACAGGGTCTCCAAAAGTGTAGCAATCTCAGTATTTCAATGGAGTAACATTGGTCTGCAAAATTCTGGAATGGATCCACAAGTGATTGACTCCGATGGGAATGCTACCAATTGAGGCGCAACTGACCATCACGTGACACGTCTCAAATTACCCATATCATACATCTCAGAGTAATTTCTGAAAATAAATTGTCCATTTTCATGAGAATTCATCAAACTTCTACCTCATCCTACATCATGGAAGACGTATTGACACACGAGAGGTGGTGACTGAGATGTTTCTGAGAGCTTGACTGATGTGAATTATTTGCTTGATGTCAATAAATGCATTTCAGTAAACATAGTTTGATCGTGTATTGAGATTCTAATGGACAGTCCTGGCTCGCCTTGGGTGAAATTCCACTGTAAATTACATTGTGTAATTAATTCAAAAGCATAAAGGTTTATTGCCAAGCTTGAGAGCTTAGTGGAGTTCAGGAAATTCTCACCAGCTTTTTGGGAACCTCATTGTATATAAATATGAACATGCTTGAAAATATGGTACAACTGCCTGTTTATAATCCTGTTAAACCAATCTGAAAGTCATTTTTTTTTAGGGAATCAACCTGTCAAATGTGATATTAGGGGGAAAATATTTTGGGTTTAGGATTAATATGATGCAAAATCTGCAGTTTTATTGTTGATAGCTGTATTTTATACAATTCAATTAAAGACTTTGTGATTCAACCAACATTACCTGGCATTTTATTATGTATATTTAACATTTAAACTGCAGTTATAGTATATCTACTTTCTTCTCACTTCATACCACAAGCACAAGAAATGGCAAACAATATTTGGATTATCAAGTTCACTTTCTTTATAGAACATTACAGTCCCCCATTTAATCTTAAAGTTTTGCATAAACCAGACCATGATGGAGAAGGTAAGAACAGACTCTACAATGGCGGTGTAGAATTGGACCATCATTGCCTGTGACAGATTGTGCTTCCTCAGCTCCCGCAGGAAGTACATCCTTTTTGACTGTGGAGTCGATGGTGGCCCCCACTTAAGGTCCTTGGAGATGATGGTTCCCTGGAACATAGAAGACTCCACAGATGTGACTGTGGTGTTGTTGATGGTGAGTGGGGTGAGGGGAGGGGAAGCTCTCCTAAAGTCTACAATTAATTCCACTGTCTTAAGAGCATTGAGCTCTAGGTTGTTGCGACAGCACCAGGACGCCAACTGTGACACTTACTGTTTGTAGGCCGATTCCTCCCCATCCAGATCAGTCCAATCAGGGTTGTGTCATCCGCTAACTTGAGAAGCTTGACGGAGGTGGCTGTGGAGGTGCAGTCGTTGGTGTAGAGAGGAGAGAGTACGCAGCCTTGCAGTGCTCCTATGCTGAGCGTTTGCGCATCCGAGATGTGCTTTCCCAGCCTCACATGCTGCTTCCAGCCTGTCAGGAAGCTGGTGATCCACTGACAGAGAGGTTCAGGCACAGTCAACTCGGAAAGTTTAGAGTGTAGTAGCTCTGGCACAATGGTGTTGAATCCAGAGCTAAAATCAACAAACATTATCTTCACATATGTCCCCTGGCGGTCCAGGTGCTGTGGGATGAAGTGCAGGCCCAGGTTGACTGCATCATCCACAGATCTATTGGCCCGATATGCAAACTGCAGAGGGTCCAGCAGGGAGTTTGTGATATTTTTCATCTTGGCCAGCAGAAGCCTTTCGAGTGTCTTCATGACTACAGAGGTCAGTGCGACAGGCCTGTAGTCATTAAGACAATTAATCCTTGCCTTTTTGGGTACAGGGGCAATAGTGGTGACTTTGAAGCAGGCAGGCACAGCACATGTTTTCAGGGACTGTTTAAAAATGTCTATATACCGGTGCCAGCTGATTGGCACAGAGCTTAAGAGTAGAGGGCGAAATATTGTCAGGTCCCGGAGATTTCCGGCTTTTTTGTACTCTGAAAAGCCTCTCCACCTCTTTTTATTGTTGATGATGGAGGAGTAATGTTGTGCAGTTCGGTGGGTGTGGGTGATTGGGTGTGAAGTGGTGATTGGAGGGGGGTGGGTGTAGAAGGGCCCAGTCTTTGCAGAATGAGGTCAGGGAATTGTCCTCCACTGCCTTCTGAGGCCGAGAATTCCACAGATTCACAAACCTCTGTGAAAACATTTTTCCTCGTCTCCGTTCTAAATGGCTTACCCCTTTATTCTTAAAGTGTGGCCCCTGGTTCTGGACTCCTCCAACATCGGGAGCAAGTTTTGTGCCTCTAGACTGTCCAAACCCTTAATCTATATTACTAAAACTCTGATCTTGACCGCTTTTGGCACACTGTGGTGTGATTTCCGAG
This sequence comes from Leucoraja erinaceus, assembly GCF_028641065.1. Classification (NCBI taxonomy): domain Eukaryota; kingdom Metazoa; phylum Chordata; class Chondrichthyes; order Rajiformes; family Rajidae; genus Leucoraja; species Leucoraja erinaceus. Next base: position 18,661,743 of record NC_073388.1, on the reverse strand, counting down.
AGAACGCCGCCACCTACGGCCGTCATTTTTGGCCACCTCGCTCTGCCCCCTCCGCCTTTAAGGACGGGAGGATTTTTCCCATCGATGAAAAATCAAAGAGATATTAATGTTTTTAAAAGATTTTTAAAGAAGGGTAAAGCAGTGGATGCTGTCTATATGGACTTTAGTATGGCCTTTGACAATGTTCCTCATGGAAGGTTGGTTAAGAAGGTTCAACTGTTGGGTATAAATGCAGGAGCAGCAAGATGGATTCAACAGTGGCTGAATGGGAGACGCCAGGGGGTAATGGTGGATGGCTGTTTGTCGGGTTGGAGGCAAGTGACTAGTGGGGTGCCTCAGGGATCTGTGTTGGGTCCTTTGTTGTTTGTCATGTACATCAATGATCTGGATGAAGGTGTGGTAAATTGGATTAGTAAGTATGCAGATGATACCAAGATGGGTATCATGAAGATAATGTGGATAATGAAGAGGATTTCCAAAGTCTACAGAGTGATTTAGGCCATTTGGAAGAATGGGCTGAAAGGTGGCAGATGGAGTTTAATGCTGATAAATGTGAGGTGCTACACCTTGACAGGACAAATCAAAATAGGACGTACATGGTAAATGGTAGGGAATTGAAGAATGCAGTTGAACAGAGGGATCTGGGAATAACCGTGCATAGTTCCTTGAAGGTGGAATCTCATATAGATAGGTTGGTAAAGAAAGCTTTTGGTATGCTAGCCTTTATAAATCAGAGCATTGAGTATAGAAGCTGGGATGTAATGTTAAAATTGTACAAGGCATTGGTGAGACCAAATCTGGAGTATGGTGTACAATTTTGGTCGCCCAATTATAGGAAGGATGTCAACAAAATAGAGAGAGTACAGAGGAGATTTACTAGAATGTTGCCTGGGTTTCAACAACTAAGTTACAGAGAAAGGTTGAATAAGTTAGGTCTTTATTCTCTGGAGCGCAGAAGGTTAAGGGGGAACTTGATAGAGGTCTTTAAAATGATGAGAGGGATAGACAGAGTTGATGTGTACAAGCTTTTCCCTTTGAGAATAGGGAAGATTCAAACAAGAGGACATGACGTCAGAATTAAGGGACAGAAGTTTAGGGGTAATATGAGGGGGAACATCTTTACTCAGAGAGTGGTAGCGGTGTGGAATGAGCTTCCAGTGGAAGTGGTGGAGGCAGGTTCGTTGGTATCATTTAAAAATAAATTGGATAGCCATATGGATGAGAAGGGAATGGAGGGTTATGGTATGAGTGCAGGCAGGTGGGACTAAGGGAAAATAATTGTTCGGCACGGACTTATAGGGCCGAGATGGCCTGTTTCCGTGCTGTAATTATTATATGGTTATGTGGTTATTTGCCATTCTCTCTGCTGCCCCTGCTGGTGGGAGGGGGAGGGACTATAAAACCCAGAAGTGGTGTGCCTCACTCACTCTTCAAGATGGAGGAAGCCAGAGGGTCATGTTCCTCTGAGCTGTGAATAACACTGAACACATGTCTACTCAACTGAGTGTCCTTAATGTGGTTCTAAAATGCATGCAAAAAGTGTCTATTGGTTCTAAAATGTTTGCAAATGTGTCTATTGGTTCTACAATGCTTGCAGAAACTGTCTTTTTTGGTTCTGCAATGCTTGCAGAAAGTCTTTTTTGGTTCTAAAATGCTTGTAGATAGTGTCTCTATTGGTTCTAAAATGCTTGCAAAAAGTGTCTCTATTGGTTCTAAAATGCTTGCAAAAAGTGTCACTTGGTTCTAAACTGCTTGCAAAGAGTGTCTATTGGTTCTAAACTGCTTGCAAAGAGTGTATTGGTTCTAAACTGCTTGCAAAGAGTGTCTATTGGTTCTAAAATGCTTGCAAAAAGTGCCTCTATTGGTTCTAAAATGCTTGCAAAAATTGTCTCTATTGGTTCTAAAATGCGTGCAAAAAGTGTCTCTTGGTTCTAAAATGCTTGCAGAAAGTGTCTCTTAGTTCTAATATGCTTGCAGAAAGTGTCTATTGGTTCTAAAATGCTTGCAAAAAGTATCTTTTGTGGTTCTACAATGGTTGCAGAAAGTGTCGATTGGTTCTAAAATGCTTGCAGAAAGTGTCAATTGGTTCTAAAATGCTTGCAAAAAGTGTCTAGGTTCTAAAATGCTTGCAAAAAGTGCCTCTATTGGTTCTACAATGCGTGCAGAAAGAAGAAAGTGGCTTTTTTGGTTCTACAATGCATGCAGAAAGTGTTGATTGGTTCTAAAATGCTTGCAGAAAGTGTCTTTTTTGGTTCTGCATTGGTTGCAGAAAGTGTCGATTGGATCTAAAATGCTTGCAGAAAGTGTCTAGGTTCTAAAATGCTTGCAAAAAGTGTCTCTAGGTTCTAAAATGCTTGCAAAAAGTGTCTCTATTGGTTCTACAATGCGTGCAGAAAGAAGAAAGTGTCTATTTTAGTTCTACAATGCATGCAGAAAGTGTCTATTTGTTTCAAAATACGTTGCAAAAAGGTGTCTATTGGTTCTAAAATGGTTGCAAAAAGTGTCTCTTGGTTCTAAAATGGTTGCAAAAAATGTCTCTATTGGTTCTAAGATGGTGCAAAAAATGTTGCTATTGGTTCTAAGATAGTTGCAAAAAGTGTCTCTATTGGTTCTAAAATGGTTGCAGAAAGTGTCTATTGGTTCTAAAATGTTTGCAAAAAGGGTCTCTATTGCTTCTAAAATGTGTGGGTGCACGTCGTCTGTGTGCGCGCGCGTGCGCGCGCGTGTGCATCTTCGTGCTGCTTGTGTGTGTGTCTTCGTTCTGCTTGAAAAGCTGTGAAATTGGCTTGGAGTGCTGTGAGGTTGGACTTGCAGCCTACACTCCGTGATGACTTTTGAGGTAAATTCTCAGATTTTCTTTGTTAAAATTTGACTGCTTAATCTCTCTATATATTAAAATTGTCTTTTTTATATCAAAAGCAGTTTTTATATCAAGAGGCAGTGAGCAGCAGAACACAGCAAGAGACACAACAAACAATAACTTAATAAATCCAATAATAATAATAAATTTTATTTATGGGCGCCTCTCAAGGACACCTTACAAAATTTAGTAAACAGAATACAAAACATGTAAGTGAAATGAAACAACAAAAAATAATGACAAAAAAATAAAAAATAAATAGTAAAGACATCAACAATACACAATTCAAAGACACAATTCAAAGACACAATTCAAAGAGAGAGCAGCAGCAGCTAATCGCACCAGCGTTCACTCTCCTTTCCGGCAACCATCTTGGAAACGGAACAATAAGGAGCTTTAACATAGAAACATCTCCCCACAATGGTTATCATTATGGGGGAAGGCACAATGTCCAGTCCCCATCCCCAGTTCACCCATAGTCGGGCCAATTGAGGCCTCCACAGTTGCCTCTACGGAGGCCTGATGTTCCAGGCCGGCCTCGCCGGGAGATGGTGCTCCAGCGTCAGGAGAGTCCTCTCAGCGGCTAGGGACACCTGGAACGGCCGCTTCCTTACCGGAGACCGCGGCTTCCGAAGCCGACAAGGCCGCGACAGTTGGAGCTCCACCACTGGCGATCTCATCGAGAGATCCCAGGCTCCAGATGTTGAAGTCAGCGCCGCCGCCCGCAGCTGCCCGTTCCACACAGTTCCGCGATGTTTTTATCGGCGGTTTTCAGCTCACCGGAGCTCCAGCGCGGCGACCCAGGCAAGGCATCGCCCGCTCCGCTCCACGATAGCGCTCCAGCGCTGTGCCGCCGCCGAAGCCGAGGTGCTGGAGGGTCCCCTCAGGAAAACGCCGTTCCAGGCCCGCTGATAGGCCATGAGGGCGGGTCGACGGTGCAGCCCGGAGAAAAGCTGCCTCTCCGACCAGGTAGGGATCTAGAAAGTAGTTTCCACCTTCCCCCCCCCCCCCACATAAAAAAGTCTAGACCTCCTAAAAACAAACACTGAAACTCACTAAAAATTAAAGAAAAGAGTGAAAAAAGACGGACAGCTGCTAGCTAGCAGCCGTGCCCCAAGATGGAGCCCCTTAAATCTCATCTTTAACATTTAAATTGTTGTTATATTTTAAGTCATTCACATTTTAAACTTTAATAAATCCTTTTACCACTTGCCATGCCTGCGTGCTCTTCATCACAATAGTAACCTAATAGGCAGGAAGGGTTGCGCTGTCGGAAAGAGCCACTAAGAGTGCATGGGGGGGAGATTGAAGGGAGATGGACTGAATACGTGTGGGGGTGGGGAATGGCATGGAGCAGAGTGAGGGGTGAAGGGAGGACGGATGACTGAGTGAACTGCCGCCACCAGCTATGAGAGACTGGGCTTCCAGCCCACCAGCCATGAGTAAGTGAAATGCCAGCGCACCAGCTGTAAGTGACTGAAGTGCCAGCCCACCACCCATGACTTAGTGAACTGCCAGCCCATCTGCCATGACTCACTGAACTGCAAGTCCAAAAATCCATTCAGTCCACAATGTCCATACTAGCCCTCTGGAAACCAGCCCCTTCAACGCACAACAGACTTAGTGACTGAGCTGCCCAGCCAGAGTGACTGAGCTGCCCGGCTTGAGTGACTGAGCTGCCAGCCCAAGAATCCATTCAGCCCACAATGTCCATACTAGCCCTCTGGAAACCAGTCCCTTTGACCCACAACACACATACTAGCGCTCCAGAAAGTCCCCCCCCCCCCCCCCCACCCCCACTGGCCAGCAATATTGGAATTGGTGCAGAGGTGGGATATTGCATTGGTGGACCAGCCCTCCCATGTGAAGCTGGGACCCAACGGGTCCCACTTAGTCTAGTAATCTTATATGTTTCAATAAGATACCCTCTCACCCTTCTAAATTCCAGAGTGTACATGCTCAGCCGCTCCATTCCATCAACATATGACAGTTCCGCCATCCTGGGATTTAACCTCGTCAATGGGTCAAATGGAAGGGGGATGTATACAATTAAAACCAAGACCCTTAATAACATTCATGTATAGAGGGACTAAAGGCCATAGCTCCCTGAAAGTAGCAACACAAGTAGATAGTGGTTAAGAAGGCATATGGTATCCTTGCCTTCATTGGTCAGGGCATTAAGTAAAAGAGTCAGGAAGTAATGAAGCTTAATAGGATCTCGGTTAGGCCACATTTCGGGTATTGTTTGCAGATCTGGTTGCTCCATTACAGGAAGGATTTGGAGACTTTGGAGAAGGTGCAAGAGGTTTTCCAAAATGCTGCCTGGATTAGAGGGAATTAGCCATAAGGTGAGGTTGACCAGACTTGGATTGTTTTCTATGGAATGATGGAGGTTGAGGGGAGACCTGATCTAAGTGTATGAAATTATGAGAGGCTTAGAAAGAGTAAACGGTCAGAACCTTTTTCCCACGATGTAAATGTCAAAGACTAGAGGGCATAGACGAGAGAGGCAAAGTTTAAAGAAGATATGCAGGGCAAATATTTACTCAGACAGTAGTGGATGCCTGGAACACGCTGCCAGGGGTGTCAGTGAATGCAGTTATGATAGTGGTGTTCAAGACACTTTCAGGTAGGCACATGGAAATGCAGGGAATTGGGGGTTAGAGATCGTATGCAGATTGATAAAATTGGATTATCTTGACATCATGTTGGCCATACACATTGTGGGGTGAAGCGCCCACTCCTGTGCTGCAATTTTCTTTGATCTATGTTTGGATTTTCATTTGAACAGAATGAAGAAGCTTTACATTGGGTATGGAAGCAAAGAATTTCACTGTTCCTAGTCACATGCAACAAAAAGTATTCCTATTCCTATTCCTTCCTAAACATGAAGAGCGCATTTCCAGTACTGATCACAAGAGGATGCTATTGGTACATTTCTGTCTTGCTGGCAGATACAGAGAAATGTAGGAAGGAACTGCAGATGCTGGTTGAAACCAGAGATAGACACCAAAAGCTGGAGTAACTCAGCATCTCTGGAGAAAGGGAATAGGTGATGTTTCAGGTTGAGACTTCTTCAGACTGAGAGTCAGGGGAAAGGGAAACGAGAGATATAGATGGTGATGTAGAGAGATATCGAACAAATAAATAAAAGATATGCAAAAAGGTAACAACGATAAAGGAAATAGGCCATTTCTAGTTGTGTGTTAGGTGAGAACGAGCTACAGACAATGAAACTCAAAAAGACGACTTTGAAGCTGGTTCGACTTGGGTGAGGTAGGGATGGGAGAGGGGGGAAATACAAGGGTTACTTGAAGCTAGATAAATCAACACTCATATAACTGGGTTGTAAGCTGCCCAAGTGAAATATGAGATGCTATTCCTCCAATTTACATTTGGCCTCACTCTGACAATGGATTTATTGGTTTTCATCAAAATAATATGTAATTCTTTATTTATTTATGTAATTGTGGCATCCTTGGCAAGCTTAGTGTTTAAGACAATAAGACATTGGAGCAGAATGAGGCTATTTGATCCATTGAGTCTGCTCTGCCGTTCAATCATGGCTGATCTATTTTTCCCTCACAACCTATTCTCCTGCCTCCTCGCTGTAACCTTTGATGCCCTTACTAGTCAAGAATCTATCAATCTCTGCTTTCAAATATCCATCTCCACATTAAAAATACCCATTGCCATCTGTGGCAATGAATTTCACCCATTCACCACCCTTTTGTTAAAGAAATTCCTCCTCATCTCCATTTTAAAGGTACATCCTTTTATTCTGAGGCTTTTCCCTCTGGTCCTAGACGCTTTTCCATTACTGGAAATCCTCTCCACATCAACTCTATCAAGGCCTTTCATTATTAATGCATTTTTCAACGCTTTCGTGAAATGTTGTAGACTACATAGTGAAAGTATACCCATTGTGCTGTTAGAAAGTCACAGTATTCCATACTGAGATAAACAGAAAATAAAGTAGGAATAAGCATATGTCAACTGTTCGCAATCCACATATATAATAATAATAATAATACATTTTATTTGCGGGCGCCTTTCAAAGTCTCAAAGACACCTTACAGAAATTAACAAGAGTAAAAAAATATATAATCGGAGTAAAATAAATAATAAAGACATCACCAATACACAAATTAAAGACAGGATTTGATCCAATACATGCAAATTTGCTGATCGTACAAAGCAGGATGACTGTGACAGTGGTGAGGGGAATGCAGAAAGATCTCGAGAGATGTAGCAGGCTCAGTGAATGGGTGAGGACTTACAAAGTGGAATATAAACGTGGGAAGTGTATAAGCATCCATTTAAACAGACAAAAGAGAGAAGTGGAGACATTGGAAATGTTTTGCTCTTCTTGTACACTTCATGTGCGGGTGCAGCAACCCATCAGGAAGGCAATCAGCATGTTTTGCAAGAACATGTGAGTAAATACACCTTACTGAAATTCTTGGGACGCTGGTGTGATAATTCCTGGAATACTGTGTACTGCTCTTGTTTACCAACCTAATTGTGAAAGACAGCGTTCACCAGATTGATTTTCAATTTAGAGATTATTTTAATGAGGAGAGATTAGACAGTCTACACCATGCTCTTGGTGATCCATAAAATGGCAGGTGATCCCATAAAAACATAGAACATAGAAATGTGCAGCACAGGAACAGTCCCTTCGATCCACAGCATCTGTGCTGAAAATGATACCAAGCTATTCAGGGTAATTTTTGTACACAATATTGAATGCCTGGAACACTTTGCAAGGGATGTTGGTGGGAGGAGATACAATAGCGGTATATATGAGGCTTTTAGACAGGCACAAAAATATGCAAGGTATGGTGGGGATATGGATGACATGCAGGCATAAATGATTCATTTAACTTGGCATCATGTTCGTCACAGACATTGTGGGCCCAAGGGCCAGTTCCTATATTGTACTCAAGAAGGAACTGCAGATGCTGGAAAATCGAAGGTTCACAAAAAAGCTGGAGAAACTCAACGGGTGCAGCAGCATCTATGGAGCGAAGGAAATAGGCAACGTTTCGGGCCAAAACCCTTTTTCAGACTGATAGGGGGTGGCGGGCAGAAGGAAGGGAAAAGGAGGAGGCGGAGCCCGAGGGCTGGGGGATGGGAGGAGACGGCCCGAGGGCTAAGGAAGGGGAGGAGACAGCAAGGGCTAACAAAATTGGGAGAATTCAATGTTCAAGCCCGCAGGCTGCAGACTCCCCAAGCGGAATATGAGGTGCTGTTCCTCCAATTTCCGGTGTTGCTCGCTCTGGCCATGGAGGAGACCCATATTGTATATAGAGGAGATCCTATATTGTACTGTTCTATGTTCTAAAGTCATCTACTTAATTATTGGCCGAATATCACCAGAATGTAAGAACGTGCATAAATTGTATGCAACCTTCTTTTTCCGATAGTACCACCTCCATGTATAACTATTAGCACAAATAAAAACAACTGATGATGGTGGAAATAAAACAGAAAATGCAGGTAAAACTCCGTAGATCAGGTAGCATCTATGGAAAGAGAATATTGGCTTTGTGACCCTTTATTAGAACTGGGGGGAAAAATATTTTCTATAGGAGGGATTGTTTGCATACTAATTCAAAATGTGTTCAGAACAGTCTATATTATTACATTGATTTTCTTCGCCATTGGCAAGAATGCATCTTGTGGAAGAACATGATTTGTAACAGAAATATTTATGTCTGGCTGGGAAAATTTGGATAACACAAATTAATCTATTTATCCTGTAATAATGACAAGTGCTAATAGCTTTGATGTTAACATTATACAATCTAGGCTAATAGTCCATTATGGGTTCAGACTGTCAGAGCATTGGCAGAGGTAGGCATGTCATCCAAACATATTATTAATAGTCACATAAAGTAATTTCAAGGCCCAGATTAATTAAAATTCCAGACTGAAATGCATAAATACATATTTAATTAAATTTGTTTTCTGTTCGATCTTTGTAAACGTGCAGAATGTTGCGCCCCATTTTCCAACTGCATTAATGATTTAGTAACACATCTAAAACTTATCATACAAATGATTACTGTCTCGTTGCAATGAATGGAGTAATTTAGTAAGAATAAAAAATATTTTATATTAAGAAAATAGTTTAAAATATTTAAGACGTAATTTAGAAAACCAAATGCTGAATCTTTATCTTGTTTTTACTAAGCCCTCCCGTTATTTCATTTCCCAGCCCATTTTTGGACAGCCAGGAGTACATAAATGGTGATCTAGCACCAACGTCTGAAGAGAGAAACATGGAACTGCAAATGCTGGTTTACAATACAAAAGAGCTGGGGTGGATCAGAGGGTAAGGCAGCATCCCTGCAGAACATGTATAGGTGACGGTTCGGGTCAGGACCCTTTTCATACTCGGGGCTGTGAAGGGATATTGGAATGACTTCCAAAGCTGTCTTCTCTACCAACATGGAATGGGTGACGATTCAGGTTGAGACCTGAAACGTCACCCATTGCTTCGATCCAGAGATGCTGCCTGGGCTGCTGTTACTCCAGAATTTAGTGTCTATCTACGATGTGAACCAGCATCTTCAGTTCCTTCCAACACACTTCTCTACCAACACAATATGTAGGTATGTTTCAATACTTACCTTCAGTGGCGCTGCAGTTCTGCCACTGGCCGTGTGCGCAATTTTGGCGCCTTTGAGGGGGGGGGGGGGAGGGGGCGGGGTGAATTAAAACGCGTTTTTTTCCTACCTTGTCCTGGAATATATTTGGTTGGAGTGCAAGCTTTTGCTGAAGAATCGTTCACACGGGCGTTCTGTGTATTTTTTATTTTAATCGCCCGACATGTTCAGTGCTGGAGTAATTTTAAAATCAGCTTCTAAAGCCGTAAAAGCCGACAACAGGGACGGATTTAAGGTACAGGACAGGTAAAAGAAAACCGTTTATTTTATGTATAAAAGTGCTCCTTAAGATGCCTTTAATTCACATTTTACGTTGCGAAACGGTGGTTTTTTTCCCCCATACGAACCGGCAGTATTTATCGTGCCGAAATGGGGATTAAATTCACTGCAACCGCAACGTTCCAAATGATCGCGTTCCAGAAAAACCCACTCGCAAGATGATTTAAATCCCATCCATTATTATTATTATTATTATTATTATTATTATTATTATTATTATTATTATTATTATTAAATTCTTTCCATTTTGGCCTATAAATCCATGACAATGAGATTTTAAAATTATGTTATATTGTGAATTCTTGTGTGAATGTTATTTGGACACTTAGGCTATTTAAAACTGTTAATTTATTCTTAAGAAATGGATAGATGTTTAGATCTAGTAATTGAATTTTGGAATTATCTACAATTAGGTAACTAACTAATTATATGCTTTAATTTAAAGTCATCTAAGTAAGATTGTTTCATATTTGTTTCAGAATGCTTCAATCTATAATAGCTGAAAATGTCTTTCAGTTCTCTTAATTTTTAAGAAAGTTATGGGCTTTGACTGTCCTAGGTCACAGCTTTTGTGTTAAGTCAATGGAAAAGCAATAGGGAACAAGATGCTAATTTCCGAGTATGAAAATGGCCATAACTTTTTTAATACTGAAGATATGAAAGTGGATTAGGTGTCAAATTAAACTTCTTTTACGCTTTATCTGATGGGATAAATTACAGACTTGATTTTTTAAATCTCAAAATTTAGTAACATTGCTACAATATGGATGGGAAAATGTGAGTGGATTGAGCATTTAAACGTGCAACCTCTCTTTCTGTTTAGGAATAAGCAATATTGTATTTGAAATGTGGAGCAACTCCAAAAAGAAAAATAATAACTGATGCCATGGAGAAAAACTAAACAATTCTACTTGGAGCAGAAGATAGCAAGAATATATAAAGCAACTGGAGGCATTTATTAGAAGTGATATAAAGTTCCACAGATAAAAAAAACATCTTAGACCAGTATTGATTATGTTGTATAGCTGAACAAAAAGGCTCTTGTGCTCATCAGATGACCACAAACAACAGCTGTTAAACTTTGGTGGTTTGTGAAGGAACATTTGAGTACACCAACAAAAATGTGCAGATTTCTCTGCCATGGTGCTGTGGACAAGTTGGGCAGAAGGAGCTATTTCCACATTGTATGACTCTGTGACTGCTTAATTCTGAGAGGTTTAATTTATTCCGGAACAAATGAGGAGCATTTTAGTTTCCTTTAAAATACATGGTTGCTCCAGTAAAACGTCCATGTTGTCCCCCCTCTGCCAGCCTCAAAACTAAACGTGTAAAAGGGAAAGAAGGTAAGCAGCTAACACCACTGATAATATTACACTTGCCCAGCCAGGTGGAACTGCAAGCGAATGAATGGTGTCATTTATCATTTTAGTTCCCTTCTTGTGGATAGTTCACCCACTCAGTTCCTTCAGTTAATATCAGAGCACAGGATCATTTCTGAAATATACTTTCCAGATAAGGCAGGCACAATGTTCTGTTTTGACCTAGGATAACCTTTATAATAGGCATGAACATATATCCGATGTATCCAGAGATACAACCATGGAAGAGAGAATGAATGATTTGATGTATAGTTAAATGCAAGATCTGTTTTGAGACACAGTAAATGGATGACTTTGAAACTTCATAACAGTGGAGATTGCCAAAAGCTCCCATGAGCAATATAAAGCCAATTTTCAAGGATGCAGAAATTTCTTTGCTGTATTTCTAGTCTCCTATAATTGCATGCATGACACAAGCAGTTTTTTATTATTAAGGTGGTGACTGACTCTATCATGTTTGGGAGACGATCTATCTCTTGTCTGTTCCTTACACCTCAGCTTGACAACTTTCTCATTCCAAAATAAGGGACAAATGGTCAAAATACGGGACAAATTCCCAACAGCAATTTGTTGACCAACTCGGTTGTGGCTGGGTGAATGATGAGTTGGTCCGGGAGCTCGACAGCACACAAAGCCCAGCCGGCTGGCCAGCTGAGGAGTTTTGGCCCAAGTGATGTCGCGCGCAAAGTCCAGCACCCCATCCAACTCATGAACCGATGATAGGCCATGAGAAGGAGGAGTGGTGGTTTTGGTGGGAAGCCAATGTACGAAAGGTGGAGAGCTGGTTGGGCTGCCGACCGACGGGGCCATGGGCGAGATGCTGCTGCTGCACTCCATGGGCTGCACGACATCTGGATGGGTGAAGGGGGGCCGGACGCGGCGCTCCGACCCGACAGTCATAGAAACATAGAAAATAGGTGCAGCAGGAGGCCATTTGGTCCTTCGAGCCAGCACCGCCATTCATTGTGATCGTCCCCTATCAATAACCCATACATGCCTTCTCCCCATATCCCTTGACTCTGCTATCCCCTAGAGCTCTATCTAACTCTCTTAAATCCATCCAGTGACTTGGCCTCCACTGCCCTCTGTGGCAGGGAATTCCATACATTCACAAGACTATGGGTGAAAAAGTTTTTTCTCACCTCAGTCTTAAATGACCTCCCCTTTATTCTAAGACTGGTCTCGCCCAACATTGGGAACATTTTTCCTGCATCTAGCTTGTCCAGTCCTTTTATAATTTTATATGTTTCTAATAAAATCATCCCTCATCCTTGTAAACTCCAGTCTCCTCAACCCGAGTGGTAGCAGTCAAATACGGGACTTGGGCGGTCCTGTATGTGACATACCAATTTAGCCCAAAATAAGAGATGTCCCGGCTAATACGGGGCAGTTGGCAACTCTAACTGTATCTGAATGTTTATGCTAAAGGCTTCAGGCCTCCTTTAACAGTACAATCGCACAACATGTTATATTCTCCTGTGTAGAAAAAGAGGAGCACTGTTCTCCTCTACTTAATAGATTCAAGCATGTCACAGGCTTTCAAGAACAAAGTTCATTGAGACAGCATAGGATGGAAGTTGCTACTTAAGAGAAAGTGATTGGTGCAATATACATATCTTATGATGCTCTTTGTTGTGGAGATTGTTAAAAAAAGAAAATAGGAATGAGGAATTAAGATAGGAAAGTTGGTGAGAAAACAAAGAAAATAACAAATTAAAAGGACAGAAAAATGATCAGAAAGGTAATAAACTGAGAGAAAAGGGAAAGAAATGGGTGGCGAGGAAGAAGGTGACAGAACCATAAATAGATGGAGATGCAGTAAGGGAGAAAGGGAGGAAGCCTGAGAGCCTAAGAGAGCAAATGAATAAAAGAAAGAAATGTCTAAAGTACATTCAAGGATTTCCCAAGAACCATGATGTTTTGAGCTGTCTGGATTTTTTGTTAGCATACAGGTTCAATGCTTGTTAACATGCAGGTTCAATGTTTGCATTGCATCTTTATTTCCCAATTCCTTTTCTCAGAAAAGCATGGAACTTGAGCCTTTATCAGAAGTACACCAGCTGGCAACACAACATATTGCTGTGCAGGGCCAGCCTTAAGCCGATTGGACCGATTTTTCCAAATTGGGCCCCGCGCCCAATGGGAGCCCGGCGTTAATTTTCCGTATGTAATATGGAAATACAAATTCGCTTTGTTAAATAAAGATTTAAAAAAAAACATTCGCCATACGGATTTTTTACAAAACTTACATGGATAACAAGCGCTGCATGGCCATCAGACAAAAACAATGTGTTAACTACTACTGCAGAACTTGTTAACAGCCAGTAGTTAACAAGTAGTTATACAATGTGTCATCAATGCATCGATCCACATTCCTCAGTAATTGTATTTGTGTTTTTGAAGAAGTATTAATGACGCTGTGTTCCTTTGAATAAAATTCACGTGGCGTCATTAACGCTTCTATCAGGATAATAGAAAGCAGTGAACATGCACCTTCATGGCCTCCTTCAGAAGATTGAAATTAATGGCTGACCTTTATTGAAGGATTATGATGCAGGCTATCTAAAAACCAGCACATTCATTTATTTTTACCCAGATAGGCAATATAGCTTTTTTAAAAAAAAAGTAATAGGTTTTACAATGAATAAAATCCGTAAAACTGCCAACAAAATCATTTTACTGAATTTATAACTAATTGATGACTACATTATAAGTACAACTGTTGGCCCTGGTATTGCACAAACACCAACACTACCAGAGATGGATACAAAATGCTGGAGTAACTCAGCGGGACATGCAACATCTCTGGATATAAGGAATAGGCAACACTCAGGGTCGAGACCCTTCTTCAGACTGAGAACCAGGGGAGAGGGAACACTACCAGTGTGGTCTTCCTCCTCCAAATACGCTGTGTTGTGATATTCTGAAGTTTTATGTTTTCATACACATTCATGAGATCTGAATGTAAAATAGTAGGCCCAGCATTTCATCAGATCAAAGACAATGAGGAAGATCATCACGAGCATAGTACGAGAAATATAATCTGTGCTCTTGACAATGAAGGCTGAGCTGTACCTCATAGTCATACAGCATGGAAATAGGCCCTTCAGCCCTGCTTGCCATGCCAACCAAGGAAGCCCATCTACACTAGTCCCACCTTCCCACATATTCCTCTAAAACTTTTCTATCCATGTACCTGTCCAGATGTCTTTTAAATTTCTGCCTCAACTACCTCCTCCGGCAACTCATTCCATACACAAACCACCCTCTGTGTTAGGCCTTCCATTCTTGTACAAGATCCAAACTCCAATTACTCACCATGGCTCCATACTCCTGGGGGCTCTCACCTAATAGATATCAGCTGTTGTTCTATTGTCAATAGTTATAATTGATCCAGCATCAACAACCCTTTTGGTTGAACTGGGGTCAGCTGGGAGATTACAGTGACACAAAAATTTAAACAGAAAATCTAGGAAATACCAGCAAATCAGGCAGCATCTGCAGAGAGAGAGGCACAAGTAGAGTTTTCAACTCAATTGTTTCCCGTCTGTCTGTCTGTCTGTCTGTCTGTCTGTCTGTCTGATCTTGACCACTTCCTGTTCTGTATATTGATTTTAGAAAAAACTCTGCCACTTACGGCTGTGATTTTTGGCCATCTTATTCAAAGTTATTAAGAAATGTTGAGATTCTCTCTCCTGAAGGCCACGCCCCTTCTGTAGGGACTATAAAACCCGGAAGTGTTGAGTGCCTCAGTCAGTCTCTGCAAGATGGGGGGAGCGAGAGGGTCACGTCTTTTAGTCTGAGCTGTGAATAAGACTGAACACATGTCTACTAAACTGTGAGTGGTTTTGCTGACCTGTCAGTGCCCTTAATGTGCTTTGAAAATAGAATTTTGAAATGCTAAAACTGCGTTGCCTTTGGTTTGGAAATGCTAAAGCTGTGTTGCCTTTGGTTTGGAAATGCTAAAAGCTATGTTGCCTTTGCTTTGGAAATGCTAAAAGCTATGTTGCCTTTGGTTTGGAAATGCTAAAGCTGTTGCCTATGGTTTGGAAATGCTAAAGCTGTTGCCTATGGTTTGGAAATGCTAAGGCTGTGTTGCCTAATTAACGTTGCCTTGCCTACTATATTATTAAAAGTCTAATCTTGACCACTTCCTGTTTGCGCTTTAAATTGATTTTAGAAAAAAAGGCTACCACGTACGGCTGTGATTTTTGGTCATCTTACTCAGTCCCCTTCCGCTCATCAGGTGCCGAGGATTTTTCCTATTGATGAAAAATAAAAGAGTTATTAGTGTTTAAAAAATGTTGAGATTCTCTCAATCACACCATGAAGGCCATGCCCCTTCTGGTGGGAGGGGGAGGGACTATAAAACCCAGAAGTGTGGGTGTGGCTCAGTCTCTGCAAGATGGAGGAGGGAGAGATCACGACTCGCCTGCCAAAGAATCCATTCGGCCCACAATGTCCATACTAGCCCTCTGGAAACCAGTCCCTTCATCCCACAACACCCATACTAGTGCTCCAGAAAGCCCCCCCCCCCCCCTCCACTGGCTACAAATATTGGAATTGGTGGAGAGGTGGAATATTGCGTTGGGGGACCAACCCTCCCGTGTGATGCTGGGACCCAACGGGTCCCACTTAGTCTAGTATCACTAATATATATGGGAAATTGTTGGCAAAGAAAGAGATAGTTTAATAACACGAGAGACCTGGTTTCTGTGTCTATTTCATCTCACAGTAGTACAAAACATATTTTAGTCCAGATTATTAATTCAGTTATATTTTCTAAATCCTCAAAAAAAGATTCTTTTTTATAGCATGTTTCACAATTCAGGCTGCCCAAAATGCTTTGTAGCCAAAAGATTTCTTTTGATCTGTAGTCGATAAAATAGAAGATGTGGTAGACAATTTGTACACAGACAGCAATGTGAGAATAACAATAAAAAGCTTTGTTAGTGATAAAACCAGGAAATGAATGAATTGAAACTTTAACATTGTTCTTCTTCACAAACATTGCCCGATCTGAAAGGATTTTCCAGATTTCCCTCCCTCCACCCCCCCCCTTTCCTAGTTCTCCGACCAGTCTGACTGTCCCCTTGATTAATTTGTATCTCTGTATGCTTCATTGTCACCTTCTCTTAGCTAACAATGGCCTATTCTACATTTTCCTTGAACCTCATCCCCTTTGATGTCTCATTTTCACACTTTACACTTCCTTAGTCTCCCTCTCCCCTGATTCTCAGTCTGAAGAATGGTCTCGACCCAAAACGTCACCCATTCCTTCTCTCCAGCGATGCTGTCAATTGCGCTGAGGTTCTCCAGCAAATTGTGTCCATCTCCCAGATTTTCTATTTTTATTTCACTAATCCAGCATCTGCGATATTTTGCTATGAGATTATGTTGTCGGTGTGTTGAGTGAAGGATACATATCAGCTGGGAGAAGAGCAATTTAGCTGCAATTTTCCAATCTGTGGTTGTGATGAGAAGTTTATTTGCTAATGTAAATTTCTGTCAGACCTTGTTTATAATTTCCAAATTCTAGCACATTACAATTATATTACTAATCCCCATTCCCCTTGGGCTGCAGTGTGCATTGTTTCTGATTACCATTTTATCACTATAAATTTACCGGCTTCATTGATTAATCTACTTTGCTCGCAACTTTTGAATTCTCTCCGCGTTGTCATTGCCAAGCAAGGTTACTACTGTCCTAAAGATATCCAATGCATCTTGTGTAACAAATGAATATTGTTTCACCCCATCAGACTTCAACTTAATGCGATCAGTATTGGACTTGCTATCAATAAACTGGACTTCCAGTTTCTTACAAATGATCAAATTGCATTTATTTTGACATTATTCATGGGTGCTGTGTTAACATATTCAATGTAGGGACATGGATTGTATGCTGGTAGATACGAGATGGTATTGGTATCATGTTTGGCACAGACATTATGGGCCGAAGAGTCTGTTTTTGTGCTGTACTGTTCTTTGTTCTTTATTCAACTTTTTCTTATAAGGTTGAGATTTAATATGTATATGAACATGTAATAAACATGCATAATTGGATAGATTTCTGCATATAATAGGTTTAGAGGAATATGTGCCACATACAGGCAAATAGGCCAGGTTCAGGAAGCAACTTAATAGACCTAGAAGAGTTGGACTGCAGGGCCTTTCCTTGCTGTATAACCATGGGTCTATGTTAAAATAGATGCATATTGATTACGCAGTCATTGCTTTCTACATTAGAGTCCCATTGTTGGATGATTCATAGTCAAAAGGAGGTACAGCATAGAAACATGCCCTTCAGTCACTGAATCCTTGATATCAGCCACTCACTTTTATCCTATATTAATTCCATTTTAAGTATCCCAAGGATGAGTCTGAAGAAGGATCCCAACCCAAAATGTCATCTATCCATATTCTCCAGAAATGCTTCCGACCCTTTGTGTTACTCTAGCACTTTGTATCTTTATTTGTTCTATTTTACCATTCACTTCCTGACCTGCGGAGTGTTTTCAACTTTTTTTCGCTTTTCTGCCTACTTATTTTTCATGTCCTCAGCAATTTCTAACAAATTATTTGCTTTTGGAATGTAATCAGTGGTGTATTGTGGGCACATGCAATGGCTTCTTTGCACACAGCATGGACTCACATAGCAAATGAACTAACCTGTGGGTGGATTATGATAGTACACAATGAAGGCAAAATACTTCACGGAGCGCCCAGAGACCTTCATGTTCTACTCACTCTATTAAAGGATTTACATTAAGCAAGTAGGTGTGACCATGGTCCACAAGAACCAAACAGTCCACAAGAACCAAACAGTCCACAAGAACCAAACGCCACATGGTGAATGGGTATATTTAAAGAAGGGTTCCGACCCGATACATTACCTATCCATGGTCTCCAGAAATACTGCCTGACCCGCTGAGTTGCATCTCATGAGTGATGCAGCTTGACGTAATTAACAGATGTGGAAAGGAATATATCCTCCACGTGGTGATATAGGAAGCTGATGGAGGAAGGTTATTAATATTATAATAATAATTATCCAGAACAATTCCCTAATACATCTCTAAATTACATGTTGAAGACCTCCTTTGACCATGAAAAAGACCTCCTTCGACCTCCTTCGACTATGTTGAAGACTTTCTTCGACTAGCTACGACTAACTTCGGGAAAATTGGACACCGAATAGTGAAGAGTGAAGACGACCTCCCTTCGACTATGATGAAGACTATCTACAACTACCTTCGACGATACTCGATTGCCTACGACTAACATGCCGACCTACTACGACCTAGTACGACTAAACCTACGAGTAAAAAAGTATCGATTTTTTTTCCCATGGCGACCTTTTTTTACTCGTGGGCATTTTTTAACATATTGAAAAAAATGGCGCGACCTAGCTGAGGCCTCGAGGACGCGGAGACCACTCTCGAGCATGAGGGAGTGTTACGAAGACCTCCCACGACTTTGTGTCGACCATGCTGCGAGTATGAGTGGAGGGCAAACTCGCCAGAACTCACGGATTAGGTCGCCCAAGTGGAACCGGCCCCTAAGGTATCAACATTGATTACGTGCTCAGGTATGTAGTTAGGCAGGAATTGTTGTAAGTGTGCTTCCATATTGAAACCGACCAGTCTCTGAAAAATACAACATGACTCAAATGAGAATGCAGGCTGCAGAGGGAGTGTTGTTAAGACTGACGTCATGTTAGGTGTTGCATATACATATGGTTTGAATTTAGCTCTTGTTTAGGCTGCAATTTTCAGCAACAAAAAATAACGTTATAAGAAAAAGTATTTTTATATAGAACTACTCAACAAACTTTAGTTTCTGTAGATTATTTCAGCACAGTTCAACTGGAATTCAGCTGCAGTATTTATATAAATTGATTATTCATGTACACACCAATGCACAGAGGAAATGAATCCCCGATGTAACTCCTAACATTATATATAACATTTTGATTTTGTTTTCTTTCCCATTAAACTGTATGTTAAAAGCGAGCATGCCAACTTCACAATTAATGTAACAGTATCTCTTACCAACAGAGTGTATAGTAGGCAGCAGCTCAGTACAGGTGCCACTGTCACAAGGACCTAAAAAACACTATTTACTTGGTACTCCAGGTACCTACAGTATGTACGGTAATCCTATGTGTGGAACAGTATAACTCTACAGGTAAGAAGGAGTAGGGTTTGTTGGTTTGGGAAAGCAGATAGTTTATATAATTTTAATATCCTTCCGGCATCAGCTTCCTATATCACCAGGTGGAGGACATTTTCCTTTCCACACCTGTTAAATAGTTTTATTAGAAGCAATGTGCAGTAGTATAAACAGTGGCATATGACAAAATACATTTGATGTACATCTTCCGTTTTAAATTTAACAAGAAAGAAATAGAACAAGAGAGAAAGAGCAAGAAAGAGAGAGAGTGAAAGAAATAGTGAATGTGTAAACCCCTAGACTACCAGATAGTGCAGTCCAGGAGTGAATGAGTAAAAGCCTATAGAAGAATAAGAAGACAAAAAACAAAAATAATAAAGAAAAATAAAAAAGGGACCTTTACATGTTGATATACGTGCTTCGTATCTCACCACACCCATCACCCTGTCCGTGAATCGGTTTACTTCCAGAGTTGTGTTGCACCATACTATACTTGTAATGAATCAATGAAAGGAGACCATATCTTTAAAAATTGCTCTGATTTTCCTGCTAAGATGAGTCTCATATCTTACATCTGTTAAATACTTTAAGCTGCATCACTCATTTGATGTCTGTCAAACATCCTTTGGCTTATACCACACAGAACAATATTCTGTAGTAACAAGGAGCTGCAGATGCTGGTTTACTAAAGAAAGGCACAAGATGCTGCAGAATCTCAGCGGGTCAGGCAGCATTTCTGGAGAGCATGGCGAGGTAACGTATTGGGTCAGGACCCTTCTTCAAATATACCCATTCACTATATAGCTTTCGATTCTTGTGGACTGTTTGATCAACCATTCACTACAGTGCACCAGCAGTTAACTCCTGATGTTCAGATGCTCCAGCTAGAAACTTTGTAAAGTAAGTGATAGACTGTGGACACGGAGTGTGGATATACTGTGGACATGCTGTGGACTGACATAGAAGTAATTGGAATACCTGAGTTATACAAGGAGCGTTTCCTGCGATTAATTGGATTGCAGGCTGCAGTACTGATGTAGGTCTGAAATAATTTTGATATAACATACTAAACCCATAAGCCAAAGCTTCAATTTAATATCCACATACTAATAATTTACACTTATTTAGTCGATATTAAACATATTGGAATGGTAGAGAGGGTAGTTAAAAATGGAAATCAATGGTCTCCAGCTCTCCAATTTGCAATTTGTTTCTTTTCCATTGCTGTCTGCCTCATGCAATGTGAGAGCGTTGTCCTTGTGAGCATTTCATTAACATGCTTAAATCAAGCTCACTGTCTATGTGCACGTTTCCCAGGGCTCTGGAAAATTGGCAGTAACGGAGAAGTGGAAGACTTAAATTGTTGAAATTCTCAGCTTAGATTCTGTTTTGCTTTTTTTTCTAGTTTGTTTCTTCCTTTATTTTCTTTTTTTTCTTTTTTTTCTTTTAATCTTTTTTTTATATACATAAGTTTTCTTTTAAACATTTAACTATATTTGCATAGAGACCGGAAGGTCTATATTCAATGTGTATTTTGATACTGGACTCATATTTAGGTTATACCTGTTATTAATGTAATCCTGATCCCTAAGTATCAATATCATTGTTATGTTTATCATTATTCTTTTTGTTTTGTTTTTGTTTTTGGAAAAAAATCTAATAAAAAGATTTTAAAATAAAGAGAAGTGGAAGTTGGCAGCACAAAATAAAAGCAGAGATTATAGAAACATTCAATATGATCATGGCAGATCATCCAACTCGGTATCCTGTACCTGCCTTCTCTCCATACCCCCTGATCCCTTTAGCCACAAGGTTCACATCTAACTCCCTCTTAAATATAGCCAATGAACTGGCCTCAACTACCTTCTGCGGGAGAGAATTCCAGAGATTCACCATTCTCTGTGTGAAAAAAGTTTTCCTCATCTCAGACCTAAAAGATTTCCCCTTTATCCTTAAACTGTGATTGATTTAAGATTATTCTGAACCAGGATAAAATCTGGACATTGGGGTAAACTGGAGTAAGGCAGATTACAACGTTATTAGGTAGAAGCTGGAGAGTAAAATTTGGAGCAGTTGTTGATCGGTAAGTCCGCATCTGACACGCAAGAGTCGTTTAAAGACCAGTTGATCTCAGTTCAAGACCTGCATGTTCTAGTGAGGAGGGATATGGGGAACCTCGGATGACCAAAGAGGTTGTAAATTTGGTCATGAAGGAAAAAGAAGTGTAGGTAAACCGAAGGAACTGCAGATGCTGGTTTACAAACTAAAACGGCACAAAGTGCAGGAGTAAACCAACAGGTTAAACTGGAGGTCATGGATCGGCAATGTTTCGGGTTGGGCCATTTCTTCAGACTGGTTGTTTTAGGGGCAGAGAATGCTGGAGGAGAGATCAGGGCGGCACAAAACCCGGCAAGGTGGGTATAGGTGAGGGGCATTTTGATTGACAAAAGGATGGAGAAAAGCCAGAGATTAAAAAATTAAGTTGTGAGATAAGGAGAGAAGAGGAATGAAATGTGAAGCCAGAGGAAGGAATGTAGGTGGAAGGGGATGGGAGAGGGGGGGGGGGGGGGGGGGGGGGGGTTGGATAGTAAGCTTCCCAAATGGAATATGAAGTGCCGTTCCTCCAGTCTCCAGTTTGCAGTTTGCATGTGGCCTCAATCTGGCACTGGAGATGGCCCAGGATGAAAAGCTCAATATGGGAAGTCATCTCTTAGAAACATAGAAAGATAGAAATTAGGTGCAGGAGTAGACCATTCGGGGGGGGGGAGGGTGCACCGCCATTCATATGTTCATGGCTGATCATCCAACTCAGGAATCCCGTACCTGCCTTCTCTCCATACCCCCTGATCCCTTTAGCCATGTGGCCACATCCTCCCTCTTAAATATAGCCAATGAACTGGCCTCAGGATACCCTCTGTGGCAGAGAGTTCCAGAGATTCTCACTCTCTGTGAGATTCATCAGCTCTCTCTCCATAAGCTCACAACCTTTTCATCTCTGGACGTTACTCTACCTTCTGCCAATCAAAACCCCCTACCAGGATTTGTCTCACCCCAACTCTTTTCCAGCTGTCTCCCCCCTACTGCCCCCAGTATGTTCCCAACCCAAAGCATCACCTATCCATGTTCAAGGTTTGACAAACTTGGGTCATTTTCTCTGCTATGGTGGAGGTTGAGGAGAGACCTAAAGAAGTATATAAAATTATGAGAGACAAATATAGGGTAGATTGTTTTCCATTATGGAAATGTCAAAGACTAGAGGGCATAACTTTAAGATGAGAGGGGCAAAATTTAAAGGAGATATGCAGCACAAATGTTATACACAGAGAGTGATGGGTGACAGTGCTGCACTGCCACACATGGCAGTGGAGGCTTACATGGTAGTGGCATTGCTTGGTTTTCCATACTAAAGATGGATGATATTCTTCAACTGCAGCCCAAGTAATATATTGTCATAGAATCATGGAGTTGTACCTGTTGAATAGGCCTTCAATCCTTCGCTTCTGTGCCAATCATCCTGCCTATCTTGTCACCCCACTCACCTGTATTACTTCCAGATCACTTGTCGCATGTCACATTGAAGTATCTCTCCAAATGCCTCTCATATTCATCCACCATCTCCTCCGGCAGCTCATTTCTGATGCCAACTGCTGTTTGTATGAACATTTTCACTCACAGATTCCCTTTAGAAATCATGCCTTCACTTTAAACCTGTGCCCTCAGGTTTTAGACATTACTGCAGTGGGGAAACGGGCTAATTACCCAATATAAGAGTAAACCAGCATCTGCAATTCCTTGCTATTTCTTGGATTTTTTCTGCACTCTGTCTCTAGCATAATCACATCTTTCCTGTAGTTTGGCTACCAGAACTACACATGATTATCCAAGTGCAGCCCAATCAATGTTTGTACAGCTGTCACATGCATCCCATTCTTGCACGCCTTCCTTGCCACCCTGTCTACCCATGTTGCCACTTTCAAGCAACAATGTACTTGTAGCCCTGGATCTCTTTGTTCAACAACACTCCCCAGGGCTTTCATTCACTGTGTATGTTCTGTCCTTGTCTAACCTCCCAAAATGCATCGCTACGTTCCCAGCTGCAAGTGCTGTTAACAGCAACTCTACCACTGCGCTACCCCAAGTCATTCTAATCCTGCCATATATATGAAATTAAAATTATATTCTCCAATCCACAAAACCAAATGCCAAATTTTCACTTCTGCCTTAATATCTGGACTCACATCCATAGTGTTTGAATGTAGACCAGCATTTCTGTTTAGAGATCATAATCATAAAAAAACATTACATCATGATTTACCTGAAAATTATTGTTTTTTAAAGTAAAAATGTGGTTAGATCCTATTTTACAGCTGAAAATTCATGGCAGCATCTGTATGTTAACTTTAACTTAAATAACTGGTTACCCAGGACGTGGAGTCAAAGAGAATGTGTGTGTGGTTGACAGCATCGTTCCTGGAATGTTCCGGCAATGCTGACCATTTAAATGTTGATGTGCAATGATTCATGACGTTTATTGCATTCACCTTGTCTCTCTTCACTGCCATCAAGTTCGAGCTGCATAAATTTAATTATTCTTCAAGGATACATTGGTGATAGAGAAAATTAGAATCATTAACTGAAATTTAGGTCTTCAATCCTAACCAGTAATGTAATGTAGTCACACAGTTCCTCATTTTTTTCTTTCTGCTGCCTCACAACTCACTAATCTAAGGTTCAATCCAGACCTCCTGTGCTCTTTCGTGGAGTTTGCACCTTCTCAGTGTCATCACATTTGTATCCCCCTCTCTAGCCAGGGCTTGCAGGTTGGTAGCTTGTTGCACCAGTGTGTGGTTGAGCATAGTGGGATAAGTGATAGAGTCTAAGGGAGATTGTGGGAAAGTGACAAGAATGAAACGGGATTTGCGTAACCGGGTGGTCAATGACTGGACTGCAATTGGTGGGCGGGGAGGTCTGTGCTTGAATCATACAATTCAATGACTTTATGATACTATGACGCAGTATACAAGGGGGAACTTAACAGGGCCAATATAGTGCGAGGGAATGTGAAGAAAGGAACTACAGGTGCTGGTTTATACCAAAGATAGACACAAAGTGCCGGAGTAATTCAGTCGGTCACAAAGCATCTCTGGAGAAAACGGATGTGTGACGTTTCGGGTCGGAGCCCTTCTTCAGACTTCAGAGTCCAGCAATGTTGCCTGACTGGCTGAGTTACTCCAGCACTTTGTGTCTATCTATAGTGCGAAGGAAGTCATGTAAAATAAGAATTGGTAGTCAAGGTGATCCTTCAATCCTTCTCCCCTCCTCCATGTAAGCTAACAATAATCTCCAAGCCTTTAATTGGCAAGAAAGAATAAGTAATGAGTGGGTTAACATATGATGAACGTTTGATGGCACTGGGCCCCTACTCGCTAGTGTTTAGAAGGATGAGGGGGATCTCATTGTAACTTACCGAACAGTGAAAGGTCTGGATAGAGTGGATGTGGAGAGGATGTTTCCACTGGTGGGAGAGCCTAGGACCAGAAGTCAAAGAATAGAATAGAATAGAATGGAATGTTATTTATCGTCATTCAAACCTGGGTTTGAACGAAATTCCATTTCTACAGTTTTTTACATTACAAACACAATCCAAGACCCACACTTAACACAGTTTACATAAACATCCATCACGGTGAGTCTACAACATCTCCTCATCTCCTCACAGTGATGGAAGGCAAAGTCTTTATCTCTTCCCTTTGTTCCTTCTCCCGTGGTTCAGCAGTCCAACTGCAGTGCCAGGGCGAACTGGGGCTCCGATGTTAAAGCCCCCGGCGGGCGATGGCAAGTCCTGAGGCCGTTTAAGCTACGCCGGGCGATGTTAGGCCCCGGCTCCATGTCCTTAAACCCGCGATTCCAGCGGGAGAAGTCGCCATTGCGGAGCTCGGAAAAGCGGTCTCCCACCAGGGACTTGCGAGCTCCCGATGTTCCCGTCCACTGGGTCTGCGGCCGGTGCCTCCGAGCTCCAAAAGTCGGGTCGCAGCCGCGCACCACCACAGCTCTTCCCGCTCCGAAGTTGGCCAGCTCCGCGATGTCAGTTCCACAGGCTCTGCAACTGGAGCCCCCAGGTTAGTCCCGGCCGGAGGTCGCCGCCGGCTCCACGATGTTAGGCCCAACGACATCCGAGACTCGACAGGGAATAGTCGGGTCCCCGCACAAGGAAGAGATTAACGGTTTCCCCCACAGCCCCCCCCCCCACCAACCCCCACATATACACAGCTAAAAAAAACAACAACAAAAACTGACTCAAAGACATACATTTAACAAGACAAAAAATAAAAAAACACAGACGACTGTAGCCCATAGCCTCAGAATTAAAAGGAAGTTTCTTTCGGAAGGAGATGAGGAGGAATTTCTTGAGTCAGAGGATAGTGAGTCTGTGAAATACATTGCCACATAAGGCTGTGGAAGCCAAGTCCATGGATATTTCTAAGGCAGCGAAGAATAGATTCTTGATTAGTAGGGTGTCAGGGGTTATGGGGAGAATGAGGTTAGGAGGGAGAGATATATGTCATGTTGGAGTGATGGAGTAGACTTGATGGGCCAAATGGCTTAATTCTGCTCCTATAATTTATGAACTGGTGAACTTGTATACTGAGATACCTACTGGGCTATTTTGAGCAGGTATCTCAAGGCACCAGAAAGATACCTTCATTGATGCCTCAGCAAAATCCTCCAAATTCACTGAAAGGATAAATGAACCATCATCAGTGTCTCCTGTAGGTTGACAACCTCAGCCATTAAAGACCTAGTTGCACTCAATTGGCTCCGTTGGGCAGGCCACAGTATTCACATTCCTAACACCGGATTCCCAAAAGATACAATCCAGTCAAGGGTTCAAACCCGAAACATCACCCATCCATTTTCTGCAGAGATGCTCCCTAACCTGTTGAGTTACTCCAGCACGTTGTGTCTATCCAGTCTGGGCTCTGTTTGGGAAAGAGTTGCACACTATTTTGCAAGCTGTGTATTCACTTGCCCCATCAGGTATTCATGCCCATCAGTGGAAAAAAAATCTGCATACCCCCCCATGGACCTCATCAGTTGTCCTAGGACCCACAAAAACACAAGCTAAGAAGACAAGAAAAATGTTAGTTAGATGGATGTTTTGCATTGAGATTGAATTCAAATACCCATGAAAAACTATTTTTTCAGCATTATGCAATTGGAAATCAAATTATTCAGGAGGGAAATGTGATGACAACAATCTCTAAGTTGTTTTGCATCTGCCAAAAGGCAACTTTTATTGTAGATTATCCTGAAGTGAGTTTTTTTCCAAGCATGGCAATGGAGCTTGGGTCATGCTGTTCTGGGATTACTATTATTGGGAATTTTGTGACTAAGCTAGAGAAGATGGTTCAATAGTTCAATAATATACTGTGACAGTATACCAGAGTCGCTAGGTTTGGAGCTACTTTCAAATCCAAGTTATTATAACTGCAGAGTTCTTAACCTGCCCATAAAGGCCCATTGTCCTGACAGCGTTGCAGGTGTTGACCTGGCCAAGCATAGCCGTTAGTGCTGCACCACTCCGTGCTGATGCAGGTTGCGTCTGGTCCGCTCACTCGGTCTCCAGGAGTGGCGCTTGATCCAGCTGAGTTCCAGGCTGCTGCGGGGCCTCCAGCAAACCACTCCACCATAGAGCTGCACTGCACTGCCTCCCACAACTGGTCCACTTACCAGCCCTTTGTTCCTTGCATTCAC
Source organism: Leucoraja erinaceus (assembly GCF_028641065.1). Taxonomy (NCBI): domain Eukaryota; kingdom Metazoa; phylum Chordata; class Chondrichthyes; order Rajiformes; family Rajidae; genus Leucoraja; species Leucoraja erinaceus. The sequence goes on along the minus strand of NC_073388.1, from coordinate 18,634,621 downwards.
TACCACCATCGTATTTCTTCACCCTTCTCTCTAGTCCTTGGGGACGAGCAGCGCAGGGCTTGGTGGCTTCCCTCTTGAGGAGCCGTTTCCAGGCTCTGTGATGGGTGACCCAGGCCTGCTACCGGAGGGATGGTTGGCCACACGGCACCATGGTAGCGATTCACATGGATATGGCCTGGGTTGGATTATAAGGGGAGATGAAACACACTGGGTGTTTCCCCCAGAACAAAAAGGGAGCAAGAAGTGACATGATCGAGGTATAAAATTATGTGAGGCATAGATAAGATAACTAGCCAGAGTCTGTTTCCACTGAAGGAGTGTCTCAATCTTGAGGGCATATGCTTACGGTGAGAGGGAGGAGGTTTAAAGTGGATTTAAGAGGTATATTTTTCACACAAACAGTAGTTAGTGTCCAGAATGAGCTGTCAGAGGAAGTGGTGGAGAGAGGAACAGTAACAAAAATTAAGAGACATCCAGATTTTGAATGAGCAAATCAGGGAAGGATGTGGAATTAATGTAGACAGGTGAGATGAGTAAAGGTAGGCATGATGGTCAGCATGGACACAAATTTTGAACGGACCGAAGGGACTAATTTTTATACCATACATACCTCTCATACTCGAGGACTCCCTCAGATTTTTAATACAAAAAAGCTGTGGTCTAACGTGCAGTTTAACATTTTTAACTGACTTGTGTCCAAAGCCTGCAAGGTAAATCTAATTTAATTAATTTTTAGGCCAAACAAAAAGTGTTCTGCTGTAAATAAAGCCCATTTAAAACTCATGTGGAACGCGCTGGGGTGCTGGATTAGTGCCCTCAAATGCCGAGAAAAATACTGCGGGATATAAAAGCATCTATAGGGAGCGATACCTTTAATAGTTTGAAATAGGTTGGCTTTTAAAAACTACGTTTTGGGTCTTGCAGCGATTCTCCGTTAAAACTGAACAACCTGCGATTGGAAATAAAAATCGCGTACTTGCGCCACAAACCTACTGGCACTGTTTTGATAGTCTGGTGCAGAGAACTGACGATTGCTCTCTTCACACTAAAGCACTGGTGCATCTCCTGGTCCTTGGGAGAGTTGGACAGGGCAGCCCACTACATTGATGCAAAGCTGCATTACCCAACTTGTGGTGACCAAGGCCTTGGGCGCACCCTTGACTTTGTTACCATGGAGGAGATAATGGAGTGTGGAAATTGTGCAGCCAGACATAAAGCATAGAAAGACAACAGGTTTCATCGTGTCCTCCAGGATTCGATGAGATAAGCCATTGGCAGCCTGTCAACACAAGGAGAAACCTCTGCTGCTGAGAAACAGCTTATGCTCTCTTGTCTAGTCACAGAGCAACTGTGAGCTCTGCAACTCAAAGCTGAGCAGCCACACCACTCATGCAACCCTCAGTCAACCATGGAGCATGACGTTAACTCACTTCACACCTAGTCGTGTGGTGATGAGATCACTTTAACCGAGTCATTGCTGCAGGAGAGCCAGCCCTCAATTCCAGCACAAAGCACATAGCAGTGAGGTTTGCAGGCTTCCATGCCGTCCCCAACACAGCAACACCACATCTCACACTATATCCTGCAACAATTGCCTATCCATACCTGTCTCATTTCTGAGAATGCACACTGAGTGCTCAGTAAGCTTCCAGAGTAATTAGAATTGATGCCTGCTAATAATTCCAAATATGTGGTACCAATTCAGCCAAAAATGCTGCAAAATATATTCGCAAAGATATTTTTTTTAAAACAACTGTTATTCCAATTCCGCAAATCTTTATTTTAGTTAAACTTCTCTCATCCCATGGAATAATTTGATTTTATCGGTCAGTTATTTTTGAAATTTCTGACAAGTACTAGTGCCAATCTAAATTACTTATCTTGGAACGATCAGTACATTGGCCAGAATATATAAGGGGAAGGGGGGGAGGAAAAATACAGTCCAAAAGCAACTGCTTTTAAAAGTAAGCTGCATAACCTTGTGACATAAAATGGCCTGTGCAGAAATGAGTGTGCATTTGCTAGGTCTAATTATCAAAAGATATAGACGATATATGTCAAATATGAAATATTGACATAAAAGATCGATGAAACCATTTCAAAATGGAGTTGGAGAGCAACGTAATTTCATGACTAAGGATTGTAGCGTTGAGCTGCAATAGGAAAGAGCACAATCAGAAAAGAATGTAATTAAGGATCATTGAAAAAAATCAATGGTCCTGAAAATGGAAATGGAAGTAGGAATACTGGATTAATTGATTTGCTGCAGAATGGAGAACAAAATAAATCCAAGGCATTTATTTTAACTGTCTGAAAAACACTGACTTGAGCTATTGAATTTTAATTCCTCAAGCACCACAGATGAGTTTCTCATCTGAACATAGTGGGGCTGCAGCAGCTTGTGCCAAGTATTACTTTGTTTATCAGCAGTCCTGGGGATGAATATAATCTATCTATATTACTAAAAGTGTTCTTGACCGGTTTTGGCTTTCTGTGCTCCGATTTCCGAGAGTACGCCGCCACCTACGGCCGTCATTTTTGGCCACATCGCTCAGAGCCCCCCTCCGCTGCATGTGTGCCGAGGATTTTTCCCGTCGATTAAAATTGACAGAGATATTAATGTTTTTACAAAATTCCCCATTCTCTCTGCTGCCCCTGCTGGAGGGAGGTGGAGGGACTATAAAACCAGGAAGTGGTTTGTCTCAATCAGTCTCTGCAAGTGGTGTGCCTCAATCAGAGTTCTGAATGACACTGACGAATGTCTACAGCACTGTGAGTACCCTTAATTTGGTTTGAAAATGAAAATATGGTTAGAGATAAAAAAAAGCACTGCCTGCAAATGGTTGTTTGGGTTTGGGTTGAAGTAAAAAGGCACTCTCTCCCCCCTCTCTCTCCTCTCCCCCCCCCCCCCTCTCCCCTCTCCTCTCCCCCCCCCTCTCCTCTCCCCCCCCCTCTCCTCTCCCTCCCCCCTCCCTCTCCCTCTCCTCCCCCTCTCCTCTCCCCTCCCTCTATATATATATCCCTCTTCTCCCTGTCTCTCTCCCCTCTCCTCTCCCCCCATCCCCCTCTCCCTCTCCCTATATTTAAATCTTTATATTTCCTTATCCCCCTCCCCTTCCCCCCCCCCCACCTCCTCTCTCTCTCTTTCTCCCTTCTCCTCCCCCCCCCCTCTCCCCCCTCACACCCCCTCTCCCCCCCCCTTCCCTCCCCCCTCCCTCCCCCCCCCTCCCCCACCCTCCCTTTCCCTCTCCCCCTTTCTCTCCCCCCCTCCTCTCTCTCCCCCTCCTCCCTCCCACCTCCCCCCCCTCCCCCCTCCCCCCCCTCCCCCTCCTCCCTAACCCCCCCCCCCTCTCTCCCCCCTCCCACCCTCCCCCCTCCCCCTCTCCCCCCTCTCCCCCCCCTCATCTCCCCCCTCTCCTTCTCCCCTCTCCCCCTCTCCTCCCCTCTCCCTCCCCCTCCCCCCCCTCCCCCTCCCCCTCTCACTCTCCCCCTCCCCCTCCCTCTCTCCCCTCTCCCTCCCTCTCCCCCCCTCCCTCTCCCCTCCCTCCTTCTCCCTCCCTCTCCCTCCCTCCCTCTCTCTCTCTCTCCTCTCTCCCTCTCCCTCTCCCTCTCCCTCAACATCTCTCGTCAGATGTTTTGATCCATTTTTATTGCTGCTCTCCGTTAATCAAAACACACACTTCCTAGCTTTCTGATTCCAAAGTATTTTAAGTGGTAAAATAACGCAGAGAGTTAAAGGTACGTTGAACATGTTTTTAAATTACCAAAGGTGACTGAAATAGATAATTGTGCTGCTTAAATATAAGGGAGAGGGAAATGGAGAAGAAAGAAGAATGAGGAAATAGGAGGGGGGGGGGAAACACCACGATTTTAATTTTATGTTTGAGTTATAATTTGGTTGTGGAGTTGGGTAATAAAATTAATTCGCTTCCTGTTCACATTACTTTTTTTGGCTTAACCAATATAAGATTTTGAGCTAATTTTACTGTATTATCCCCCAACCTTTATGAAGATTGTGAATGATCTATTGACGTCTTGACAAAGTTAACTATTCACTACTGCTGCTGGGTAATTCGGGATGAAGCAAGCTAAAAGATAAAATGTTATGTGGTTGCATTGGAACCTCCAGGATTCCACCATCTGCAAAGTGTAACCTGCCTTGTTCATTGGGTCAAGTGTATACCCAATACCCAATTATTTCATAAACATTATTTTGCAAGCATTCCCCTCGTTATGAGCTTATTCTGACATGATTAAAAACATAACAATTGCCTTGTTACCTTGAACAAACATACGTTTCTGTTTTTGGATCAGAGACAACCTGTCCATTGAATGTTTTTTTATTTCTTTTTTTGACCGTTGACCTGATGTGTAGTTTACTGAGGGAAGATGGTCACTGCTGCAGTTTCTTAGATTTGCCATTATTGGGAAAACTGACGGCTAGGTCTGGCTGCACTGCATTGGTGATCTGCATTTAGACTGGGAAATGACACTTACTAGAAGGAATTAGTAGTAAATAAGCTATTTTTAATTCATCCATTGGTATTGCCAGTGATGTCCATACCCAATGTTAATAGACCTATTTGCTCTTGAGAAGGTGATAGGCAACTGCTGCCTCCACCCACTGATGTTGTGGTGAAGGTTCTTCCATTTGGTTGAGATTTATAACATTTAAATCCAGCAATGATGAAGGACTATCATTGAATTCCCAAGTGAATATAGTATCTGACGGATAGAACTGTTGGTGGTGACAATCCTCTTTCCTGATGTCTATTCACTATTTATTTATTGATTGATCTGGGCATCAATGCCATTTATTGCCCATCTTGTCGGGCCCTTGAACTGAGAGACATGTTAGAGGGCATTTCAACGTCAACCATTTTGGTGGGGCTAGAGTCGCATATGTGTCAGGTTGAGCAGGGAAAACAAATTGTTTCCCTGAACAGACATTATTTTACCATTAGATGACCAACAATTCATCCAAAACATTAGATTTTTGTTAAATACCATTGTTAACTGCATTTATATTTCACTGCTGCCCTGAGTCTTTGGCTCGTTATTGCAGACCTCTGGATTTTTAATCTGGTAATTTAGTGTTTGTGCTACCATTATACATTGCTAAGTATTAAATGTTTCAGAATTAGAGTTGATATTAAAGAATCCTTGATAAAATGTTGCATTGCATCTTGTAGGTGATTTAAAAACTGCAGCTACAGAGGAATGGAAGTAGAGGAGTCAAATGCTCATTGAGCAAGTTGGGAACCATTGAGGTAGGCCGCCTCAAAGTCAGACCCGGGGAACAAAGGGTGAAGCGGGCTGTGTAAGGAGAGGGACGATGGTTCACGGGATGACCGGAATGGAGGGAACAGCTGAGGTGGGCCTTTATGGCCAACTGCAACAGGGATTGTAAAATGGCATCAAAATGACGATTTGTGCATCGAGGATCAGTGGGCTGTTCTGCACATTCTGGGGATTAACCAGGGGATTATGCTTATTTATGGTGATAGTCTTGCTGATCTGTATGCATAAAAGGTATTTCACTGTACCCTTGGTGCACATGATAATAAAGAAATCATTGGACCATTGAACCATTTTCCTTTGCTGATCTGGTGCTCCTTGAGAGTCGTTTGAACTGCACTCGTACAGGAAGTGAAGCAGATGTTCCCTCATACTGAAGGTTTATGCTTTGAAGATGATGGAAAAGCTTTTGACTGTCAAAGTGTATCATTTAATCAATCAACCAATCAATCAATCAATCAATCAACCTTTATTGTCATCTTGCAAAGCAACAATTGTACAGTGCAAAATGAGAAGGCGTTTACCACATAATAGCTAGCCTCTGAGTCTGACCTGCCTTAATATGGCTGATCCAACAAAGTATCTAGTCAATGATGGGTCACAGAATGTTGATGGTGAGGATTATGGAGAGAGTCTTGCTGATCTATATGCATAAAAAGTAAACTGTACAACTCCTCCTGCTTCTGTCGTGGGATAGACTGACTCCCTACAACCCCCCACACCCTCCCCCCTCTCCAATCTTTGCAAATCCCCAATTCTTTCCACTCCTTATCACTTTAATTTAATGTTTCAGGTATCTTGTGTTTTATGACTGTTGGCAAATCAATTTCCCTCCTGGGATAAATAAAGTTTTACCATATCTGCCATATGATGCCAGAACCATTGAAAGTCAGGAGTATGTTGATAGACTTAGTCGTGCTGGAAATGGTTGTTGGTTCGAGCTGGTTTGGTACAATTATTCCTTGCAGTAATCAGTCCAAGTGGGATCTTTGTCCAAGCCTTGCTACTGGCAGGTCCAAACCGTTTCTCTTTCTAACATGTCACAAATGGAATTAAATATTCTGCTAATGTCCTCATTTTTAAGCTTATCAGATAAGGATAATTGAGTTGGTGATTTAGCAGATGTTGGTGTAACTCTCTGATGCAGCAGGGTCTTGAGCATATGGCTACAAGGTACATCCATGGGAATGAAGCAATTAGTACGTTCAAGATGATAACCACCTGCCTGCCTCATTCCTGCTAACTGGGGTGGATTAAAATTGCTCTCTACAGAGGTTTAAAATATTTTTTATGGAAAGGCATATGAATTGCCAAAGGTTATTTCAGTTAATTTTTTATAATTATTTTAGATGACATAATGGGGCAATTTTTATTCTGGAATGATAAAATTGATGGGGAAACATAGTCAGCCAAGTCATATGATCACCCAGCCGTCCATCTTTCTGAGGCACTTGGGACTGAGCAGTGGCTGAAGAAAGTTAAAGAACTTCAGTATCACAAAGCAAAAATAAATTAATTGTTAAGGTAGATAGTCTTCAACATAGTCGAAGGAGGTTGAAGGAGGTCTTCGACATGACATTTTTTCAAAAGGGGCCATCCCACTTGGGCGACCTTATTGGCAAGTTTAGAAGAGTTTTTAAAAAATGACATGTTGAAGACCTCCTTCGACTATGTTGAAGACCTCCTTCGACCTCCTTCGACTATGTTGAAGACCAGCTATGACTAACTTTGGGAAAATTGGACACCGAATAGTGGAGAGTGTAGACGACCTCCTTTGATCTCCTTCAACCTCCCTTCGACCACCCTTCGATTATGATGATGACTATCTACGACTATCTTCGACTACCCTCGATTACCTATGACTAACATGCCAACCTACTACGACCTACTATGACTAAACCTACGAGTATAAAAAGTATCAATTTTTTTCCAGGGTGACCTTTTTTTTACTAGCGGGAATTTTTTTAACATATTGAAAAAATGCCGCGACCTGGCTGACGCCTTGAGTACGCAGAGACCACTCTCGAGCATGAAGGAGAGTTGTGAAGACCTCCTACGACCAAGTCCGAGACGTGTGTGGCACCCTACACCCCCTACCAGAGTAACCATGTGCTAGTCTGATCGATAGTGACTTCTAATTCTTACGGCAGCATAATGGCGCAACAATAGAGTGGATTCCTTATAGCACCAGAGAACCTGGTTCGATCGTGATTACGGATGCTGTCAGTATGGAGTTTGTACGTTCTCCCTGATTCCTTGTTGGTTTTCTCTGGGTGCTCTGTTTTCCACCCACACTCCAAAGATACACAAGTTTGTAGGTTAAGTGGCTTGATAAAATTATAAATTGTCTTATTTTGGATTATAGATACAGCACGGGAACAGGCCCTTAAGCCCACGGATCCACGCCGACCAGCACCATTTACACTATCCTTGACACACTTGGGGCAATTTACAATTTTACCAAGCCAATTAACCTACAAACCTGTACGTCTTTCAAATGTGGGAGGAAACCGGAGCTCCCAGGGAAAACCCACACAGGTCACGGGGAGAACGTACAAATTCCATATAGACAAGCACTGCATCGGATAGCATTAGTGTGTGGGGATCGCTGGTCAGTGCCGACTCAATGGGCCGAAGGGCCTGTTTCCACGCGGTATCTCTAAACTAAACTAAACTATACTAAATTCTTACACTGTATGTTCTTGAATAATTAAGTGGCCAAGAGTACTGTCTTAGCTTGATGCGGATGTTGCCGCCTTGATTTTGCTTTATCCTCTTTCTTAGTTGTTTTACTATGAAATCAGACAATACCTATCCAGGCATTGAAGGCGGATGAAGTAGCTTTAGCTAAAGAGGAGTTGCAGAATCATAGAAACATAAAAAATAGGTGCAGGAGTAGGCCATTCGGCCCTTCGAGCCTGCACCCCCCCCATTCAATATGATCATGGCTGATCATCCAACTCAGTATCCCGTACCTGCCTTCTCTCCATACCCCCTGATCCCTTTAGCCACAAGGGCCACATCTAACTCCCTCTTAAATATAGCTAATGAACTGGCCGCAACTACCTTCTGTGGCAGAGAATTCCAGAGATTCACCACTCTCTGTGTGAATTTTTTTTTTTCTCATCTCGGTCCTAAAAGATTTCCCCCTTATCCTTAAACTGTGACCCCTTGTTCTGGACTTCCCCAATCATCAAAGTTTCTTTCCTACCCCATTTGTCCATTACAAGGTTATTCTAAACAATTCTGCAGCTATTTTTTAGGGAACATTTCAATTAGAAAATTAAAAAACTGGCATGGTTGGTTGCAGAGACATAGTGCAGAAACAAATGCTTTGGAACCTTGCGTTCGAAGGGGAGTTATTTTAATGACTCATTGCACAGCTAAGATGTGTGCTGTATAACATTCATCTTCAAAGCATCACTGCATGGTCCAGAAGAGCCAGAGGCAAGAAGATCCAGCAAAGATTCAGCATAATAATCCGTCCACTGAGTCTGGGTGGAATGAGGAGGGTGAGATAGGGGATAGAGTGATGTTTAATTCAAGAAATGAAGAGTTGGCTGGTCGAGGATCTGTGTTATCACACTCAATATATCACAGCGCCTGCCGAAGGAAAGGACCCAGGAGAGTCACATAATTGGCCTCGTAGCTGGGAGAAGATTGACTTTCTTGATAGGAAAGGAAAGGTTGCAATGTGATTAGACATTCTGAGCTACACATAGTAAATTACCAAAGAGCAAACAAGGGCAATGCAATGTCAGCAAATACCAGCTACGTCAGGGGATGGGTCCTAGATAGTTGCGGAGGACTTCACTAGCTGCAACATCAACCATGCATTGAAGAACTTTAATCAGGAACAGTTGTCAGTAGTGTTCTGGGTAGTTAACTGGTTTCTTGACCACTTCCAAGGTTGATACAAGTATTATGATGGAAACGAATGGCATCTTCATTCAATCACAATTGTATCTGTATGTTCCATTGCTATTTTAAAGATTAATAGCCTTAAAATTGGATTGCACGGCAGTGTGTTCTTACAGTGCACAGCAATCCAATGGCAACATAACCCTTAGCAAATCAAGTCAGTGATTGTTTTTGTATGAAATGATGTCAATCACAAGATTGGATTTCAGTCTTCCAGTTGGAATCCACTATGCTACATTTAGTCCCGGGAATTACCTGTAATGGCGTCTGTTGTAATACAATCCTTAGGCGATTTATTCCGGGTTACATGGATTTTGAAGTTACTTCTAAACAATATGCATTGATGTTGCTTGGCTGTCATCATGGATAGTGTGCCTGTAAAGGCTGACTCCGTTCTTGGATTACTGTGGAGGAAAGGAGCAGCAACTGTGATACACGGCGTGCCAAAATCACAATTAAACACATCTTTCTGGGTGCAAACTATGCTGGTACCCATGCACTCTTCTTTGCAACCAATTTTGTGACCCAATTTGGTACTAACACCATATTTTTTTAGGCCAAGGAAGAAGAAATCCCATTTTAGGCAACATTTTTACTCCAAGATATTTTGACTTGGTTATTTGATGGTGAGGGTAGGGGGGGTTCAAGGTGTGACGATAAAATGACTTAAAACAATATGTATTTTTAAAAACAAGGAACTGCAGGTGCTGGTTAATACACAAAAGGACACAATGTACTGGAGTAACTCAACAGGTCAGGCAGCATCTCTGGAGAACATGGATAGGTGACATTTTGGGTCAGGATCCTTCTTCAGCCTGAAGAATTCTTCACTGCAGTCTGATTGAGGGTCCTGACCCAAACCGTCACCTATCCATGTTCTCCAGAGATGCCGCCTGACCTACTGAGTTACTCTAGCACGTTATGTTCTTGTAGTTATTTTTATGTGTCTTTCTGTTTATTTTTAGCCAGAACTAATGGGAAGCTGGTCCATGCTTATTGCATTGTAATTCTGGTTTTGTAATATTGAATGCTTTCTCGTCCCTAATGGTTGCGAAGGATCGAGCCATTTGTTCTACAGGTAAAGGATCTAGTCATGTCCTTAGAAACGACATGAACTGACCAGTGGGAGTATTCACAGACAACTTTAATCTCTTCCAGATGAGATTCCTCCTAGCAGGTAAAGCAGACCAATTCCAAAAGACGTGGTCTATGTTTCTGGACCTATTACAAGTATGAGGTGCAATAGTAATTAAAAAAAAACAAACAAATATATAAATAAGTGGTATCAGGACCTGGTAACGGGAGGTAAAATAACAAAACAGACTTGGTTGGTAGTCCCCTTTCTGCGGAGTTTAATGTTATAATAGAGCGATTGTTTCTATTTTCTCTCTCTTTCTTTTCTAGGGTCTATTTTCTCACTTTACTTCCTTCTCTAACTTCTTTCCTAAGGGGCTTTCTTTTCCTTACACTCTTGCACTGCACGACTCTCTTGCACTTTCTTTACTTTCCTTCTACCTTTTTCTTAAAGCTCAAAAAAAATGAAGCGGTACAAAAAATGTATTAAAATATATGTGTTGTGTAGGATTGTAATTTACCGTACTTCTAATAAAAATAAAATTAAAAAAAAAAAATTTAAAAAAAAAAACTTTAAACTCTTCCTACTCCATTCTGAGGTCATAGAAACATAGAAAACTAGACCAAGTGCAGACCCGTTGGGTCTGTTCCCCCAAAGTGCGGTTGTGGAGGGAAGGGGGTTGGGGTGTGTGGAGGGGAGGGGGATTTAGGGGAGGGGACGGTGGGGGAGGGGAGGGAGGGGGAGAGAAGGAGGGGGGGGAGAGAGAGAGAGAGGGAGAGAGGGACAGAGGGAGAGAGAGAAGGAGGGAGAGAGGGGGAGGGGGGGGAGGAGGGGGGGGGGGAGAGGGGGGGGAGGGTGGGGGGGGGAGGGGGGAGAGGAGAGGGGAGAGGGGGAGGAGAGGGGGGGGGGAGGAGGGGGGGGGGAGAGGAGAGGGGGAGAGGAGAGGGAGGGGGAGAGGAGAGGAGAGGAGAGGAGAGGAGAGAGGAGGGGAGAGAGGAGAGGGGGGGGGAGAGAGGAGAGGAGGGGAGGGGAGAGGAGAGGGGGAGAGGAGAGGAGAGGGGGGAGAGGAGAGGGGGGGGGGGAGAGGAGAGGGGGAGAGGGGAGAGGGGGGGGGTGGAGAGGAGAGGGAGGGAGGGGGGAAAGGGAGGAGGTGGGGGGGGGGGGGGGGGGGGGGGGGGAGAGGAGGGGGGGGAAGAGAGTGCCTTTTTACTTCAACCCAAACCCAAACAACTATTTGCAGGCAGTGCTTTTTTACCTCTAACCATATTTTCATTTTCAAACCAAATTAAGGGTACTCGCAGTGCTGTAGACATTTGTCAGTGTCATTCAAAGCTCCGATTGAGAAATACCACTTGCAGAGACTGATTGAGGCGAGCGAGGTGGCCAAAAATGACGGCCGTAGGTGGCGGCGTACTCTCAGAAACCGCAGCACAGAAAGCCAAAACCGGTCAAGAACAGAGTTTTAGTAATATAGATAGGTGCAGGAGTAGGCCATTCGAGCCTGCACCGCCATTCAATATGATCATGGCTGATCATCCAACTCAGTATCCCATCCCTGCCTTCTCTCCATACCCCCTGATCCCTTTAGCCACAAGAGGGACATCTAACTCTTAAATATAGCCAATGAACTGGCCTCAACTACCTTCTGTGGCAGAGAATTCCACAGATTCACCACTTTCTGTGTAAGCGGTCCCCACTTGCTTAATGAAGACCACTATCATCCCAGTGCTGAAGAAAAGCAAGATCTCATGCCTTAACGACCACCATCCAGGGTTTTTTCCTGGGTGGTCGGGTTTCCTCTCACACTCCAAAGACCTACTGGATAGTAGGTTAATTTGCTTTGCTAAACGATTATTAATGGTCCCGAGTGTGTAGGATAGCGCTAATGTACTGGGATTGCTGGTCGGCACGGACTCAATGGGCCGAAGGGCCTGTTTCCACACCGAATCTCTTAACTAAATAAAACTAAAGACAACCTGCAAAGACAAGTTTTTTGTAGGTGAGTGACACTTATTTTGACTTTAAGATCAATTCAAGCACATGTTTAATTATTACTTTCAACAAGTTCTGTAAATCCACGGTCTGTCTAAGTTTGTCTTACAGATTTTGTCTTGCAAACATACACAAGTATCTGAACTGTTCTCATGTTAAAGTTACAGTCATCCTAACTTACAGAAACTTTGCCCGGGGATCTATGCCCCAGGTGACTTAAGTTAAATCTGACATTTATTTGCTGAACTACTGCTATGACAACACCAAGCATAGCTCCACAGGCCAACTGGAAACCCCTACTTTTGATAAATGTGCCTCTTACTTTCATAGCTGGAACTGGCATTTATTTGGAGTTTAGGAATCTCAAAAGTGAAGGCATTCAGCAAGGACACTCATTCCCTTACAAATATCTCCTTGGCAATGTCCTTCCATTGACACTCCCTCATCTATTTGATGTCTTTCTCCAGTTTTTCACTTGCTTCTGGACTCATGAATGCGGACCATTTCTCCTTTTGCAGGCACAGTGGCGTAGTGGTAGTGTTGCTGCCTTTCAGCACTAGAGACCTGGGTTTGATCCTGACCAAGGCTGCTGTCTGTATGGAGTTTGTACATTCTCCCCATGACCGGGTGGGTTTCCTCCGGATGCTTTGATTTCCTTCCACATTCCCTGATGTACAAACTCCATACAGACAGCATCCGTAGTCGGGATTGAACCTGGGTCTCTGGCGCTGAAAACGCTGTAAGGCGGGGACTTCCGGTGGCGCTATGGAGAACTAAGTCCAGCGCCAACCAGCTCCGTACCGAGGAAAACAAAAAACGGGAGAAAAATCGGGACCTACCTGCAGCGATCGCAATCTGAAACGGCAGCCTGCGTGACGTCATCAGGCCTGCGACTTAAGGTATGTCGCTACAACACACCCCCCCCCGTGGAACAACAAAAAAATCGGCTAAAGGAAGACCCCAGATGGAAGAGGAAGGCCCTACAGAAGCCTCGGCCTCAGTTACAACGATGGCCCAGGAAGATCCTCCAAGGAAGATTAAAGGGGGGGGAAAAAAGGGGAAATGGAAGATCTTAAAATCTTTCTGGCTGCTGAAATGAAGACTTGTCTGGCTGCTGAAATGAAGACTTTTAGTGAGAAATTTCAAAAATCACTAGACACCTTCAAGGTAGATTTTAGAGCAGAAATGCTCGTTACAGTTCAACAAATGTTTGAAAACTGGAAGAGGACGAGGGAGGAAGAGGTCAAAGACCAGATGGAAGTGATGGAAGCCAGACTCGTTTCGGTGGAAACAAAGGCTCAAATAGAGGTGGACCCCATTCGCCAAGAACTCGATCAACACAGAATAGCGATAACCGAGCTTGAGAAATGTGCGATGACGAGTGCAGAAACAGTAAATCAGCTCCTTACTGAAAAACCAACGCCTCACAAACATGGTGAGCAAATTAAATGATAAATGTATCGATCTGGAGGGGCGTCAAAGACGAAAGAACCTAAGAATTGTAGGGGTGAAGGAAGGAAGGGAGAAGGAAATGGGTACTCGGGATTTTGTGGCAGACCTACTACATACAGTCCTAAAATTGGATCACAAACCTCTACTCGGCCGAGCCCATAGAGCGCAGCGACGTCGTACTCAAGATGATGTCCATCCAAGACAAATTATTGTAAAAGTCCTACAGGATCATGAATTTGATGAGATAATGAAGAAAAGTGTTCGGAGCGGTCAACTGTTTTTTGAAGGCGAGAGATTTAGCATCTACCGAGATTACTCGACAGAGGTCTTCAAGAAAAGAATGCTGTTCAACGAGACCAAAAGAATATTGAAGAGTGTACCGGATTTGAAATACAGCCTACTCTATCCCGCAAAGCTAAGAGTCACCTACAATTCCAATGTGTTCTTTTTTACAGAGCACGAAAAAGCACTCGAATACGCCAAGGTAGTTGGTAACGTGCCTACAGACTGAAGAACCCACACCACTCCTTAGGAGCCAACGACTAAGATGACCATCAGATCTAAAAGGACCTTTAAAATTCGTTCAAGAACTTTATAGACACTTGGAAATCGAAAATGATGGAGGACACTGGACAAAAACTGCGATTTTTCGAGGGTTTTTCCCTCTTTTCTCTCTTTTTTGTTTTAGCTCTTTTTAGGTTACTAATCATTACTATTATATGTAAATTCATATTTAACTATATAGGTAATAACTAATACTTATTAAATATCCTTATTTCCACTAAAATTATTAACATTATTAATTCTTATAAAAGTTAATACGGTATAAGATGGATAACAATGATCAATAACTAATAGTCTTTGATAAATGAAGAAAGGAATTACATAATATAGTATATAGAAAGATATGTAAGAGGTAAATCAACCTATATGATAATTATGATTGACGGGTTTCCTTTTCTTTTTTTCGCTCTATCTTTCAATTTAAAATCATTTTGCTGTCTTGAACCTTTCTGCAGGGTTACGTGTTGACACTAGTATACATGTGGGTATGCATACATATATATATATATATACGTGTACGTAGGTAGGTGTATATATATTGTGTGGGTATAAGTATGACTAGGTAAATAAGTTTGATACTCCCAAAGAAGTTGATTGAATGTTAAATATAATTTCCCTTTTTTTTTTTTTTTTTTTTTTTCTTTCCTCTTCCTCGGGCACGGAGCTGGGAATTTTCTCATTTTACAAAGGCTACGGAAGTCTTTAGAATTCTAGCCACGTTAGTGTGGCTATCACTAACTACACTAATTGTAGATGTAGTTCTTTTTTCTTCACCCTACACTAACCAACCCTATCACTTTTCTTTCTTTAAATACTTCTTTAACTCAAGGTTTGAATGGAAAAACAAGACCAAGGCAAGGAGATATGATCGGAAGAATGATGTATTTGAATTTAAATTCATCTATCTGAGGTTTGGGAGCAGGGTCAGGTTCTATGTGTTGTTCCTTCTACCCGATTATAGACCACCACAAAAGCAATATGCAAGATGCTAACATGACAAGAAGGGGTCAGGGAATAACATTTTGTAGTTGGAATGTCAAGGGAATCAATGAACCAATTAAGAGAAGTAAAGTTTTGGCACACCTAAATCAAATCAAAACAGATATAATATTTCTTCAAGAGACACATCTTAAAAAGGAATCACAACACAGACTTAAAGCTAAGTGGATCGCTGAATCATATCATTCTTCTTTTTCCCACAAGTCAAGAGGAGTAGCAATAGTAATTCGTAAAGGAATTCCTTTTGCGACCTCCTCAATAATAGTGGATATGGATGGCAGATATATTATAGTGGTTGGAGAGTTAAATGGTGAAAAAGTGATCCTTCTAAATGTTTATGGGCCTAACTTCGATAACCCCACTTTTTTTAACAAAACATTTAATAAAATTCCTGAATTTGCACAATACAAATTAATAATTGGAGGAGACTTCAATTGTACATTAGACCCATACTTAGATAGATCATCAAGGCAAAAAAAATCAACATCCAACTCAAGTGTTTTTTTAAATTCATTTATTAATACCACTAATATTAAGGATATCTGGAGAATAGAAAACCCAACCGGACGGGAATATTCATTTTATTCACCAGTACACAAAACATACTCAAGAATAGATTACTTTTTAGTTGATTCTACGTTTATTCCATTTACTTATAATTCAAAATATCATAACATTATAATCTCAGATCACGCACCGGTAACATTCATGATTAAATTAAATGGAATGTCCGAGAAACAAACATATTGGAGACTTAACCCGCAAATCTTGAACGAAAGATCATGCCAGGAATATATTATTAAACAAATTCAAATATTTTTTGAGGTAAATGACAACCCTGACACACCTGCTTCTCTTATGTGGGAGACGTTCAAAGCGTATGTTCGAGGTACATTAATCTCTGCCCAAGCATTTTATAATAAAGAAAACAGGATTAAACAAAAAGCACTGGAAAGTGAAATTAAGCAACTAGATACAGAAAACGCGAGAACGCCATCTACGTTAAAACATAATAAAATTGCTGTACTGAAATATAAATTAAATAAAATGTACTCAGAACAAGTAATAAAACTTTATCAAAAAACCAAACAATTACAGTTTGAATTTGGAGACAAACCACAAAAATTATTAGCACGCCAGCTGCGAAAAATGGAAGGGGAAAAAATAATTCATAAAATTAGAACAGAGACAGGAGAATTATTAAAAATGCCCAAGGATATAAATGATAGATTTCTACAATACTATCATAACCTTTATTCAACTAAAACTGTAGCACAATCAGAAGGAATAGCAGATTTTTTAATAAAATGTAATTTAAAAGGTTTAGATTCAAAGGATAGAGAATTATTAGAAAGGGAAATTACGATAAAGGATATTGAGGAGTCTATTGGCTCTCTTAAAAATGGTAAGGCAGTAGGGCCAGATGGTCTAGGTTCAGAATTTTACAAGAAATTTCATGATTTGCTGTGCCCACGCTTGCAAAGACTATATGATTATATCTACACCCAACAGAAACTCCCAGATACCTTAAATGAATCTATAATAACGCTTATTCCTAAAGCTGATAAAGATCCGGAAGATCCGGGATCATACAGAGCAATTGCACTTCTGAATACAGACCAGAAAATACTAACTAAAATACTAGCACGTAGATTAAGTACAGTGATGAATAAATTAATACACCCTGACCAAACAGGCTTTATTCAGAAACGGTATTCATATTATAACCTAAGAAGATTATTTAATATTATATATACCAAGAGAATTATTAATGAAGATTTAGCAATAATCTCACTTGACGCTGAAAAAGCATTTGATCAGGTCGAATGGCCTTATTTATTTTCGGTGATGGAAAAGATGCAGCTAGGGGAGAAATTTTGCACATGGATAAAACTGCTATACACAAATCCTACGGCCAGAATACTTACCAACCAAAGACTGTCATCTAAATTCAGTCTATCTAGAGGGTGTAGACAAGGATGCCCGTTATCTCCATTACTATTTGCACTTGCAATTGAGCCACTTGCAGAAAGAATTAGGGGGCATCCGGAAATATATGGGTATAACAGTAAAGACACAGTGAATAAAATTTCTCTATATGCAGATGACGTATTAATTTACATCACAAAACCAGAAATTAGTATCCCAAACCTATTAAAACTAATAAACCAATTCGGTGCACTTTCAGGATACAGAATAAATTGGAATAAAAGTGAAATTATGCCAATAAGGGAACATAACAAACAGATAATACAACAATTCCCATTTAAAGTAGTAAATGAAAAATTTAAATATCTAGGTATCTATGTAACTAAGATATATACATCATTATTTAAAGCAAATTTCCCCCCATTATTGAATAAATTACATAAGAATATCCAATACTGGAAAACATTACCTATTTCAATGGTTGGTAAAATTAATGCCATAAAAATGATTTTTTTACCGCAAATATTATACCTTTTTCAGACGATTCCGATATACCTGGCAAAAAACTTCTTTAAAAAATTGGACTCTATTGTTAATGATTTTATCTGGGATTATAAGAATCATAGGATAAGCAAAAGACACCTGTGTAAATCAAAAAATAATGGGGGCTTGGTTTTACCTAACTTTTTGTTTTATTACTGGGCAGTTAATATTAAAAATATGAACTTCTGGTTGGGAGAAATAGACCAGCAACCAGACTGGTTAAAACTGGAAAGGGAAGATTGTATGCCTTATGATATTGGTGCGATATTATTTGCTACGTCTAAATTAAACAAGAAAATTTATAAGGAAAACCCTATAATATTTAGTGCTATAAAAATTTGGAAACAATTAAAAAAGACATTAAAATTAGATAACTTATCTCTTTTTCTTCCAATTGTGAATAACTCATTGTTTAAGCCTTCATGTTTAGACGGGGGTTTTACACAATGGAAGAATAATGGAATTAAAAATATAGGACACCTTTACAAAGAAGGCTCTTTTTTGACATTTCAGGAGTTGCAACAGATTTATGGACTTCGAGGAAATGATTATTTCAGATATCTTCAACTCAGAGATTATGTTAAATCGAATTCTAAAAATTTTAGAAATAGAAACCCAGAGATTCTAGATGAATGTTGGAATAAGCATCCTAATACAGAAAAATTAATATCTTATATATATAATATCTTATTAGATAGTGACATTCCTTTGACGGACTTACACAGACAAGCATGGGAAAAAGAATTAAACCAGGTAATAACGAAAGACACTTGGGAAGAAAGTCTACAACACATACATCAATGTTCACTAAACGCGAGACATTCTCTAATACAATTTAAAGTAATACATAGGTTACACTACGCCAAAACAAAATTACATAAAATTTTTCAACATATCTCACCTATATGTGATAAATGTCAACATTTAGAAGCTACGTTATCGCACATGTTTACAAACTGTACAAAAATTAAAAAATTTTGGGTAAATATTTTTAGTATAATATCCAAAGTAATCAACACACAACTGGAACCCAACTCAAAATTAATAATATTCGGAATATTAGAATCAAATCAAACACTTAGAATAACACAAAGAAACTTTATCGATTACAGTTTAATAACAGGAAAAAAATTAATCCTAAAATTTTGGAAAGGCCCTACGGCCCCCACAATCAAAATGTGGATTATAGAAATGACGGAGACCTTAAACATGGAAAGAATCAGATTTTCCCTGTTGGATAAACAGGAATTATTCGTTGGAACATGGTCTCCTTTTATTGATTATTTAAAGGGTCAGAACAGTTCAGCACAGGAACCTGACTAGCACCCGGACTAAAAATTGGATGAAATGCTATACTTCGAAATGTACGAACATATCTCGAATGATGTTTTTAAACTTTAACAAATTTTTCCATTCTTCTTCAACTACCTCTTTCACTCCTTTTCCTTTTTTTATTTTTTATTTTAGTTTTCTTTTTCCTTCTTCCCTCTCTCTATTTCATCTATCCCTTTAGCCCTATCTAGTTATTAAAAAAAAATGAAGAAAAATGCAAAAAGTATTGGAGACAATGTAATAATAACTGACAATATTATCAATTTAAAAATGATGTAATAATGATGTAATAGATGTAATAGATCATGTACCTATCTCCAATAATAAAAAATTAAATACAAAAAAAAAAAAAAGAAAACGCTGTAAGGCAACAACTCTACCACGTGATTGATGGTCGGTGTGAACTCTGTGGGCCCTATGGTCTGTTTCCGTGCTGTATCCCTAAACTAAAATAATTGGGCTCCTACAATGCTAAAGAAGTTGATTGCTTTCCTGCAATCATTCGGCATTGTACACTAAAATTGAGCTGCCTTGGAATAATTTGCATCTATAACTGAGCTGCCACAAGCCATAAATTGACTGATTGACACTCCTGAAGCAGGCTGGAATGAAAATTGGGTTTGTCCTCATTATTCCAACGAATGAGCACAAGAAAAACGATCTCAATTGAAGCGCGTTTGAAAATGCCTCGGCTCTGTCATGATGTTTGGACTGCGAGAAGCAAGATAAAACCTCAGGACCTCGCAGGCGCCTCGGGAGCGCCCAACCGCTGGAGCCTGCGGACTTCAACGATGTGGAGCTCGCAGTCCCTGATTAGAGTCCGACTTCGGGAACTCCAAGCCACGGGAGCTTCGACCTCCCCGACACGGGTGCATTGATCGTCCCGACACGGGTGCTTTGACCGCCCCGACACGAGTGCATTGATCGTCCCGACACGGGTGCTTTGACCGCCCCGACATGGGTGCTTTGACCGCCCTGACACGGGAACTTTGGCCGCCCGACACGGGTGCATTGATCGCCCCGACACGGGTGCATTGACCGCCCGACACGGGCGCTTTGACCGCCCTGACACGGGTGCTTTGACTGCCCCGATCGTGGGAGGTTCGATAGCCGGCTGCGAGAGTTTCAATTGCCCCGACTGCAGATGGTTCGACTCCACCAATCGCGGAGAAAAGGAAGAAAGAAGATAAGACTTTGTTGCCTTCCATCACAGTGGGGAATGTGGAGGAGCCGCTGTGGTGGATGTTTATGTCAATTTTTTATGTAGTTGTGTGTCTTGTTGCTCTTTTGGTGTGACTGTATGGCAAACCAAATTCGTCGTATGTTGCAAAGCTTACTTGGCTAATAAATTATGATTATGATTATGAAATATTTCTTGCAATGACAGTCTTGGTGAATAGATCCAGTAGGTGTGATACAGCAGTCTTTTGTGAGTTGACTTGCTCATATTTCACCACTGATATCCATTGCTTTGTTATGGGTCAGTCCTCTCCAACAACCAGATATTGGTGGTGAAATTGATCTTTAACAAAGCATTTTGGTCTAGATTAAGTCTTAGCAAGATTAATTGCTATGTATTTGCTGATAGTGATTTGGAAGGATGCAGGGGACGGTAAAAGGGAGAGCTCTAGTTAATGCAGCCTATGATTCTTCAACTGTCACATTTCAACTGCGTACTGGCACTGTTTTACAGTTTCACTATATCTCATTTTCCAGCGGATCCTCACTTTATTCATTTATATCTGATGATGATCCACTCTCTTTAATTAGAGTGGATATTCATTGCAAAATAAAAAGCCTGTGGGAATGATAAAACATTGTTTACTTTGCTGAAGCCAGAATCTGTTTTTTGTAATGAGGGAGCAGTCATCTTGAAGAGAATCAAGGTTTTTGGATTTAAACATTAACAAGTTTTTATCTTATGCAACACATTGCACACTTTCACTAGAATTCTTCACATCATTGGAAATCTTTGACTTGAATGTCATAGATATTTAAAAAAATAACTTGAGTATGAACAATTTTATACCATGTTGAGAATCAGCGACTTTTGGTTAAAATTCTTTCCACTGTAAAATCAGACTAATTGCAGAACACTTTTTACAATGTCATTAAATTTGAGTGACAGGATTTTCTTAATGGTTTGGAAATTGAATTAATTTGATATCAAGGGACAAGAGTGTTTAATAGCAAATGTACTGGCAACAGATCAATGAAATTCTTACTTGCTGCAGGGCAAGCAATAAAAAGAAGTAAATATACAATAATCTATAATGCAATAAGTTAATAATCACACAATGTAACCAGAGATTAATGCAAGACTGAAATCTCTACTGGAATCCAAACCTAGCTGACAGAATATCACAGTAGCTGAGGAAGTGGTTAGTGTTAACTACAATAGACAATAAGTGCAGGAGTAGGCCATTTGGCCCCTTGAGCCAGCATGGCTGATCATCCACAATCAGTACCCATTTCCTGCCTTCTCCCCATATCCCTTGACTCCGCTATCTTTAAGAGTTAAGAGTTCTATCTAATTCTCTCTTGGAAGCATCCAGAGAATTGGCCTCCACTGCCTTCTGAGGCAGAGAATTCCACAGATTCACAACTCTCTGCGTGAAAATGTTTTCCCTCATCTCTGCTCTAAATGGCCTACCCCTTATTCTTATACTGTGGCCCCTAGTTCTGGACTCCCCCAACATCGGGAACATGTTTCCTGCCTGTAGCGTGTTCAATCCCTTAATAATCTTATGTTTCAATAAGGTTTCCTCTCATCCTTCTAAATTCCAGAGTTTACAAGCCCAGCCGCTCCATTCTATCAACATATGACAGTCCAGCCATCCCGGGAATTAACCTCGTGAACCTACGCTGCACTCCCTCAATAGCAAGAATGTCCTTCCTCCAATCTGGAGACCAAAACTGCACACAATACTCCAGGTGTGGTCTCACTAGGGCCCTGTTCAACTCCAGAAGGACCTCTTTGCTCCTATACTCAACTCCTCTTTTTATGAAGGCCAACATGTCATTAGCTTTCTTCACTGCCTGCTGAACCTACATGCTTACTTTCAGTGACTGATGAACAAGGACACCTAGATCTCGTTGTACTTTTCCTAACTTGACACCATTCAGATAATAACCTGCCTGCCTGTTCTTGCACCAAAGTAGATAACCTCACATTTATCCACATTAAATTGCATCTGTGCAATAGAAGAAAGGCAAAACATTCATGTTATTGTGCTGTAATCAGATTCAGATTCAGATTCAATTTAATTGTCATTGTCAGTGTACAGTACAGAGACAACGAAATGCATTTAGCATCTCCCTTGAAGAGCGACATAGCAAACGATTTGAATTAAAAAAAATAATAAGTGTCCGGGGGGGGGGTGGTGATTGGCAGTCACCGAGGTACGTTGTTGAGTAGAGTGACAGCCGCCGGAAAGAAGCTGTTCCTCGACCTGCTGGTTCGGCAACGGAGGGACCTGTAGCGCCTCCCGGATGGTAGGAGGGTAAACAGTCCATGGTTGGGGTGAGAGCAGTCCTTGGCGATGCTGAGCGCCCTCCGCAGACAGCGCTTGCTTTGGACAGACTCAATGGAGGGGAGCGTGGAACCGGTGATGCGTTGGGCAATTTTCACCACCCTCTGCAATGCCTTCCGGTCGGAGACAGAGCAGTTGCCATACCATACTGTGATGCAGTTGGTAAGGATGCTCTCGATGGTGCAGCGGTAGAAGTTCACCAGGATCTGAGGAGACAGATGGACCTTCTTCAGTCTCCTCAGGAAGAAGAGACGCTGATGAGCCTTCTTGATCAGAGTAGAGGTATTGTGAGTCCAAGAGAGGTCATCGGAGATGTTGACTCCCAGGAACCTGAAGCTAGAAACACGTTCCACCTCCGTCCCGTTAATGTGGATGGGGGTATGCGTGCCGCCTCTGGACTAATCTCGCTAGTGTTTATATTATAGGATAAAACACCTGGTGTTTTGTCGCTAGTGTTCATTTTCTAACTTCTAAATCTACGACAGAATCCATTTTTTAACTTTTAAATCTTTAAACTCTTTCATATCCACTGGCTCTCCCTTGTCCATTTTCCTAGTTACATCTTCAAAAAATTCCAGAAGATTCTAGTCAAGCACGATTTCCCCTTCGTAAATCCACGCTGACTCAGACCGATCCTGTTACTGCTATCCAAATGTGCCACTATTTCATCTTTTATAATTGACTCCAGCATCTTCCCCACCACCGATGTCTGGCTAACTGGTCTATAATTCCCTGATTTCTCTCTTCTTCCTTTCTTAAAAAGTTGGATAACATTAGCTACCCTCCAATCCAAAGGAAATGATCCTGAGTCTATAGAACATTGGAAATTGATTACCAATGTGTCCACAATTTTTAGAACCACTTCCTTAAGTATCCTGGGATGCAGACCATCAGGCACTGGGTATTTATCAGCCTTCAGTCCCATCAGTTTACCCAACACCATCTGCCTTGTCTGCCCAAGACCGATCCAAAGTACCGGTTCAACTCGTCTGCCATTTCCTTGTTTCCCGTAATAAATTTACCTGTTTCAGTCTTCAAGGGACCCACATTGGTCTTAACTAATTTTTTCCTCTCCACATACCTAAAGAAGTTTTTACTATACTCCTTTATATTCTTGGCTAACTTACCTTCGTATTTCATCTTTTCTCCCCCTATTGCCTTTTTAGTTATCTTCTGTTGCTCTTTAAAACTTTCCCAATCCTCTGGCTTCCCGTTCATCTTTGCTCTGTTATATTTCTTCTCTTTTATTTTTATACTGTCTTCCCTGTCAGCCACGGTCGCCTCTTACTCCCCTTAGAATCTTTCTTCCTCTTTGGAATGATCTGATCCTGCACCTTCTGTATTATTCCCAGAAAGACCTGTCATTATTGTTCCACTGTCATCCCTGCTCGGGTCTCTTTCCAGTCAACTTTGGCCAGCTCCTCCCTCATGCCAACATAGTCCCCTTTGTTCAACTGTAAAACAGACACTTCTGATTTTCCTTTCTCCAAATTGAAGATTAAAATTTATCATATTATGGTCACTACCTCCTAATGGCTCCTTTACCTTGAGTTCCCTTATCAAATCCGGTTCAGTACACAGCACTAAATCCAGAATTGCCTTCTCCCTGATAGGCTCCAGGACAAGCTGCTCTAAGAATCCATCTCGGATGCACTCCACAAACTCCCTTTCTTGGGGTCCAGTCCCAACCTAATTTTCCCAGTCTACCTGCATGTTGAAATCTCTCATAACCACCATAGCATTACCTTTGCAACATGCCAATTTTAACTCTTGATTCAACTTGCACCCTATATCCAGGCTGCTGTTTGAGGGCCTGTAGATAAGTCCCATAAGGGTCTTTTTACCCTTACAATTCCTCAGTTCTATCCATACTGACTCTCCATCTCCTGATTCTATGTCACCCCTTGCAAGGGACTGAATTCCATTCCTTACCACAGAGCTACCCCACCCCACTGCTCATCTGTCTGTCTTTTCAATAGGACGTCTACCCCTGAATATTCAATTTCCAGCCCTGGTTCTCTTGCAGCCATGTCTCTGTTATTCCCACATCTATACTTGCCAATTTCTAACTTAGCCTCAAGCTCATCCACTATTTCTTATACTTCGCCCATTCATATACATCGCTTTATCTTCGGTATTCACCTCCCCTCTCACACTGGTTGTTGTTGGCCCTGACCTTACTCTCTTATCCCTTCTTGTACTTTCCTTCCCATTCATTCGGGAGTGTTTTGTAACTTTTCCTGTACTCACTTCCCCTTTAACTCCATCTTTATACTCCCAATTTGTTAACCCCTCTCCCTCAAAACTATTTAGTTTAAACCCACACATGTAGCACTAGCAAACCTGCCTGACAGAACGTTGGTCCCCCTCCAGTTAAGGTGTATCCCGTCCTGCACCAGCCCCCTAGCCACACATTCAGATCTCATATCTCCTTGTTCCTGCCCTCACCAGCACGTACAAGAAGCAATCCAGAGATAACCACCCTAGAAGTCCTTCTTTTCAGTCTCCTTCCTAACTCTTTAAACTTACGTTGCTGAACCTCCTTCCTCTTCTTCCCGACGTTGTTTGTGTCCACAAGCACAACTTGACAACATGTACAACATTTGAGCATCTCAAATTAATCTCAGTCTGGTTGGGGAAAAATGGATTAGAATGATTGTACAGTAAACAGGCTCTTGTTTCAGATCAGATTCAATTTTAATTGTCATTGTCAGTGTACAGTACAGAGACAACGAAATGCATTTAGCATCTCCCTTGAAGAGCGACATAGCAAACGATTTGAATAAAAAAATAATAAGTGTCCGGTGGGGGGGGTCCAGGGGGGGGTGGTGATTGGCAGTCACCGAGGTACGTTGTTGAGTAGAGTGACAGCCGCCGGAAAGAAGCTGTTCCTCGACCTGCTGGTTCGGCAACGGAGGGACCTGTAGCGCCTCCCGGATGGTAGGAGGGTAAACAGTCCATGGTTGGGGTGAGAGCAGTCCTTGGTGATGCTGAGCGCCCTCCGCAGACAGCGCTTGCTTTGGACAGACTCAATGGAGGGGAGCGTGGAACCGGTGATGCGTTGGGCAATTTTCACCACCCTCTGCAATGCCTTCCAGTCGGAGACAGAGCAGTTGCCATACCATACTGTGATGCAGTTGGTAAGGATGCTCTCGATGGTACAGCGGTAGAAGTTCACCAGGATCTGAGGAGACAGATGGACCTTCTTCCATTTGAGATCCATATTTAGTGAGGAAGAACACAGTGTATTGTACGTCTGTCTAATTACCTAACAATCTACTCCTTAAGGACAGAGTTGTTAATGTTTATTTCTTGAAATAAAATTGTCGTTGTGAGCCTTGAGTCAATTAAGAACACAGGTTATGGGAACAAGATTAGTGCACACAGCTTTACAACTCCGCTTCTCTATTTAGTAAGACGATGGTAAATTGCGGCATCGACTGATTGTGGTAGGGGGATGGAGAAAGCTGGAAAAGAGGTGGGGCTGACAACGTTTGGCATGCTATAGGTGGATACAGGTGAGTGGGGGGTTCAATTGGCAGATGGTTGGAAAACGGCCAGAGATGAAAAGACAAAAGGTGTGAGGTAAGGTTTGTTTGTAAAGCAGCAACTGCAGTTCCTTGTGTCTTCATTAACATGTGAGTCCAGACTGAATTTCTGATGTGGATTGGATCTTCCACTTGACCAGTTTGGCCAACTTTCCACAAACCCCCAGTTTCCCTGATGTGAGAGCTGCTGGGACAGAGCATCAAACTGTTTCCCAAGATTTGTGCACTCATCTATTGCAACCATCAATTAACTTCACAAAAATGACCATGCTGAGCTTTTCACCTTCTGTCTTATCTATGAATCCTTATGGCACTCCCTTCATCTTGACATGTCAGTGAACTGATTTTCTTATTGCAACTCACACACTTCCTCTATATTGTTTTATATTGTACAGGACTGCGGGTTTTCCCATTACCCTGAAAGTGCTTTGTCACTGTCCAAACAATGCTCATAGATTAGTCTGCTCAAAGAGCGTTGTTTCAAAAATGTTGCCTATTTTTCTGGCTGATGTAATCATGTATTGTCTTTCTGCTGACTGGTTAACATGCGACCACAACTTCTTACTGTACCTTGGTACATGTGACAATGAACTAAACTCCAACTCAATGGTATGAACATTGAATTCTTCAATTTCAAGTAATACCACCTCTACCTTACCACTATTTCAGTGCATTTCTCCCACCGTCTCCCACTATCCCAGACATCCTGCTATTTTCCTCTCCCCGAAGCTCTTCCATCCCTCAGCACTGATCCAATCAGTCTAAACATAGAAACATAGAAACATAGAAAATAGGTGCAGAAGGTAAAGAAGGGTCCCTAACCAAATCTTCGTCTGTTGCTTTCCCTCCAGAGATGCTGCCCGACCCATTGAGTTCTCCCAGCAGCTTGTTGTTTACTAACTTCTTTACTCTGTTTGACAACACCGTGAAGGAGGACAGCATTAAGGTGACATGGAAATGGAAGAATTATAAGGGCCATCTGGTACTGAGTACATCAGTGGCTTGTGCTTTCCAATTAGAAGCTTGGAGATTGGTAGTAAATTACCCAGTAAAAGAGTTTTATTTGTAATTAAACTAGTTAATTCTGCCATAACTATGGCAGAAGATCCATTGAAACCCCAGGAGATATGAAGTAAACAGTTAATTAAAATGCTTCAGTGTTTATTTTTAACATTCATCTAGTTATGACAGAAATGCTCAAGAATCTGTACAGAAATGTTATCCCTCGACTTGCTGAGGTTCCACTTGATGATAGATTATTTTGTCAAAATGTGTCTATAATTCTGGTCAATGTGAAAGCAAATAATAATAATTTCTCAAATAATCTTAAACCATTTATTGGCGTTTTCTTTGCTGGTAGGTATTCACCGAAACACCGACCTTACAATTCCACCTACAACCAAACAGTAACTCAGCAAAATGCATAAGCTATTTCATATAATTTAACTTAGAAATCCCACCATGCTCTGAATGAACCTAAATGAAATTAAACTCTTGAAGTCAATATGAAAAAGCTTATTTTTTTAAACTTGATTTAAATCCATTGTCAAATAGAAACTGATCTGCATGCAATTGACACGCAATAGGTTTGTGTACCTGATCACGGAATCTTCCAGGGATATCCTCAGGGGCAGCATGGTGGGGCAGTGGTAGAGTTGCTGCCTTACTGTGCCAGAGAACTGGGTTCGATCCTGACTACGAATGCTGTTTGTATGGTGTTTGTATCGGTGACTGCAAGGATTTCCCCAGGTGCTCGGCTTTCCTCCCACACTCCAAAGACGTACAGGTTTGTTTGAAGCTTCGGTGAAGATTGTAAATTACCCCTAGTGTGTAGGATAATGTCAGGGTATGGGGATCGCTGGTCGGCACGAACTCAGTGGGCCAAAGGCCCTGTTTCCATGCAGCATCTCTAAACTAAACTAAACTAAACTAAACTAAACTGAATCAGGACTTTCCAACTGCACAGCACCAGGCAATGAAAGGAATGGGTCATTCTGTGTTAACAGTCAAGATTCAGAAATGTCGATTTCTGATAGCTGGAAATTGAGCTCTAAAAATCAGGACGGATCACCTTTTTTCCACCGAAACACTGCCCAGCACAGCACCAGGCAAGCCTGAAAGGAATGGAGTGTGTTCTGTGATTTTTTTAACATGTCAAGATTCGGGGGAATGTCGATTTCTGATATCTGGAAATTGAGCTCTAAAAACTAAAAGGAGTGTGCCGATTTACCTCTGACCTAATAAAAACAAAAGAAAATGTTATCTATTTACGGATCACCTTTTTATGGAGTCATAGAATTACAGCACCGAAACAGGCCCTTTGGCCCAGCATGTCCATGCCAACCATCAAGTACTCATCCCATTGGACAACACTTGGCCATAACCTTTCACACCTTGGCATTTGAAAGCACTTGGCAAGCGCTTGTCCAGATGGTCCCTAAATGTTACGAGAGAACCAGCCCATGCCACCTTGATATGCCAGTGCATTCCAAATTGCAACATCATCTGAATGAACTATTATTTTTACCTTGGATACCCTCTAACTTATTCCTCATGTTAAACCTACATCTTCTGGTTGTAGATACCCCAGTTATAGAGGAACATTGTTACTATCCTCCCTATCTGCACTGGTCATGATCTACACACCATAATCCACTTTTTCAAGAAAATAATCGAAGCCTATCTCAACATATCCATTCTCTGTTTATAATTCAAATACTCTCCTGGAAGCTCCAGGTAAATTTCCTCCACACCCTTTTCAGTGCATTCACATCCTTTCTGCTCTTATGCATGTAGTGATACAGCTGGGGTCAACATTTTCTAAAGTTGAAGAAGTGTTCCAAAGAACTGAACAAGCACTCTGATGCAAAATGTGACCCATCCTTTTTCTGCCTGACCCGCTGAGTTACTCCAGCACTTTGTTTATATCTTTGGAGATATAGGGAGTTAGGCATCACCTCATAGATAGTAATCTCCAAAATGCTTATGCGTGCCACATGCCAGTGAGAGATGGAGTCAGAGGACAAGGCAGATGAATGCATGACTGAAAAGCTGGCGCAGGGGCTTGGGTTCAGGTTTATGGACAGTGCTATCTCTTCTGGGGCAAAGGTGCAAAAATAATAGGTTGTAATAGTGGTGGATTTTTTCTTTCCAAATATTGACTGCAGTGATGGGTCTGAGCCGTAGTGAGAGGTTGAGCAGGCTAGGACTCTATTCCTTGGAGTGCAAGTAAATGAGGGGTGATCTTATAGAGTTGTACAAAATTGTGAGAGGAATAGATTGGGTAAACGCAGAGTCTCTTGCCCAGAGAAGAGGAATCGAGAACCAAAGGGCATAGGTTTAAGACGAGGGGAGAAGTTTTAATAGGAACCTGAGGGGTAACTTTTTCACACAAAGAGAGGTTGGTATATGGAACGAACTGCTGGAGGAGGTAGTTGTGGCAGGTACAGCAAAGTTTAAGAAACATTTAGACAGGTACACGGCTAGGACAGGTTTAGAGGGATGTGGACCAAAAGCAGGCACGTGGGACTAGTGTAGATGGGACATGTTGACCAATGTGGGCAAGGTAGGCCAAAGGGCCTGTTTCCACGCTATATGACTCTATAACTCAATGGACGCCAACCGTTTCAGTTTGGAGATACAGAGAAAAATTGCAAACCAGCTTCACCGGAGAAAATATTTGTGCAATATTCTAAGAAGTGACAACAGAAGAGATCAGAGGGCTAGTTAGCGTGATAGAATAGAATAAATGTGTTACAGAGATTTCAATCTGAGTTTCTGCTGCTGAAGGGAATGAGCCTCATAACTAGCTTCAACCATGAGCACAAGAAACTCTAAACCTCCTGAGACCGTCATTCTTAAACCCCTGAAAAGTTTTTCTGGGAGATGAATATCATCTCTGAGACAAACTAATACTAGAATGAGGTAATTAAACCCAGGAAGACCAATCACATTTGCTGGATAGGGATGCCAAGTGGAAGCCAATAATTGTTTTAATTACTTTTTAAATATTTATAACGTTAGCCTCACTTGTGCCTCTGGAGAGTAGTGGTAATAGTTACATATCTATGGCTTTGAACTTGGAATCAGACAGATTCAGAATTGGGAAGAAAGAACTGATGTGTCCTTGTAGATGCCAGTCTATTAAAGCCCTCTCCCCACCTGCCCTCACTACCATGTAAATCATATTAGATGGCCGTACATTTTATATTAATTGAGTTCCGCCCATTTTGGTTTGCGTCTAAATCCTGTGAGACATCTCACTACAAATGATCAGGACACGCTGTACTGAATGACCACGGGTTAAACCCCAAATCATATTTTCATTTACTTCTTTTGGCTTGCTGGTAAAATTAGAATATTTGTTTGGAGGCTCCAATGTCTTTATGTCTTTGAAATTCAATGCCATTGTGTGTGAACCTGGCAGCATTTGAACGAGTGTCCTAGAGGCTTTCACTTGGGATGTTATCTCAATGGAAACAGATGTGCTCCCAACCTGTTCTGAGCACCATCCTGAAGATACAATCTGCCAGTGGGATGATGAATGCCCTTTAGAAATATTGACATCTAACCAAAATTAGGAATAGTTGGACCAGTTCCACCAATTTAGTAAAGCATTTGTCATGAAAATTGTGCTGTGGATATGTTATTTATCTGGCTACACTGATCAAGCAGTCATTCGGAAAACCTACTGCAACCTTAACCCATGCTCTGCCCAGCGCGTGTGAGATTGCATGCAGTCACAGAAAAACTTACTTTTAACGAGGAAGTATGGCTGGAAATAACCATATAACAATTACAGCACGGAAACAGGCCATATCGACCCTTCTAGTCCGTGCCGAACACGTATTCTCCCCTAGTCCCATATACCTGCACTCAGACCATAACCCTCCATTCCTTTCCTGTCCATATAACTATCCAATTTATTTTTAAATGATAAAAACGAACCTGCCTCCACCACCTTCACTGGAAGCTCATTCCACACAGCCACCACTCTCTGAGTAAAGAAGTTCCCCCTCATGTTACCCCTAAACTTCTGTCCCTTAATTCTCAAGTCATGTCCCCTTGTTTGAATCTTCCCTAGTCTCAGTGGGAAAAGCTTATCCACGTCAACTCTGTCTATCCCTCTCATCATTTTAAAGACCTCTATCAAGTCCCCCCTTAACCTTCTGCGCTCCAAAGAATAAAGCCCTAACTTGTTCAACCTTTCTCTGTAAATCTAATAACATTCTCTTGAGTCCTTTTTAAAAAAAATTGTTTAAAAAATAGTTTTATTAGAAGTGATGTACAATAATATACTAAATGAATAATATATTCCATTTCATGTTCAACTTATTTTTAATTTAATAGTAGAGAAAAAAGATATGACAAGCAAGAAATATATAGAGAGAGAATATTATATAGCTCTTGAGTCCTTCTTTTGGTAAATTTATTTATGCATGAAGTAGATTTCCTCAGATAATAAACCTATAAATGGGACACTAGATGGTAAATACGCTTATGATTTTTGCCGAAAAATAAGAATAGAAAGCTTCCTCTTATTGTTAATAACATTTTTTATGTCTTCTGTGTATTTTTCTTTTATTCATTAATTGTTTCCCCTCACTGAAAACTCTCCATTTTTATTGGGTATCAAACATTTTATTGAGTCGTACAGCATGAAAACAGGCCCTTCGGCCCCCTAGGTCTGGGTCTATACTGACTATCAAGAATTCAATTACAGTAATTCAACACCATAAGATTTGAATTTAAAGAAGATAGACACAAAATGCTGGAGTAACTCAGCAGGACAGGCAGCATCTCTGGAGAGAAGGAACATTTAAACCAGCATCTGCAATTCCTTCCTACACAAGACTTTAATTTAGTTTAGTTTTGTAATACAGCGCGGAAACAGGCCCTTGGAGCCACCGACTCTGTGCTGACCAGCGATCCCCACACACTAACACTATCCTACACACACCAGGGGCAATTTTACAATTTTACTAAGCCAATTAGTCTACAAACCTGTACATCTATGGAGTGTTGGAGGAAGCCAGCGAACGCAGACAAAAACCCACGCAGGTCACGGGAAGAACATACAAACTCCATACAGACAGCACCCACAGTCAGGATCGAACGCCGGTCTCTTGCGCTGTAAGGCGGCAACTCTACCACTGTGCCATCGTGCTGACTCAGTATTTATTGGTTCTCATTCAGTACTAGAAACCCTGGCACATACTTTTGCACCTTCTTTATTCAGCTAAAGTCCAGTTTTATGCTTGCATGATGAGTTTATTGTCATGTTGCAGAAGTACGGTGTGGTAGAGATACAGCAAAAATCTTCCATCCAGCAGCATCACGGGTGTATGGACAACACACAAAAACCTAAATTATACATAAACTATACATAAATTATACATACATTTCTCAAAAATTCGAAAGATGGAGGAAAGAAAAAGACTGCAAAAAAACAAAACATTAGTCCTAATCACATTTAGGAAACAAGCCCATCATAGTGCAAGCCGTGATCCATAGTATTCTGTTGCTGAAGTAGGGTTAAGGTTATGCAGGTTGGTTCAGGAGCCTGATAGTTGCAGGAAAGTAGCTGCTCTTGGACTTCAGGAACTTGCACCTCCTGGACAATGGAAGGAGTGAGAAGAAGGCAAGCCGGAATGACGGGGATCCTTGATGAACATGCCACCTCTTTGAGGCAGCATTTCATGTGGATGCTTTCAATGGTGGAGAGATCTGAGCCCATGATGGACTAATGTGAGTCATCCCTCTCCGCAGCTCTCTGTTACTGTTCTTTAGCTGTGAATGGCTCACTCAGATCAGGCATCAAATCTTGATACCTACAGCCTATGAGTATTGTACACCGTGAAACTTTTAGAGGCCTGCTTAGATTTTGATTTTTTCCAAATAAATCATCATTTTTAATCCAATTGATACAAAAGAAGCATTCATACATAAAATCATATTTTCATTTCTCTCGGCGGAAAGGCAATACATGTGTTGTCTTTCCGCTGACTGGTTTGCTTGCAACAAAAGCTTTTCAATGTACCTCAGTACATGTGACAATAAACAAAACTCAAACTCCCAAGTTCAAGTTCACAAGTTTACATTTACTGTCACATGCACCAATTGGGTACAGTGATAATTGAGTTATCATACAGCCATACAAGCAAAAAGAATGTAATACACAATAAATTTAACATAAATAACCACCAGAGTGGAATCAACATTCCTCACTGTGATGGAAGGCAATAAAGTTCAGTCATCTTCCTCCTTTGTTCACCCGTGGTCGGGGCCTTTCAATGGGGCCGTTGCCGACTGTTCAAGCCCGCTCATTGGGATGATCGAAACTCCGACATCGGGATAGATCGGAACACTCCACGGCATGGAGCTCCTGAGTCGGTCGGTCGCTTCTTACCGGAGACTACCCAGGGAGGTAAAGAGCTAGGCAGCTCCAGCTGAATGTTCTTTCTTCAATGTTCAATGCAATGTTCTTCCTTCATAGTCAGTCCTTTAGCGTCAAGGCTGACTTCCTTCCACCCTGCAGGTTCTGATGAGGCCAATGCAGGAATGGCAGAATCTCCCACAGATGGGTCAGGAGGTACCTGACAAGGCAGGATGGTGGTAGTTTGAGAGTTGATGTGCTCCTTCTGCTGTTTATGAAGGGCATCTGTACACTTCAGAAGCAATGCTCCCAATGCAGTTTCGTTATGTTACAAAAGTCACAATTTGAATTAAATTCCAGCTGGTAAAACTCAATTTCAATAATTTTAACAGTTTCAATAGTGTTACAGGTGGGGAAATACTTCTGACGGATTGCTGTGTTTATTTTGTTTGTTTGTAATAGCCTGGATCAACCCTCACTATTGCTATTTGTGAAATAGCATTCTACATTTTCTACATTTACATGTCTATTGAAAACAAACCCGCTCTTGCAACACAGCAGGGTTTCAAATAAGACAGCTCTCTGTTTCTTGTGCATGGTTGCAGTGCTGTTTTCATATCATTTTTATAATTCAACAGATTTTTGACCACTTAGCATTTCGCAGTGGTGCAGATGGTAGAGCTGCTGCCGCACAGCGCCAAAGACCTGAGTTCGATCCTGACCTCAGGTGTTGGCTGTGTGGAGTTTGCACATTCTCCCTGTGACCCCATGGGTTTCCTCCGGGTGCTCCGGTTTCGTACCACTTCCCACAGACGTGCAGGTTTGTGGCTTAATTGGCTCCTAAAATTGTCCCTAGTGGATGAGAAAGTGGGATCACATAAAACTAGTGTGAATGGATGATGGATGGTCGGCATGGGTGTGGTGAGCCAAAGGGCCTGTTTTCATGCTGTATCTCTAAACATTTCCAAAACGTTTTGAGTATAAATCCTTTGGACACAAGAATACATAAAAATAGTAGCAGGAGTAGGCTACTCAAGCCTGCTGTGCCATTCAATACAATCATGGATGCCCTTAACTCCTCTATGCACATGATGCATATCCCTCCAATTACTGCATATTCATGTGCCTTTCTAAAAACCTCTTAAATGCCACTTCGTATTTTCATTGTGTTACCCCTCGCATTGCATTGCAGGCACTCACCATTCACTGTGTAAAAAAAATTATCCTGCACATCTTTAAACTTTGCCCCTCTTACCTTAAAGCTATGCCCCCCAGTATCTGATATTACTGCCCTGGAATCATTAGTAAGCTTTGCACTACAGAGCTTATATGGTCCTTCCCTGGAGCCATAATTTCTGAAAGGGGATAAATATGCTGGCCACATCACATAAAAAACCTCAAGTAATAACCGTGTCTGAGGAAAAGCATAGGCCAGTAATGGTAATTGGTTTATTAACATCTAATCTTGTTCTCAAACTCTCCTGGTTCTTTGCCATTCTGGCCAATTATGAAGCCCAAATTGCATAATGCTTTTCATTTGTTCTGTTTCAGTCATACTTTGTGGTTCTGTAGTCTGCCAAGTATTTGCCACGTAACCTTCAAATGTTACTGGTGAATCTCTGTAGCACGTTATCTTTTATGGGTTACATCGACATTTTGGATCCATTGCAGTATATTGTTCATTATGCAGCAGATATCCACCAAATATCCTAAGCTCATTATCAGTGTAATATCCATTGTTTTTGCCTCTATATTGCCATTTATTAAGGCAAGTAATCAATGTTGGGACAAATCAAATATACCTTACTGGAGAATGACAAATGGAATGGTTGATGCAGCCATTTTTATGAAAAGTCATACAAATGGTGCACATAGATTTTTAAAGTACATACAGACTTAATTTATACCACATAAGCTGAAAGTATGTTGTTGAAAAGTACCATAAAAGGCATCATAAATATAAATGGTACCTGACATGTGTTATTTGAACCGTTTTTGTAGTAAAATATAATTTTTTATTTCCCAGGCAATTTTAACATCAAGTGCATAACTAAGTGATTGTCAATCACTTTAAAATTGTAATTCACTTTAAAATGTTCCTTCAAATCTATCCTATGATTATCAGTAGAAGTCACCTGTACAATGATATGATGGTATATAATGTTATATTTTTTATCACTTCCTGTGTTGCAACCCAGCAATTGGAAAATTAACAAATGGTGCAATGGAAAGTGGATCACAATCACCATAGTCACGGCACTATTGCAAAGAAGGAAAGTTTATTATTTGCTGGATTTGGGGACAGGTTTTGAAATGTTGTTATAATTCTTTTAATGTTTCTTGCATTTTTTCTAAACTCGTACCAGAGGGTCAATCTGTTGAGATTAATTCAAAATTTGTAAATGCAATTTGGACCTTTCAATTTTTTCTTATAAATGCTAAATGGTGTCACTCACCCCACCACCCCTTGCAATTTCTCGATAACAAGGAAATGGCCTTAAAATGACTAACTGAAACCTTAAACTTACCTTTTGTCGTAAAGGCTAGGAAATATATACACTGCACTTTTAATTTCCACGGGGATTTTCTAGTGTAGATTTGTGGATCCAATGGGAAAAATAGCATCTTTAAAGAGAACTATTGATGATTAAAGCATTATAAGTGAGTGTCTTTCTCTTTAATTCGCAGTTCAATTGTATTTCTATGTGATGATACAGATCCTATTGAATCTTTCCCCTCTCCCTTAATGGTAATTCAATGTCCAAATCTACTGAGAAAAAAAACATTTCGATTCCACAGTGATTGCGAGCAAAGTTATTTGAAAAGTTAATTGGAAGAAAAAATAGTTATTTTGAAGTTTAAGGCTTGTCAAGAAGTAGAATGTCTTCTGGTGTGGATGGGGAGTTGACCGTGCTGGGGAAAGGAAGAGATTTTTAATTCTTTATTCAACGGTTTCGGATATTGCTGGCATTTACAGTCCAGCCCTCGTTGCCCCTGAAGTGAGGAGACGTTTTAGAGTTAATCACATTGGTAAATTTGGAGTCACATATGCAATAAAGATGCAGATTCCCTTCCCTTTTTTATAACTTGTTATTTTCATCCATTGATTTTTTAATGTATTTAATTCGATTATTTTGAATTCTCCATGTGATATTTGATATGATGTTTTTTTGATCAATGATGCAGAGGTCTGACTACTAGACTGACCAGTCAACCATTATGCTATCGTGGAGAAAGAAGAGCATATGACCCACAATCTGGAGCGTCACCTTTTACAGATGTTGCCTGGCCTGCTGAGCTCCTCCAGCAGGTTGCTTTTTGCAGCATCTGCAGTCTTATATGTCACCTTTTGTGTCGGGAAAGGACATAGAATTAAAGTTACAGCATTGCTGCTGATTTCATGGCTAGAATCTTGCAGTCCTTACCAGTCTATAAAGTGCTTGGAATCCAATTATATTCGCATGTGACTGTTGAATAAAGAGCAACAATGCTTTCAGGCACTGAAAATAAATTTGCTGCTCTAATTGCCATTTTAACCAAAGATAAATAAAGAACAGTAATTAAAATAAACTGGACCTGACACTTAAAAAAACAGCTTCTTTTCATCAGCCATAGATTCAGTAAGACATGAACTCCATATAGATTGGATCTATAAATTGGCATGCGGCCTGTATGCAAAAGCAATGCACTTAATGACATTTTATGCATCAATGCAGACTTTAATCTTGTGTCGGAAGGAACTGCAGATACTGGTTTAAACCGGACAGACACAAAATGCTGGAGTAATCCGAAACGTCAGCCACATCTACTCTTTAGAGATGCTGCCAGTCCCGCTGAGTTACTCCAGCAATTTGTGTCTATCTTCGGACTTTACTCTTGGTGGAGTTATGGCCAGCACCAGGCCACACCAAGGCCTTCCAATAATCAATTGAGCCAAGTCCATGACAGGATCATCAGATTCCTTATGTGATTTGTTCATCTGATTTTCTTTCACAGTTAAACCACATCTGCATTCCCATTCAGAGGTAGCTCACTTGCTATTTGACTGGTAATAAAATGCTTTAAAATAATATAGGCAAATTAGGTGAATGGGAAAAGATAATTCATAAGACATATATGAATATGGTTATATGTAGTTTCATTATATATTTGATTCATGTCAAAAATAAAATCCTTCGAACTAGAGCCTTCATATTCATTTTTATCCTCGTTGCAGATATAATGGGTTACTTTAAAGTCATATTACATGGAAACAGGCCATTCAGCCTTCATAAACATTTGGTTCATATCACTCTAAATCTTTCCTATCCATATACCTGTCCAATGTTTTTTAAATTATTATTGTACCATTCTTAAATACTTCCTCTCACAGCTTGTTCCTTATACCTACGGCCCACTGTGATAACGTTGCCCATCAGGTTCCTATTGAATCTTTCGCATCTCCCTTAAACCTGTGCCCTTTAGTTCCTAATTTTCCTACCCAGGGATAAAGTCTCTGAGCATTCACCCTATCCCTCATTATTTTGAGATCGCCTCTCAGCCTCCTGCACTGCAAGGAATGAAGTCCCAGCTTGCTCAAGCTCTCACTCTAGCTCAGACCCTCAAGTCTTGGCAACATCCTCGTAAATCTCTGCACTTTTTCCAGCTTAATGACATCTTTCATGAGGCAGGATGACCAAAATTGAATAAAATGCTCCAAGTGTAGCCTCACCAACATCTTGTACAACTGTAACATGATGTCCCATCTTTTATACTCTGTTCCCTGATTGATGGATGTCTGATGCCAAAAGCCTTCTTCACCAATCTGTCTACCCATGATGCTCTTAATTACATCAACTAGACTAGTTTTTAACTGTTTTTTGTGAAGATTTGGTGAAATAAATGCAACTGAATGCTATTTTCTGGGAACTGTGAACTTGTACTAGATCCCTCTGTACTACAACACTCCCCAGGCCCATACAATTCAATGTATGTCTCCCCTGCTTTGTCCTACCAAGATGCAACACATCATATTTATGTGAATGAAGCTCCATCTGCTGTGTCTCAGCCCTTTGGTCCAGTTAAACAAGATCCCATTACAATCATGGATAACTTTCTTCACTGTCCACTATGCCACCATTTTGTGTCATCGGTACTCTACAGCACAATAAAGAAAACAATTCAAACTAATGCATGACCAGGCATAAGTCCTTGTTCCATGGGAAATGATTAGTATTCTCGTGGCCCTTTTCCCCCTGGCATCTTCGAGTTTGCAAACAGATGTTTTTGAACTAGCTCCTATTCCCACTATTTTTGTGATTTACAATTCACCACAGGTCCATCCACTTATTCAGTGAATGAGAAAGACCCCATGCAACAAACAACATAAACTGTTCCTGACAAGCTCTTTGGGTGGAAGCCAATATAATTGTCACAATGAGAAAAGGCATGGTGAGGTCAGAAAAGAGTGCTGCAGCCTGCAAATCTGTACCTCCTTGTTGAATATCCCAGTATACTTTCAAAGTTGAATAGAGTTTCCATGGTGCCCAAGGAGTTTGGTTTGAATGGTTGGCCCAGATCAAGGGTTCCCAACCTGGGGTAAATTTATCCCTAGGGGGTAAATTTCACCTAATCAGGGGGTAAATATGTTTATTCTGGATTTGTACGTATTTTTTCTCATTTCTGACTGTGTTTGGTACACCGGTATCTGTTCATCATTAGTTGGTCATAAATAAGTGAAATAACATTGTTATGTGCTATTAAGGTTGCCAGGGGTAAACGGGACAAAAAAGGTTGGGAACCCCTGGCCTAGATCATCTTCACATGAGGCAGTCTAATGCAAACTATCACTGTATGATTCGGACATCAACAGAACAGTGCATTGTTGCCTGTACAACTGTTTGCGTTGACCAATAAAGGTTTATGGTGTGAAAATGAGGGGATGGGAATGTGTGCAGTTGACATGCAGGAAGGTTGTTTGAAATAGGTGATAGGGAGGTCAGGTTGGTGCTTCCAGTGCAGTCACCAGACAATGAACCCCGTGAACCTTGCTTGCCATCAGACTCTGAAGATGGGTCCTGACCCAATTCAGGCCTGTCCATTCCCTCCCCACAGGCTACCTGATCCGCTGACTTTCACCAGTGCTTTATGTTTCATTCCCAGAATGAGCCTTTTTTACTTACTTGTGCATTGCATGCATTTAGCATTGGAACTTCTCCAATGGATATGCAAGTAAACATAAATGTCCAATAAATTCACCCCATTCAGATGGTATTTTGGTGCAAACTTTGTACAAATTGGTGGCATCTGGTCTTAAGAACTGTTGAATGATAATAATTATTTAATGTTAGTATTGGTTGAAGGAGAAACATAGGCAAGAGATCAACAGGGTACTCATCTGCAGAGGGATTTCACGGTAATTTTCATAACTATCTGCAGTGAAATGCCAATCTGAATGAAAATGGTCTGGAATAGGGTATGGAACCTCCAACCTCTGGATCAATGGGAAGAATGACGCCATAGGAAAGACATTGTTGCCATAGAGGCAGTACAGAGAAGGTTCACCAGACTGATTCCTGGGATGGCAGGACTTTCATATGAAGAGAGACTGGATAGACTCGGCTTGTACTCGCTGGAATTCAGAAGATTGAGGGGGGATCTTATAGAAACTTACAAAATTCTTAAGGGGTTGGACAGGCTAGATGCAGAAAGATTATTCCCGATGTTGGGGAAGTCCAGAACTAGGAGTCACAGTTTAAGGATAAGAGGGAAGTATTTTAGGACCGAGATGAGAAAATCATTTTTTACACAGAGAGTGGTGAATCTGTGGAATTCTCTGCCACAGAAGGCAGTTGAGGCCAGTTCATTGGCTATATTTAAGAGGGAGTTAGATGTGGCCCTTGTGGCTAAAGGGATCAGGGCTTATGGAGAGAAGACAGGGATGGGATACTGAGTTGCATGATCAGCCATGATCATATTGAATGGCGGTGCAGGCTCGAAAGACCGAATGGCCTAATCCTGCACCTATTTTCTATGTTTCTATGTTTCTATTGTGCAAAGGTGATATTATTACAAATACATAATATGCAAATATTTCAACTGCAAAATACTTTGAAAGTAATTTGCAATCATTGTAATTTAACCCGAGAGGCATCCAAAGATATTCAAATATACTAATAGCGCTTTGAAAGATTTGCTATTAGATTAAAAATTCATCATTGAGCACCAGGGGATACTGTGCAACCTCTTCATGTGCAGACTTTCGATATGATTCAACTACATCCATTTTAATTCAATAACTCACTTTCAGAAATATATTTTCTGAACTGTGAACTATTTTCACAGTTTTATTAAAATTCCTGGATATTAAGGGAATCAGCGGGTCCTTTTTCTCGGGTTTATTTTTTACAATAAAATGACAAGTTTGCTGCCTGACCTGTTGTACATGTCCAATATTTTCTGTTTTTATTTTTTATTTCTACTAGCTGCAGTTTTCTGCCTATGAAAGCTGTTGGAGAAGCTATGAGTTGAGGCAGCTTCCGGTTTCATTCTTTCCCGCTCCCTCATTGGTGTCCCAATCTAAATAATAAAGAGTGGTCTGCCCAGGTTTCAGTTTTATTCATTTGGAGCATCTATCCTTGCCATCTTTACACAACCTTGCACAAATCAAGCAAGAGATCACTGCAATATAGCATGTTATATAGACAATAGCATTCAGCTTCAGGAACACCAGAACTGATGTAATTTGAACAAGGATCTTTTCGATGTACAGCTCTGGAATGGGTGCATTCTGTACATGTCACTTTTTAATATCTGCTGGTATCTGCATGAACGTATTTGTATTAACTGACTGCCTAGGATATTTCTGGCAAAGCAGCAGTGTAAATGCATTATAATGGTGAAACATGTGGCACTGTGAGAGATTATATCATGCTGGGGATAAAATGCTAATGCCCTTTTCTCATGCTGTACCTGACTTTCAGTCTCCTGCGCTGTTTCTGCAAAACAGCAGTTAAAATCATTTGTTGCTCATTAACTCACTTCTGTCCCAATGGAAAATGCAACTCAAACAAATCTATTTAATTCTGAATTGGCTGTAAATTTGCAATATGAACTCAGGTACCAGAGCATGCTTATTTCCAAGATGGAGTATTGACGATGTACTATGTATTATTTAAATGGGCAGAGGCAATAGTGAGAATATATTTTATTCAGTATCTGTCAATTTGATGCACATGACTTAAGAAGCTGACATTGTTCGAATAACCAATGTTCAGAGCACCTGTAACGTCTTGTCTGTAATGATGATAATGTGTGGTTCAGAAATAATGCACCCTTGGTTCGGTTAACATCAATGACATCTGCAAAGCAAAGTGAAACGTTATCCAGAACCCTGTTCTGAACAAGATTAAAGCAAAACTAAGAATGTAGAAGAAAAGAACTGCAGATGTTGGTTTACAAAAAAACACACAGTGCACAGAGTAACAGCCAGTAAGGCAGCATCTCTGAAGAACATGGATAGGTGATGTTTCGGGTCGGGACCCTTGTTGTGGGGGGTGAAAAGAAAGGCAGGAGAGAGAAGGGGTAGGACAAGTGTAATGACAAGAGTTCATTGCATGTTTGCTCCTGTTAGTGTGAAGGACAAGGCAGATGGGAGTAAGGAATAAGGAATCTTGGATGATGAGAGAAATAGAAGCTCTGGTCAGGAAAAAGAAGGAGGCATGGGACAGGTATAGGCAGCTGGAATCAGGTATATACATGGAGGAGTTTCAGGAATGGAAGAGCAGACTTACAAAGGAATCAGGTGGGCAGGAGATGGCTCTGGCAGATAATATTAAGGAAAATCCAAAGCGATTTTATAATGGAAAGAGGGTAACTGGAGAGACAATCAGGCCCCTCAGAAACTAAAGTGGTCAACCTTCTGTAGAACCACAGAATATGGGCAAGGTCCCTCATTAGCGTTTCTCCTCTGTTTAAAATGTGAAAAAAAACATGAAGGCAGGGAAACTTGGGACAATTAATGGAGAAGTGGTTGTCAAGTTACTGGAGAGGATTCAGAGGTATAAGTTATATATGCACTAGGATAGACAGGGGCTGATTGGGGAAAGTCAGTATAGTTTTGTACGTGGGAGATCATGAATAGGATGAGAATGTTCAAGTAGGTGTGTAGTAAGTTTGCAGACGGCACTAAGGTGGATGGTATCATTGATAGTGCTGATGGTTATCAACAATTACAGCAGATCAACTGGGCAAGTGGTACAAGGAATTACTAATGGAGTTTAATGCAGATAAGTGCGAGGTGTTACATTTTGGGGAATCAAAACCAGGGATGGACCTTCATAGTAAATAGCAGGGCTCTGTGGACTGTTGTGGACCAGAGGAATCTAGGAGTGCAGGTACATATTTTCCTGAAAGTGGCATCAAAGTGGCATCAAAGGTAGATAGGCTGGTCTGGAAGGATTTTGGCACATTAGCCTTCATAGGTCAGGTTATAGTTTTACAAGATGTTGGTGAGGTGGCATTTGGAGTATTCTGTTCTGTTTTTGTCAACCTGCTATAGGAAGGGCGTTGTTAAGCTAGAAAGAGTGCAGAGAAGATTTACGAGGATGTCGTTGAACTTGAGGGCCTGAGCTATAGGGAGAGGTTGGGCAGGCTCGAACATTAGCTAGGATATGGGCCAAACCTGGGGCAGGTGGAACTAGCGAAGATGGGGCGTCCTGGTTGGCATGGACAAATAGGGCCAAAGGGCCTGTTTCCATGCTGTATGACTCAATAACTCTCTATGGCCTCAACTTCAGAGATAGAAACAACTACACTAGTTCTCATTCATTATCATCATTATGTGAATGTTTTCCATTTCTCATTCCACATAATGGATGACAAAAATATATATGATTTTGTGTGATCTAGTTGACCTTTGAAGGACTTCTGCTTTGAAGTGGATGTTGCATTTCCAGTGGCACTCTGAAAACCGGATGGTGCCCGTAATGGCCACCTCACCAACAGTCTGCCTCATCCCTTCTCTGTTTTTATTATTTTAAGTATGTCATATGTTTGTTTTAATGTTTCTTGGTATGTTTTAACTGGGGTGTCGGGGGGGGATTGGGGGAAACTTATTTCAGCCAAATACCTTGATGGAGATGCCATTTTTTTCCATGTCGCATCTCCGTTCCCCCCCCCGCCCTCCCCGTGGCCTACAACATGGAGTGGTGTGCCCTTTCCTGGGGACCGGCCCGGAGCTTCAAGCCACAGACGCGGCGCTGACTTACCATCGTGGAGCGGGCGATCCTTTCCCGAGGATCGTCAGCGAGAGTGCTCCGACTGTGGGGCCTGTGGACTTTAACACTGTGAAGCCGCGGTCTCCAGTAAGGAAAGGCCAACTCAGGAGCTCCATGCTCAGGAGTGTTCCAATCCGTCCCGACGCCGGAGTTTCCATCATCCCGACGCTTGATCATCGGACCATTGGCAGCCGCACTGCAGAAGGTTCAAAGGCCCTGACCACGGGTGAACAAAAGAGGAAGATGGCTGAACTTTATTGCCTTCCATCACAGTGAGGAATGTGGATTCCACTGTGGTGGATGTTTATGTTAAATTTTATTTTATGTGGCTGTTATGTTTATGTGTATTGTTGCTTTTCACTTAGTATGGCTATATGGTAACTCAAATTTCACTGGACCTTAAT
Source organism: Leucoraja erinaceus (assembly GCF_028641065.1). Lineage (NCBI taxonomy): Eukaryota > Metazoa > Chordata > Chondrichthyes > Rajiformes > Rajidae > Leucoraja > Leucoraja erinaceus. The sequence continues at coordinate 18,590,400 of NC_073388.1, read as the reverse complement.
TGGTTAAGTGACAATAAACGCGAACTTGAACTTGAAAACAGAGGTTACTTCCGTCCTATTCTATTTAGAATCTTTTCATTTAAACAATGTATCTCTTCCCCATTCTCACTTCCAAAATATATTTTCTTTCCTTTGCTCCACTGTAGGCAGTATTCAATGTCGTAAGGTTCACTTTTACAAAATTATTTGGCTCTATCAGTGAAAACCCATACCTTAATCACATCTGATTTGTCTGAACATTTACTGAAAACCTTTATGTCAGCACCAGTTCCCATACTCCAAAAAGCATTTGCTTGGCAGATTGATTACCTCAGTTCGAGGTGCTCATCTTTAAGAAGTCAATGCACTGAGGAAAACAAAGACAAATTCATTATATTCAGTGGCTGGCCATCTGTTTGAAGGGAAGAATCTTACTAGCTTAACATTAATGGCTTCTTTGACATAAATATACTATCCGTGCTTTTGTTTGATGTGCATTTGAAGTACGATACGATATGATATGATAGAACTCTATTCATCCCCGAAGGGAAATTGGTCTGCCAACAGTCACAACACACAACGAGGTGCACGAAAACTTGAAATTAAAAGTAAGTTAGTGGGAATAAAAGAAAAAGACAAGCGACTGTTGGCTGGCTGCCGTGTACACAGCCTTAACCGGAATGAACGAACAAACAAACAACCACATGCATGCTTATCCTCTGGGCAGAATTTTCTAAAACTAGAGCACCCCCACCCCCTCCCCCACAGTGGGTCCTCCTTTGTTCTCCCACCGTCTCTCACAGCGGTCCCCACACGATGGTTCCAATTGTTCTTCATGGCGATCCCCTCCGTGCCGGATCCCATTGTCTTCTCCTCCCCCCCCCACGCTCATCGACCGCTGATCACTGGTTGATCATGAGGACTCACCGCCGCTGAGACTGCCGCTGCTGCCAAGGCTCCCGTTGCCTCCGCCAAGGCTCATGCTGCTGCCGACTTTAACTATATATAGTTAATCAGTAAATCCATAGAGAATATCATGGCATCAGGATGCCCATTTCACCAAAAAACATGTTTGAAGAATGTCCTAAGCTGCATGTTTTAATATTTAATTGATGATTAATCATTTGTATTATTTTTTGCATTCATACTACTACCTCTACCTCTTATAATGACATGGTAAATGGCTGAAAACAATTCTCCATCAACACAGTATTTTACATTTTTTAGAGAAAAAATAGTGGGTGTACATTAAATTCTGTATAGGGTGAAGATTAGTTAGTCTTTTAATTTGCTTCACATACGGCATTTATAAGGCCAGGTTCCCCCCGCCACGGGTACCATGTAATCCCGTGCTACCTGCTCCATGGTCGGATAGTCGGCGACTAAACCATCTCCCCCACCTGGTTTGCCAGGTGAGGAGGGGGCTGTGGACCCCCAGCAGGACCAAAAACAAGACTTGTCAAAGGGAGGATGAGCTCCGAGCGAACCAACGGCCATCCATACTTCAGTAGAAGTTGCGATCACTGTTGTACATAACATTGTAAGGCACTGTGCTCCTTGGTGTCTTCAACGATGATGATGATTTATAAAGGCATACGACTCATAAAAGTTTATGGGAGTTATTTTTCTGTCATAAGAGCAAAATAAAAATGCAAGAAGTTGTATCCCTTTGGTCTTATTTCAGTTGAATGGTTGTTTCTTGGAGTACACTTCACTAAATTGGAGTGTATTTCATAACATTCTGTGAACCCTCCAAACTGGACATACTCTTCAAGATCTTGACTATTCTTTCCCCTTGCAAATCTATATTTTTTCTCAGTTCGCCTTTCCACTTATGGATAAGTAAAAATGTAAAGGAAATAGAATGGGAGTGAAGATTAAGAATGTTAAAAATTATCTTTGTAAATTCTGTTCAACATATGGAGTACATTTTTCAAAAGCTTTGTCTTCCTTGACCGAGCAGATTCACATGTAGATCACATTTCCTCTTTAATTACTTGGATTGGCATGAATTAATATTTCTGTGCCAGTAATTAGATTCACTGAGATGGTTAACAACCATTGCTATTAGTTTCCATTACTCCATGGAAATGGAGCAGTTCAGATTCTGCAGTTAAAGTCAATTAGCATAACTTGGTGCAGAATTAGTGACTGTTTTAACCTTGGCTCAGTTTATGACATTATATACCGAACAAAATGAGCATATGACAGCTATAAAATATGCTCGGGAATTTTCAGATAATTTCTATTTTCATCAAATTACACTTTCAATAGATATTTGAAGTTGCACACTGTGATTTGATACTCAGTTGTCAATTCAGTTCCCATAGCGCCATTAGTGTCTGTTCCCACATGTTCACAGCACCAGTGCAGTGATTGTAATATTAAATAGTGACCTTCCAAACATAGTTGAAATCCCAATGTGCTATTTTAGTTAGTGACTAATTTTAACCCAATGATTAACTTTACTGCATACATTTGGATATAAAGAGATCAATGAATCCATTAATCCCACACGAACAGTTGATCTCAATTCAACTTTAATTGGTCCGACTCCTTTCTTTCAGTTTTTCAATTTGTGTTTCCAATACATATTGTTTGCAGTTACTTGTGATTTAGAGAATGTTTTAATGATCTGCTTCATTCATGGATAAATGGACTACAGTTTCCAGCAATGGATATATTGTGTATGCGTTGAACACTGAAATAAACTTTGTTGTTCCTGGTGTATGGAGTTTAGTTGGACTGAGGAGAGATGGAGCTTTGCCTAATCATGATATTCTTAGTATCCTTTGGTTGTCTATATGGTTGGAGATATTGTTTGAGGTATGATTGTTAAACAAGGTATGACAGGGAAATCTTCTAATCTTCACAATATTAAAACAAATCTGATTTGCGAAGCATCAAGACCAAATTCAATGCTTAAGTATGTGATCTTAGGTAGTGGTGTCTCATCTAATCATCTTTTCTGATGTTTAACTTGGGAAGTCAATTTCAATTGAAGTTGAGAAATAGAGACACAAGATACTGCAGATGCTGGTTTCCAAAAATCCCATAAAGTACTAATTAACTCAGGGGATCAGGGAGCATCTTTAGAGAACATGGATAGACAATGTTTGGGGTCGGGACCCTGTCTTGAGTCCCAAGCCGAAACATTTGCTATCAATGTTCTCCAAAGATGCTGCCTGACAGGTTGAGAAGTACTTTATTAGAACAAAGCAAACTGAAATGTGTATCACTTTAGATCAGCGGACTCCAGCGGACTCTCCCTATAGGGCCCCGAACTTCAAAGATGCTGCCTGACCCCCTGAATTACTCCAGTATTTGGTGTATTTTCTTGTAAACCAGCACATGTAGTTCCTTGCGTCTCTGTTTCATGACCTCAATTGAAATTAACCTCCCAAGTTAAACAAGGCATCAGAAAAGATGAGACAGATCACGTTGGACTTGTCCCACACACACGGGTGCTGTAGAAGACCTTTGTCACTATTTCCAAATATCTCGGACAATCAGAGATATTTGGAATATTTGTAAAGAATTAAAAGAAACATTAGTAACAAATTAAAAGCAATTTTTTAAGAAATGTTTAATTATTATTAATTAATTAATTAAAACACAGTCACAGAAATATAACAATTAATCAGATAACTTAACTGAACCTATCGTATTCATAGTTTATGCACTGGAATGGGCAGATGTATATGTCAACAACACACCCACTAACAGCAGTTCTTCACCAAATTATTTGAAGTTGGAGTGAATCCTTGTGATGGATAGAAGCCCTACTTTTTATTGGGACCTGAGAGAATCCCAGATGAAGGAGCAGACGATGACTGGAATGTAAATATGTTTAGAAACAATCTTCATTTGCTTTACCCCATCCTTACCTTTTCTCACTGAAATTTATATCCATTTGTCTATATTTTATCACAAAGAATAGCAGACAGTACAAACAAAAATGTGTAGTGTCGAAATATATAAGCAGATTTGCAATTCTACTATGAATCTTACATGCTAATTTGGTTTTAATTTATGTTGCATTCTAAATATTACCTTATCTCGCACCAGTTAATACATAATTATATTCATTAATAGAGTTAATTAAATGTTCCTAATCTGGATATCTACGAATCTGCAGGTCTCCTACATGAACCACAATTCTATATTGTTGCAGGTCAAATGAAGAATAAATAAAAACTGGATAGCTAAAGACTTACCTAGTTTAAACATAGACTAGGTTAGTCAAGTTTACACATATTGTTGAAAAAACCTTTCTCGTTTTGTTTCACTTTTCCCTCGAGCACTTTGAATGTTGTGTTTGTTGATTAATTCTTTTTTTCACATTCTTAACCTTTCACTCTGATTGAAACCAGGATGATGCATCAAATTTCCTACTTGGAACAACTATGGATGAGCAGGTTGATTTAAATAGTTGCTGGAAAATGTCCCTCAATGAGGGGAGGGGCTTTTAACTGAGCTCAGAAGCTGTTTTTTTCTGTGGTGCAACAAATGTATAGGGCACCACGTATAAAATGGATGACAACATCATCACATTTCCCAAGGGTACATAGAAATCATCTGGCAAAAACTGATCACTTTCACTGAATGGAGAATTTCTTCCGATAGGAAAGCTTCCATGGTGGCAATATGCAGACATTAGATTTCTTTCTGTTACCTCACGTGCTTTCTAACCATACAAAGTCATTTTACAACCACACCTCACTGCGTAATAGTGTTATGACAGTGGTATTGTTCTATTATGCTATTGCAGTGATCAGCAAAAGATTCAAATGCCTTCAAAGCATGAAGCCAAGTTGGATTTATTTGCATTAAATTTCACGCTCATCTACAGACAAGTATTTTATCACCTACCTCACAACCAACAATGGACCATTGTGGGTTCAACCTTTCCTTGATCATCATTGCTTTTTCCATATCTTTCATTCATTTGTGTAGGAAGGAACTGCAGATGCTGGTTTAAACCAAAGAGAGACACAAAAAACTGGAGTAACTCAGCGGGACAGGCAGCATCTCTGGAGAGAATGAATGGGTGACATTTCTGTCACCCATTCCTTCTCTTTAAAGATGCTGCCTGCCCAGCTGAGTTATTCCAGCTTTTTGTGTCTATCTTTCATTCATTTGTTCCATGTAACTTCTAAATCTCTCATTTTCCTTTCCCCTAAGTCTCAGTCTGAAGAAAGGTCTCGATCCGAAACAACACCCATTCCATTTCTCCAGGGATGTTGTCTGACCCGCTGAGTTGCTCCAGCTTTTTGTGTCTATCTTCAGTGTTTTGTTGAATCTCAATTTTCTTAATAGCCAGTGAAATTCAATTTTTAATCTGGGCCCAGTGTGAAATGAAGAAGCCATTTTGTGTACAGGAAGATCAGACAAACAGCAAGAAATCAAATGCTTGCTAAGGCAGTGGGAGAATGTCAGGCTGAATAGGGACACACTGAACCAAGAGGTACATCTGGATATGCTGTTGCTGTCTCACCATCCAACACAAGGTCACTAAACAGTATTTGAAAATGCTAACTGATTGTTTCTTTCTGCTTTAAACTCAATTAAACCTACTCAAAGTTTTGACTTAGAGACAAAGAGCCACACAGTATGAAAACTGGCCCTTCGGCCCAACTTGCCCATGCTGACCAAGATGCCCCATGTACACTTGTCCCACTAGCCCACTTTTGGCCTTTATCACTCCAAACTTTTGCTATCTAAAATGCAGGGAACTATAGTTTAGTAAACTTAACATCCTTGTAGGGAAAGAAGCAAATATTAAATATGTTTTTTAAATGTTAATTCCTTGGAAAGCATGAGGCTGAGGGATGATCTTATAGAGGTGTATAAACTAAAGATGCCGTTAAGCTGAAAGAGTGCAGAGAAGATCCACGAGGATGTTGTCAGGACTCGAGGGCCCGAGCCATGGGGAGAGGTTGGTTGGGCAGTCTAGGACTCCATTTTAGCCACTTCATCATCAAAGAAGCCATAACCTAAACCTTACATAAGGCAAAGGTTTGGGCACATAATTGCAGCCATAATTGCTGCTGGAAATAAAGAAATAAAGAAATAAAGAAATAAACCTAGAATATTAACAAGCTGGCAGAAGTGCTGAAGCTACATTCAACCAAAAGTAAGGGTTGCAATATCAGTCACTTTTTATTACTCTTTTAAGACTGTCAGAATGGATATAATGCCACTTTGCAAGAATGGTTCTGCTTTCCAACTGTTAATAACTTGCCAATATGCAGTAAATTATTCGATAGTGCTCGTCACAGCATTAGGATTTTATGTTGAATGCAATATCAGTCACTCTTTATTACGGGAAAGAATTTTGTCAAAAAAATGATCCAGCAATATTCACCTTTAAAGAATATTGAGATTAACAGGAGATCTGTGAATGCCACCAAGAATAAAATGTTCGTTACTGTAGCACCACTGCATTTTTTGACGATGATTTAGACTTTCACTAGTACATAATATATAATGTTAATTTGGCTACAAGGTGTCTAACGGGCACCTGGGAACCATCATTTAAAAAATATATTATCTTTCAACGTGTAAATTAACCATTCAGTATTTGAACAAATTAGATTCTTTCCCAAAATGAAGCAAAGATAAGTACAAACTATGTAGTTCGTAATTAATGTTCAGTTGGTAACGCATTCGAAAATGGATGTAGAGAGGATGTTTCCACTAGCGTGAGAGTTTAGAAGTGGAGGTCATAGCCTTAGAATTAGAGGACGTTCTTTTAGGAAGATGAGGAGAGATTTATTTAGTCAGAGGGTGGTGAATCTGTGGAATTCTTTGCCACAGAAGGCTGTGGAGGCCAAGTCAGTGGATATTTTTAAGGCAGAGATAGATAGACTTTTGATCAGTGTAGGTGACAGAGGTTATGGAGAGAAGAGGTGAATGAGGTTAGGAGGGAGAGATAGATCAGCCTTGATTGCATGGCAGAGGAGGCATCATGGGCCAAATGGCCTAATTCTACTCCTGTCATTTATGACCTTATGAAATCCATTCTATTTAACCAAACAATGTCACTGTTTTGCTTAATTCTATGAGGATAGTTTTGCTCAATTCTTCTGTGTCTGGACACGTCTCCCTCTCATTATTCCAGCGCAGGACTTTCAACCAGGAGAGTGTCAGAATACCTTCAGTCTAAAGGTAGGGATGAGTAATTATGTGGCTGGTGAACTTTGGCATGGATGGAATATTTTGAGCAATTTGGAGTATTGTGAGCAATTTTTGGCACCATATCTGCGGAAGGATGTGCTGGCCCTGGAGAGAGTCCAGAGGAGGTTTACAAGAATGATCCCAGGCATGAGTGGGTTAACTTATGATGAGCGTTTGACAGCACTGGGCTTGTACTCGCTGGAGTTTAGAAGAATGAGGGGAGACCTCATTGAAACATACAGAATAGTGAAAGGATTGGATAGAGTTGATGTAGAGAGGACATTTCCAATAGTGGGAGAGTCTAGGACTAGAGGTTATAGCCTCGGAATCAAAGGATGCTCCTTTAGGAAGATGAGGAGGAACTTCTTTAGTCATAGGGTTGTGAATCTGTGGAACGCATTGCTACAGAAGGCTGTGGATGCAAAGCCAATGGATATTTTTAAGGCAGCGATAGATAGATTCTTGATTAGTATGGTGTCAGGGGATATGGGGCGAAAGCTGGAGAATGGGGTTAGGAGGGACAGATAGATAAGCCATGATTGAATAGCTGTGTAAGTATCCTAGTGAGTACAACACAAACTTGTGTCAAATTCAACACTAAGGCTGTGTGGAAATTGGCTCCATCACAGTTACTTTTTTTGCTTGAAAATGTTGGCTAAAGATCTGACTGTCTATGAGACTAAATAACGCAAATTAATCCCCCCAATATTAGGTTTACGAAATTTCTTCTCATTTGATATTGAATGTCAGATAGCCGGGGGTGGGACGAGCTATGTTGGCTGCTTTTCTGAGCAAGTGTGAGATCAATGGTGGGAGTCTAATCTGCGTGATGGATCAGGTTCCATACACAACTCTCTACAATTTCTTGTGCTCTTAGCAGACTTTTTCCCAAACCGACCTGATAATATGCTTTCGATGGTGCATCTGAAGATGTTTGTAAGGGTTATTGGAGACATTAGACCACCAGGGGCGCCGGAGAGATGGCTCCCCCGCCGACAGTCTGTTCGTTTTTTCACTCTTTTTGTTATTTTTTCGTTTGTTAAAAGTTTTTTGTTTTAATGTTCTTTGGTTTGTTTTATGTGGGGGGAGGGGGGAGGTGATTGGCGGAAACTTTTTTTCAGGTTCTTACCTTCCAGGAGATGTGATTAATTTTTGGATCACATTCTCCATGCTCTGCAGCCTACCGTCGATGGAGCTGGAAGCCTCCTCTGACTGTTGTGAGCCCCACCGTGGACTTAACATCGGAGTTGATCCCTTGCCTGGGATCGCTCCCACCGTGACCACTGCGGAATCAACATCTAGGGCTCGCAGTCTCGGGTGAGACCGAGTCGGGAGCTCCAACGTCGCGGAAGGTTCGACCAGCCCCGACGCAAGGTTCGATCGCCCGGCGCGGAGAAGCTGACATCCCCCCCGATGCAGGAGCGGGTCGTCTCGACGCGGAGGGTCCAAACGCTGCCGGCTACGGGAGTCAAGATCGTCCCGTCAACGGGGGCTCGAGGCCCACGATCGAGGATGAACTAAGGGAAGGACTTGAACTTTATTTTGCCTTCCATCACAGAGAGGAATGTATAGGAGTCACTGTGGTTGATGTTCATGTTAAAATGTGTTTTTCAGTGATCTGTTACTTTTAATTGTATGACTGACCAGGCCAATGAAATTCCTCGTATGTTGCAAAATGTACCAGGCAAATAAAGTGTGGTTCTGATTCTGATGCCAAATTTCCTCAGTCTGCTCAGGAAATAGACGTGTTGGTGGACCTTCTTGGCTGTGGTTGGCCCATGACAGATTGTTGGTAATGTTTGCGCCAAGGAAGTGAAAGCTGTCAACCATTTCCACTTCAGCACTATTGATGCTTTATTTCTTTGATTTCTTTATTTCCAGCAGCAATTCTGGCAATCTGTGCCCAAACCTTTGCATTATGTAACTATAGGTTGTGGCTTCTTTGATGTCTTCCCATGCTTTCTGAAGTTGATATCTAACACCGTTGTCTTGCTCACATCAAGGGAGAGGGTGATGCCCTGACACCATGTTACTAAGTTCTATATCTTTTTCCTGTACTCCGTCTCGTCCTTGTTCATTATCTTGCTGGAATTCATAGGTGGCTCAGGTAAATGGAATGTCTCTGAACCATTTAAATCCCATTTTGTTCACTTTCAAACCTCCCTGGAAGTGAGGATAGGAGTAAGACTTACCTGCCCTACCTAAGGCACAGCTATGTAAACTGCGATTGGGTGAAATGTGTTTTGCAAACACTTCAAAAATCCCAATTTGATGGGATTTTGTTTTAAATTTGGAAGATGTAATGGAAAATTAAATAGTAAAAAATGAAGAATGTAAAATACAACAGCAACACCAGCCCCAAATTCTGTTCATTTCTGATTCATTCTTAATAATTGAAAGATGTAGCATGGAAATGGGCCCTTCGGTCCACCAAGACCACACCTAAAATCATCACCCATTCACACTAGTTCTATGATATCCCACTTTCACATCCACCTCTTACACGCTATGGGCAATTTACAGGGGCTAATTAACATGCAAATCCATACAACTTTGGGATGTGGGTGGAAACTGTAAGCCCCTGGAGGAGTTTCAAGCTGTCACAGGGAAAATGTGCAAACTCCAGACTGACAGCATCCGGGATCAGGATTGAATCTGGCTCTCTGGTGCTGTGAGGCAGCAGCTCTACCAGCTGCGCCATTACGCTGCCCCTGCATCACTGTGCCGCCCTGTGCTGTCAACAATAATAAAAAAAGACATATAATTGCAGAACCTATTCATCAAAGTAGAAATACCCGATGAATTGGGATGTTTAGGAAAGGTTTTTGATTAAGGATAACAGCCTTTTCACGAGTGATTGGAGTGGCTATCAGATTTCAGAGAACTGAGAGGTTCTCTGACACTACACAGGGTGTGGTTTTCAGCCCTGCTTGATTAGGTGCACCAAGTAGCTGCATCCAAGCTACTATAAGCAGGAAATGCTTCCTTTCTCAATGCACCAGCTGCAGTAATGGGCACGAGTTTGAGATCTAATGGTGTTATGCTTTCATGCTTCGCAGCACAGTATCTCAGCTCCATTTTAATACCTGCATCTAGGGACCGGATGAAGATTCCTTTGCACATCCCGATGGCAGGTTCGAATGAGCGAAATATTGGAACACCCAATAGAAGGCATAAAGAATCACTGACGGATATTGCATAATCCACCAAGGAGCATCGTGTGGTTCATGGTGATGTATCGTGTATTTCACAACCTTGTTTTCAGGAAAGAACTCATGATAAATGTCCCAGATGACAGAAAGACTGATAATTCTGTGGTTTTGACAGACACAGTGATAGTGTGCTCACATTTGTCCTTGAGACTCTTGAAAGGCGCCCATAAATAAAATTTATTATTATTATTATTATTGTAAATATGTAATTCAATTAAATCATTTGTCAATCTCAAAATATCAAGGCAGCACACGAGCTCAGCTGGTAGAGCTGCTGCCTCACTGGGCCAGAGACACGGGTTCGATCCTGACCTCGGGTGCTCTCTGTGTGGAGTTTACTGTACATTCTGAAGGCTGGTTCTCCTCTGTATTAATTCTTACCCAGTTATTTCTATGTCCTTAATATCCTTTAAACATGCCGAACCTCATTAGTTCTTCTGAGGAAGTAGAGGTGTGTGTGTGTACAAATGTAATGACAGATATGAAACAGCAGATTGTAGTTGCGAAATTGTAGTGCAATCTCAGGAAGAGCAATAAAAAAAGTACAATAACAGAATGGCTGAATGAGGTAGAGTTGAGAATAAGAGTGTTTGGCACTACCTCTGGGAATGTGTGCGAGAGAGGTGATTGGTTCAGAAGTCTGACAGCAGTGAGGAAATCTGGACATCCAAGCTTTCGGGCTCCTACAGTATATCTTATCCCTAAAGGTAGAAAAGAGTAGGGCCAGAAGTGCAGGCATCTTTGATGATACTTATAGTCTTCCTGATTAACATAGACATATAACGTTGAAGCAGGCTATTCGGCTCACCAAGTCTGCACTGACCAGCAATCCCCACACATTAACACTATCTACACATACTAACGACAATTTACATTTATACTAAGCCAATAAAACCTGTACGTCTTTAGGAGGAAACCGAAGATCTCGGAGAAAACCCATGCAGGTCATGGGGAGAACGTACAAGTTCCGTACAGACAAGCACTTCTAGTCGCAATTGAACACCTGCATCTAGGGACCGGGGCTCTGGTGCTGTTAACAACTCTGCCGCTTCGCTACCATACTGCAATGCTTTGTGACGTTGGACTATACCACTGTTGTTGGATGAATAACAGGTAACCTGAGTCAGAGTGCAGGATGGAGATCGATAAATTGGTTGAAAGATGCCAGAAGAATAATCTGGCTCTCAACATAAGCAAGACCAAGGAGCTGATTGTTGACTTCAGGAAGATTAAGCTGAGGTACCATCTACCTATCTTTGTAGATGACTTGGTGGTAGAGAATCAATAGATTGAAGGTGCCAGATGTACACATCCGTCCTCGACACATCACATTGTTGCATTCACAAAGCCAACTTCTCAAAGTCTTTACTTCCTCAGAGTTCGAGAAGATTCAGCATGTGGCAGAATATTCTATTTTACATCTGAAGTGTCTGCTGGAGACCATGCCGACTGGTTGCGTCACGTCCTGGTTCAGAAACTCAAATGTACAATAACAAAGAAGAGTACAGAAATGGAGACATTGCTGAAACCATCTCAGATACTGACCTCCCACAATCAAAGGGTTCTACAGGAAGCACTGACTCAAGAAGGTATAACAACATCAAAGACCCACCCAAGCAATGTTCCTCACTGTTATCATCAGGAAAAAGGAACAGTCCACCCAGATGGCTGGGAAATTGTCCACCCAGATGGCTGCGGAAGCTGGAGTCACCAAGATCACTCCAAACACTTTGTCAAAATGTTCTCAATTTTTAACTTGGCCTCGGAAAAACTCAATGCCGCACGACTGGAAATATGGCTGGTAACTTAATAAAGTCTTTAAAAATATACAGTACATATATTCATCTATTTTCATTATCATCTCCTCTCCGGCCCTCTGCTAATTTGCTCAGATGGTTGGGGAGTCTTAACCTACCTGTTTTATTGAAAATTAAAGTTTGAGTAAAGTTATTGGGAGGCAAAACCCATATTAACGGCTAGACCGCATTTCACATTTCTCCTGCTTGAAGATTCATTGTTAGACATGGTGAGGGGAGGCAGAACGCTGGCACTTTATTACATCGTGCAAATTAAAATTAAAAGGCGGTGAGCAAAAGCGGCCAGAGGACATTGTGATCTACCATGAGCGTCGCAGGATTTATTGCAGGATCATGCGCTGTACTTAAAATAGTACATATTGCATCTTACAGTGTGGTATTTCTGTCGCTCTTAATGTGATGGATCATCTAATTTACCGCGAACAATGTGACAAGAGATCTGCTTATGCGCCTGTGTCTGTCACACTTGGGTATCACACCTGATATATTAAATAGAGGTCACATTTTCTCATGATTAGTTCAAACACTGATTTCATTAAACAGAAACTAAAGACAGCTGAGGAGATAAGACCAGTCAGCAACCAGCCAGAGAGAAATTTAGAAAATAGATGCAGGAGTAGGCCATTCAGCCCTTCAGCCCTTAGAGCCAGCTGAACTGCCATTCAATATGACCATGGCAGATCATCTAAAATCAGTACCCCGTTCCAGCTTTTTCACCATATTCCTTGATTCCTTGCACCCTAAGAGCTAAATTTAACACTTGCTTGAAAACATCCAGTGAATTGGCCTCCACTGCCTTCTGCGGCAGAAAATTCCACAGGTTCACAACTCTATGGGTGAAGAAGTTTTTCCTCATCTCAATCTGGTCATGGTGGCGCAGCGGTAGAGTGGCTGCCTTACAGCGAATGCAGCACTGGAGACCCTGGTTCAATCCTGACTACGGGTGCTGTCTCTACAGAGTTTGTATGTTCTTCCCGTGACGTGCGTGGGTTTTCTCCGAGATCTTCAGTTTTCTTCCACACTCCAAAGACGTACAGGTTTTTAGGTTAATTGGCTTGGTAAATGTAAAAATTGTGAAAAATGTAAAAATTGTCCCTATTGGGTGTAGGTGTAGGATAGTGTTAACAAGCGGGGATCGCTGGTCGGAGCGGACCCGGGTTGGCCGAAGGGCCTGTTTCCGCACTGTATCTCTAAACTAAAACTAAACTAAACTAAATGGCCTACCCCTTATTCTTACACTGTGACCCTGGGTTCTGGACTCCCCCAACATCAGGAAAATTTTTCCTGCATCTAGTTTGTCCAATCCTTTTAGAATGTTATATCTTTCTATAAGATATCCTCTCATCCTTCTAAATTCCAGTGAATTTAAGCCCAGTCGACCCATTCTCTCATCATATGCTAGTCCCGCCATCCCGGGAATTAACCTGGTGAACGTACGCTGCACTCCCTCAATAGCAATAGTGTCCTTCCTCAAATTAGGAGACCAAAATTGCACACAATACTCCAGGTGCGGTCTCACCAGAGCCTTGTACAACTGCAGTAGGACCTCTTTGCTCCTAACCTCAAATCCTTTTGCAATGAAAGACAACATGCCATTAGCTTTCTTCACTGCCTGCTGCACCTGCATGCTTACTTTCAGTGACTGATGTATAAGCACATCCAGGTCTCGTTGCACCTTCCCTTTTCCTAATCTGACACCATTCAGATAATAATATTCCTTCCTGCTATTGGCACCGAAGTGGATAATCTCATATTTATCCACATTATACTGCATCTGCCATGCATCTGCCCACTCACCCAACCTATCCATGTCACCCTGCAGCCTCGTAGCATCCTCATCGCAGCTCACACTGCCACCCAGCTTTGCATCATCCGCAAACTTGAAAATGTCACATTTAATTCCCTCCTCTAAATCGTTAATATATATTGTAAATAACTGGGATCTCAGCACCGAGCTTTATAGCACCCAACTAGTCACTGCCTGCCATTCTGAAAAGGACCCATTAATACCCATGCTTTGCTTCCTGTCTGCCAACCAGTTCTCTATCCATGTCAATATCCTACCCCCAATATCATGTGTTCGAGTTTTGCACACTAATCTCTTGTGTGGGACATTGTCAAAGGCTTTTTGAAAGTCCAGATATACCAATTCCATTGGCTCTCCCTTATCCATTCTAATTGTTAGATATTCAAAAAATCCCAGAAGGTTAGTCAAGCATGATTTCCCCTTGACCGATCCTGTCACTTCTTTCCAAATGTGCTGCCATAACATTTTTGACAATCGACTCAAGCATCTTCCCCATTACCGATGTACGGCTAATCGGTCTATAATTCTTTGGTGTGACAGTTGTCTCATTTCATCGGCTTCATGTATTGCGCGCATGGAAGAGATGCTTTACAAGCCGCTTGCATCTATTCAACCAAGTGTGCTCTTAATGAAATCTCACATCTTTGCAAGGGAGGGATGGAATGGATGTGACCACCGGCTAAAGCAAAGGCATAGTTTGGACAGGGAAATAATCCCACCACTTAATTAACCAGATTCCCGAATGTAAGAACTATTTATACATTTATACATTTTGTTTTTAAATCAATCTTTTTTGATTTTTAATGCCGAGTTAAAACCCCATCCTGTGGGAAGGGCTTGTGGTAGCTGTTTTCATAGTGCCTTCATTGTTGGTAAGTGCTGTCCTTTCACATGGACCACTGTCAGTGCCAGTTTTCTCAACTTCCATAGCCGCTCTACATTTTCTCTCCAGAGATGCTGCCTGTTCTGCTGTTAGTCTAGCTTTTTGTGTCCATCTTCGGTTAAAACAGTTTACAGATTATCTGGTGTTTTGTGCGTGGGAGCTTGTGTGCATTCCGCAGGTAATCAGATGATAATAAATAAAATGTGCTTCTTGGTGTCAGGAGAGTGGGAGGTGATAAAATTGTTTGTTGTGATGCACACTTGTCATCGGCCCGCCAGGGAATGTGTGTGTGTGACCCGTGTTTTAAAAACGATTTACTATGCTCCGAGCCATCTGTCCCCATGGCTGGGGTGGGGGTGAATCACCCGGTGTGAGTGTCAGGGTCCGGGGTTCAGAGGCGGGAGGGGGAATCACCCTAGTGTGGGGGTTGGGGTCCGATGGTGCAACACGGTCAATGACTCTGGGTGGGCGGAGGGACCAGCCTGTCCTACATCTCCGCTCCACCCGGCCCACAGCCCATCACAGTCCTGCCGCCTGGGGGAGACGAGGCGGAGGGCGGCCATGGCCGTGGGAGAGTGGGGGCTGTCCCGAGGGATGCGCACCTTTGGCCACTTACAACTTGGTGCTTGGGCTCAGATTGCCCAGTTACCTATGGATTGTGTGGAAAATGACCCCCACCCTCCCGTCTCCACCGGCCAGTGATGTGATGGACGCCAGGGTCTGGACCAATCGCTGACAAGCCCCGCCCCCGGCCACGTCATGTCCGTTATTTGATTTTTCTGTTGAGCGGCATTCAGTTTGTTGGCTTGTAGGCGACGCAGCCTTTCGGGTAAGTGGCGTTTCATCAGAGCGGCCATTCGGTGAGTTTGCTTTTAGGTGTCTCGCACTTTTGGTTAGTTGGCATTTCGGCTTCGTACACTTTCGGTTATTTGGCGTTTCAGCTTAGTTTCCATTCGGTTATTTGGCTTCCACTTCTTTGCTTCGGCTTCTCGTCCTTCGACGCCACGTCTGCACACGGAGAGAACATTGGAAAATGATGACCAATGCATCCACAATTTCTTGGCCCACCTCCTTGAGTGCACTGGGATGCAGACCATCAGGCCCTAAGGATTTATCTGCCTTCAGTCTGAACGGTTTACCTAACACCATTTCCTGACTAAAGTGGATGCCTCTGTAATTATGCTCCTACAGCTTACCCCCTTAGTCTAGTTCAGTAAAACACTGAGTCAAGCACTGGATCAACTATTCTTTATTCTTCCCAAACACAAACAAACTTACTATATAATACCTAAGCACCACGGGTCCGATCCTTGTCTCTACTCGTCCAAGCCCTTCAGCCTCGTGCAAGTAGACACCTCCAGACAGTCACACGGTCCCAAGTGCACATCCAGAAGATCGATTCTGATCCATGTGGGGTTCACTTTTATAGGGTATCGCACCTGTGGCCTGAATCTATATGGGAGGGGGAGAAGGTAAGAGACTGAAAAAAAAGCCAATTAACCTACAAACCTGCACGTCTTTGCAGTGTGGAAGAAAACCAGAGCACCCAGAGAAAACCCACACGGTCACTGGGAGAACATATAAACTCTGTACTGACAGCACCCAGAGTTAGGATCAAACCCTGATTGTTTGTGCTGTCAGGCAACAACTCTATCTCTGCACCACCATGCCACCCCTTCAGTGAAAGGTTTGTGCCTTATGTGTTTGGCTCGAAAATTACTATTGATGCCTGCAGTGTATTTATACTTCATGTGTAAATGTCTTGTGAAAAGAACATATTGAAATTATCTTTGTCAATGTAAGTTTAGGCACCAAAGTCCCATATCAAACCTTGTGTGGAAAAATAACCTGCAGCACAGTTGTTTTTATTTTCTTTGATGGTCTACATCAGTTAGTGTGTGCTGCTGTTACTCTTCAAAATGTTTTGAAGCCTCTATATCCTGCAAGTATTATTCAGCTTAGTCAATAGTCCATTATAATTCAAGGTCTACTCAAATACATTACAGTTGATGTGAGGCTGTTTTGAATGACCGATGTGGTTTGGCAATTGGGTAAAATCTTGTTAAATAAATGAAAAGCATTGTCGCTAGGATTGGAACTAGAGATAGTTGGCATTGGAACTAGAGATAGTTCCCTCGTCTTGTTTGATATGGAAACCATGGAAATCTCTGTTGCAAATAGTAGGAACAGTAGTAAATTGTTTCCAGTCGTGAAGCTCCTGGTGCTGAGACTGCATGCGCATTTGCACAATTACCCAGAGTCAATATGAAGAGAATGTGAGCGGTGCAAGTAAATGCATTTTACTTGAGACATAGCAGCAGTTAAAGCAACAACAAACAATGACAACATTAAAGTCAATGAAGCAGTGTTAAGTCTGGAACCTAATAGAACAAGGAACATAGTAAGGGTCTCGACACCCATTCCTTCTATCAAGATATGCTGCCTGTTCCTCTGAGTTACTCCAGCATTTTGTGTCTATCTTTGGTGTAAACCAGAATCTACAGTTCCTTCCTACACATTGTGTAACGCACAAAATCTGTGCCTAAAATGATGCCAAATTAATATATCCCTTCGCCCTGTGCATAGGTAATTTCCCCTCCATTATCTGCATATTCATGTGTTCATCCAAAAACCTCTCAAACATCACTATTGTATCTGCTTCCACCACTACTACTGTTAATTCCATTCTCTCTGTGTGAAAAAACTTGTCCCACATAACTCATTTAAACATTCCCCCTCTCACCTTAAAGCTGTGCTTTCTAATATTTTATATTTCAACATGAGAAAGAGGTTCTGATTGACAACCTTATCTAAGCATCTCATAATTGTATTCACTTTTCTCTGGTTTCCCTCAGTCTGTATCACATACAGTCCATGTTTGCCCAATCTCTCCTTAGTACATGCAGCCACCAGTCATTATCACTGGAAACTTAATGCAGACGCAGTTGAATGTTGCTGCAGACATTTCAATAACCATAAAGAACACCTACAGTTTATTCATCTAACCTTGGTAAGGTGCCATTTTAGGACTTACATTGGATAAGTTTTGAAAGTCGAGAGAGATGCAATCTGTCATAATAGTCAGAGTTTTCAACTGTCCATTTTTGTGGTAGACTAAACTCTATCAGACAAGGGCTGGTTTATAGTTTGGCACTCCATGGGAAGGATGTATAGAGCAATCACATCAATATGTTAACCCTGGTGTCAAACCTGTCGACTATAAACCCCGACTAGATTTTATTCCCTGAGAATCCAAATGGAAAACAAGATGAAGATGTAAAAAAAAGTTTTTTTCATCAAGAAAACTCATACATCAACAATTCCAATAGTATTTGTGTCAAAAGAAGATTGTACTTTGCAATCATATGACAACCACAAGGTAACATTAAATCAGAGATTGGATAATAAACAATATCTGTCTCTCGCTTTGGATGATGGGGCCTCAGATATGAAACATTAACTCTGTTTCTCTTTCCACACTCATTGTCTGACTTGAAGAACATGAATGGAATTGAACTCATGTGCAGCATAAATCCAATGCTCATTTAGCACAGATGAATGGCAACTTTCTATAAGTTCCCTATTGTGTGGAGGGAACTTTACGCAAGCACATGATGCTTTAAGTTCCCACACAGGTGATGATGGGCAGAGACAGCACATGCTTTTTGTATTCTTAATGAAAGTGAATGTAATTACTCCTGCAAACTGAAAAAGAACCATTAGCAGGCACCTTTAATGTGAAAAGATTTAAACAATCTTTGTTAAGGGCCTGTCCCAATTGGGCGTCATTTGCGCGTCACGCAGATAGCGCACAAAGATTTTGTACATCCCAAAATCCTGGCGCGACCGTGCATCACTGCCTGCGTCACCATGCACCATGCGTCATGACGCGTAAATAACATCGGGTAAATGACGCGCAAATGACGCCCAAGTGGGATAGGCCCTTTAGCCATAATTGGTGATTTTGGACGGAAAGCAGCAAGTCTAATACCAACTTCCTCAATGCAAAGCTGGGCAGTTATGCTGTAACAGTGCATTTATAGAACTAAATATGTTCTGTTCAGTTTGCCTGTGATACTGTAAAATCAAACGGTACCCTCATTTTCCGTCAAGTCTACATCAGGTTGTCCAGCCATTGAGACTGTTCAAGTAACTCAGTCAGTTTAAGCATGTTTATGAACATACTTTGGTGGATTGAACGGCCTGGAAATGCGTCCACATTAACTTCACAGCCACTCTAACTGTAGGTTTGAATTGTCAACAAACCAAATTATTAAAAATGGTGACATTGAGAAGTCAATTCAAGTGATGTTAGGAAATAGGTTGCAGAACTAGACACTGAAAATACTAGAATTGTGAATGTGAAGACAGTTGCCAGGAGTTTGCCCTGATGGTCGAACACTGGTAAAGGCTTGGAGAAAGTTGTATTAATGTCTACAATTTTTTCCAGAAAATGGAATAACGTCACCTATGAAACAATTAATAGCATGGAAATAGCTGATTTGATTTCTCCAAAGCAACCACGATACTCAGAAAAGGAACGATGGTTTCCTTGCTCTCAATAATCTTTGCTCAAAGTAGTTTGAAGTCAGACATTGAACAATTACGGTGAATTTATACCGCATATGCAAGACGTGGAATTAGTCCCTGATATTAGATCAGAGTTCATTTTGCATTTACATGAGAGTTTTATGGGATAGAATAGGATGAAAGATGTCTTGATTGCTCGTATGGTTCTGCTTCGGAAAGCATCATTCTGCATTTATGTGTACCATAGAAATTAGATACATGATAAAAAACATAATTATATCATATTGTATATGCATAGAGAGACCACATGTTTTTACATTGTGGTTATGGGACTGGCAGCCAAGTTTCTGGATCAGTGGTACACAGATATGATTTAAATCCCAACAAAGCAGCTGGAACTATTTAAATCCAAGTATTTAAAATAAATCTGCAATTTAATCTCAATAGAAACTAGTGGAATGTTTAATTTCATTGAGGTTAGAGATACAACGTGAAAATAGGCCCTTCGGCCCACCGAGTCCACACTGACCAGTGATCCCCCTGCAAGAGCACTATCCTACACGCTAGGAAGATTTTACAATTCCTACCAAAACCAATCAACATACAGAGCTGTATGTCTTTGGAATGTGGAAGGAAACCGTAGCTCCCGGAGAAAATCCACGCTGTCACGGGAGCAATTACAAACTTCGTACACACAACACCAGTAGTCAGGATTAAACCTGGGTTCTTGGTGCTATATGGCAGCATCTCTACCGCTGCACCACCGTGCTGCTCTAACTAGGGTTACAACCCACTCATACATGGCTTGTTGTACACTGTCCTCATTCTACGCTATTTTTTATCACCAATGCGATGGGAAACTTGCCAGGGTGTTCATCCTTTCCTTGTGCCTACTTCCATATCCTGGTCCACATCAACCTGCATCATGATCCCTCTGCTGTGTGTGACTCTGATCTAGAGAGTAATGCTTTTATTTCTCAATAATGCCACCAACTCCAGTGACACTTTTGTCTAAATCTATGCTCCATTCAATTTCGAACCAATTCCAAATCTGCATTTGGTATTCCTGAGCTATTTCTAGTTTATGCATCAGTGATGTCTTTTCCCATCAGTAACTCGCTCTTCCTGGCCACATCACCCAGAATTTCTACAATCCCTGAGCCAAATTCAAGTTGTTCAGGGTGTTTTCATAGAATGTAGAACAGTACAGCACAGGCACAGGACATTCAGCCCACAACGTATGTGCTGAACACGAGGCTGTTCAACTGATCTCCACTGTTTGCATGTGATTCATATCCCCACTTTCCATACATATCCATCTGCCTATCTAAAAGCCTCTTGAATTCCATTATTGTATCTGCCTCCACCACCATCCCTGGCAGTGCGTTCCAGGCATCCACCACTCACTGTGCAAAAAAACTTGCCCTGCACATCTACTCTACATTTTGACCCTCTTACCTTAAAGCTGTGCTCTCTCGTCTTTCAATTCTACTTTGAAATCAAACTGTGTTTTTCAGAATCCATGCTCCCCATGCTGCAATTCCATCCAATTTTCAGTAGACGTAGCCCTTGCCATTTCTTTCAAAGTATACTGTTTTGATATTCCAATCCTAGACCCTCACTTACTCTTTTTCAGTAACTTCCACATCTGTTCAAACCTATCTGCCTCCTTTCCTTATTGCACATCCTCTACTGTACTGGCACTGTTGTAGCGGTATCATTTCATGCTCAGCAGCCCTTCCACAAGTTAAAGCACACTCTTCTTCTTCTTGCATATGGCGTGCACAGCCTAAAGTTGTAGGTTAACTTGTTCTATTTGATCTATTTGTTTCTGCACGTCGGGTTGATTGCATTAGTCGAAACAGGGTGGACCACGTGAAGGTTGCAATCCCCCACCCCTTAAAACACACTGAGAGATAAGCAGTTCTGTGAGGTGCAAAAGTGCTGGGCCCTCTCAAGGTTACTGAAGGGTAAATATAGATTGTGATTTTGGCTTTTTAATGTAAATTTGACATTTTTATTGCTGCAGAGCTGAAAAAGCATTGCAGGAGACTTTGAAAGTCACATAATTAGATGGATGATAGTCTTATTATTGACGAATAGGAGGACCTTGTGAACATTGGGAATGATGTCTACATTATATTAGTGCACATTAAGATGAGTGATAATAGTACTGACAAATTCTGAGTAGTTGCCAGCTGTCCAGTTTCCAAACTTCCACTAGAAGTGCTAAAAGTATTCAATTAATTAAAAATAAGGCAATGTAGACATACAAATATGCATTCCCCACAGGTGCTATTTTGTGAGATCAGAAGCAAGAAAATTAGATTGGTTTAGCAGGTTTTTGACTCCTAGAGCAATTAATCCTTGCCAATATTTAATTTCCTTAAGTATCACCTGCTTATAAGGCAAACCGCAGAGAAAAACTATGTTCTAATTATTTTCCCTTTGCACTTGCAGTCTAACATTTTCAATGTATAATCTTCAAATTGTTGCACCTGAGTGAACCTCATAAGTCATTGTCTCTTGTCAGGGATACTGTAGACATTGACATTGACATTGACACACCCAGGTTATCTATTGACATTGAGATGTGAATTTGAATCTCTTCACGATAACTGGAGAATTTAAATTGAATGGTGGCACAATGGCAGAGTGGTGGAGTTGCTGCCTTACAGCTCCAGAAATCTGGGTTCGATTCTGACCTCGGTGCTGTCTGTCTATAGGTCCTCCCTGTGACTGTGTGGGTTTTCTCCGGGTGCTCCGGTTTCCTCGCGCATTCCAAAGACATACAGGTTTGTAGGTTAATTGGCTTCTGTAAATTGCAATGTTCAGGATGCGAACCAGGGATAACAATTATGGGTGGTCATTGGTAGGTATGGACTCAGTGGCCCATAGGTCCTGTTTCCATGGTGTATATCTGAACTAAGCACTAAATTAATCTAAAGTGTTTGAATTAATTTGCAATGAAAAGTTGTTAATAGTTGTTATGAAGGTTCTAGACTGTAACAACCCATTGGTTTACTAAATGCCTTCAAAGAAGGAAATATGATACCTTTACATTTTCTGGCAACAATGGCAGCAAAATGGTATTTCAATTTCAGGTCATCCAAGTAAGATGTATCATATTTGTTTCAGAATGCTTCAATCTATAAAATCGTTCGGGCTTCCGTTCGCGGTTTAAAAAAAAATGTTGCTGGACGATTGCGTCGCTGGATTAAACTTAAACGCGACTAAAGTTGCCTTCAATGCCTTCAACATCACGGATCGCAATATCAGGACAAAACAAAACGTATGTTGTCTATTTAACATATTATTTTGCTTTTTGTTGTGGCTTCATTTTAATCTGATGATGCAAAAAATATTATTTAGGCCCCCATACGTGTCTTGTCTGCCGATATGGGCTTTAAATTATGGCAACGGCAACATTCCAATTGATCACATTCCAAAAACATCCACTCCCAAGTTAATCAAATTCTTTTTTTTTGCACAATCATGTCATAAGAACGTCTAAATCATCTATATTTTGTATTATTGTCAATCCATGATCAATATTTTCAGACTAAATATCCAGAGTACAGTTTTAGTCAGATGTATTGTGCAAAAATAATGATTTTGATCATTATTGAGATCATTATTTGATCATTTTGAGAGTGGATGTTTCTGGATTAATTTATGGGAATTAAACATTAAATTCCTTCCATTTGGCATATAAATTCATGACAAAGTGAGATTTAAAAATCATATTGTGAATTCTTGTGTGAATGGAATCAGTTTGTTATTTGTTATTTGGATACAGGCTATTTAAAATGTTTTGCCTTTTCTTAAGAAATGGTTAGATGTTTAGATCTAGTAATTGAATTTAGATGAATTTAATTGATTAGATGACACTGATTATAATGATTTCTTTGTTGGGTATTTACTATTTGTTTTAACGTTACAATAATATTAAAGTTCTGATCTTGAGAATATCACATTTTTGCATTTTCAAGGCAGTCTGGGTGTTTATTATTGTTTCCGTCACAACGGTCAATTTTGTAAGTATCTGCAATTAGGTAACTAACTAATTATATGCATCAATTTCAGGTCATCCAAGTAAGATGTATCATATTTGTTTCAGAATGCTTCAATCTATAATAACTGAAAATTTCATTCACCTCTTATATTTTAAGAAGGTTATGGGCTTTTATGTCAATTGACTGTCCTCGATCACAGCTTTTGTGTTAAGTTAATTGAAAAGCAATAGGGAACAAGATGCTAATTTCTAAGTATGAAAATGACTATAACTTTTTAAATATTGAAGATATGAAAGTGAATTAGGTATCAAATTAAAGTTCTTTTTATGCTTTATCTGATGGGATAAATTACAGGCTTGACTTTTAAAATCACAACATTTTGTAACATTCCTACATAATTGCAGCAGCAAATCAAAGTACAGGTACCACGATTGTCATGTAATCTAAACAACATCCTTCCTCTATCTAGATAATCAGATCTACACACCTCCCTGTCCCCACTACCAGTAAATTGAAACACTTCTGAGATTCTCAGTATAAATAATCTGGGTCAGAATTGAAAAACATTTGGAAGACATTTTCTGTGTGGCTTTCCTTTCATTAATTCAAAGTGAGTATTTTATTCTGTAATTAACTAATCATAATATTTTTCTACATCAGCTAGCAGCCCGAGGAAATCCCTCTCCGCCAACCAATACAATCCTGCATCACATAACTGGCTGGGGGAGATAGGACGGTGGGGAAGAGATTTTTTCTTTTCCTTCGCCGCTTTTGGACTTTCCTGAATATAAAATAAAACCGTATGTGATTGGATCACCGCAGCTTGGTGTCACTGCCAAAGATCATAGAGCGGATTATTTTTGTAAGAGTTGATCTACCACAGTGCTTGGGGTTAAGAGTCTGGAATCTCTCTCTCCCTCTCCCTCTCCCTCTCCCTCTCCCTCTCCCTCTCCCTCTCCCTCTCCCTCTCCTCTCTCCCTCTCCCTCTCCCTCTCCCTCTCCCTCTCCCTCTCCCTCTCCTCTCTCCCTCTCCCTCTCCCTCTCCTCTCCCTCTCTCCCTAATAAGGGGTGGGAATTAATAAGCTTTGGCTTCTTCCTGCTCCTTTTTGGACACGTACAATTTCATTTATTTATAGATATTGTTTATGACACTTTATAAATATTCTTGTTTTGTTTTTTGTATGCTGTTTCACACTTGCTTTTTATTCTTTTATTCTGTATGAAATAAAGAATCCAATAAATAAATAAATAAATAAATAAATAGACAAATAAATAAATAAATAAATAAATGTACTTCCCCTATTAGAAATGTGGTGGTGGCCACTAATGCTGGATGTCCTTAGTAATTACATAGATGAACTTGTTCTTGTTTTACCTGCAATGGAAGCAATGGACACATTTCCATTCTGCAGTATGACCCCCCCCCCACTAACAATTTATATTGAAGGCTTTCCAGTTAAATGTCCATTACGTTTTAATAAATAATATAGAAATGTCAGGAAAGATGCTACTAAAGTTCAGGCCAAAACTGCCCATTACTGTTCTTGCATGTTATTGTCGCTATACTGTTCAGTAGCTGTATGATTTTGTCAAAAATTAGACGGCTATTGTATATTCTTGCTGACTCACATTCTTGAGAAGATTGGTCCTTATTGTTAGCATCAGGTTGTTGCCTCAGGAACTACAAAAATAGATGGTGCAATCAGTCAGACATGCTCTCCTGATACAGTAATCTCTGACTCACTTTTCTTCAAGTCA
Source organism: Leucoraja erinaceus (assembly GCF_028641065.1). Classification (NCBI taxonomy): domain Eukaryota; kingdom Metazoa; phylum Chordata; class Chondrichthyes; order Rajiformes; family Rajidae; genus Leucoraja; species Leucoraja erinaceus. The sequence continues at coordinate 18,565,219 of NC_073388.1, read as the reverse complement.
CCAAATGCACTGAGTGCTTTATCTGTCCAACCAGTCATAATTTAAATCCCTGGCAGCATTGTGGTCAACAGATTTAATGCCTACTCCTTTCACTTAAGTGCATTGGTGCAAACAAGCATGTTTAAAGACACAACCAAAAAAAAAGGATTATTACCAGTGATAAACTGAAGAAAATGGTTTGGATGAGCACAAAACAATTCAGTGACTTCATCATTAGTCAGAAATTGCAATGTACCGGCAATATTTAACATTACCCTCGAACTGATGGAAAATCAATACATTTAATAGGTCATTAATGGTTTTAACATAAATCATCTGTGCAATTTTTGAGCCATTATTGGTTTGCATTTAATAAATCTCCTAAACATCGGTCCTGTATTTAGGTAATTAAAAAAAAAAATGGTTATGTGATCTATTTGCTAACTTTATGATCATTAGGAAGGATTGCACTGCCCATTGTAAAGCATTTCCTCTTATAGACATACTACACTCTTGTTTTACATGAGAGTCATATGATAGACCTATGTTATATTTATTTTACAGCACTAACAGTAATAAGCGAGTTCTCTAATCGCAATAAACATTCTCGGCAGCTGTGCTGCTGTATGTATACAGAGCTGCGTTTCTTCCGTAATAAGGATCGAACCCGGATCTCCGGCGCTGCAAGCGCTGTTGAATTGCTACTGGACTGTCCCTGTCTCCTCCCGAGTGTCCAATCCCTATCCGGGGCGGCCTGAGATGTCTGGGGTGACCCTGGACTGAGGGGACACTAGCTCAGAGCAGTGGGAGCCCCAGGCTTACAGCCAGCGCGGGGAAGAAGTGCTAACTCCAGCTCAACTCTGCCTGTCCCGCCGATTTAACTGACAGCCCTGGACTGACGGGATACCGGCCCGGAGCAATGGAGTTAGCACTTCTTCTCTGCACTGGCTGTAAGCCTAGGCCCAGGTTCGATCCTGACTATGGATGATACGCAGGTCTGTATACATGCACAGTTGCCCAGAATGTTTATCGCGAGTGACCTCTGACAAATCCCATGATTCCTTGCGTTTTTCGGAATACCAGTCGTTTGTTGGAAGAATCAGTTAATGCAGGAGGTTGTACCAGTAACATTGTTTCTAGTTTAGATGTTAAGAGTTTTTGCTTGTGAGTAAATCTTCATTATTCCTCAGTATCCAATGTATTTACTTGATGTTATCACCTTATATTGAACATGTTGCAAATAGGCAATGGAATAAATTATTATAGGAGAGAGAAAATGCTTCTTTTAAATTTTTCCTGGGTAAAAGATGAATTCCCCACTGCAAGTGAAACAGTGTAAACCCAGAACCCTCGCACTGGTAATAGTTGTCATTTTCTTAGGATCATCATTGGATAGTGCAAGCCAGGGACAAAGACACTGTAAGGGGGTGCAGTGACAGCAACAGCCAACTCTATACAGAGTATGTGCTGATCCAAGTTTTACATGCAAAGTGTTACATCCCATGCCAGGAAAACCGGTTTCAAGGCACACATTAGTTTCTGTAACATGGGGTTATGTTCAACAAGATGATGTCGGTAGCTCAGTGGTCTGAATGATGCACCACTGAACTAACAATTCTTGCAATGACGAGAACAATTTACCGGTTTGAGTCCAAACATCACTTTTGATGCCAATTATATTTGAAGAGAGTGGCTGCGCTGTCTATTTATAGTGAAAAGTTAAAAAGTTTCAATAAGAGTTTCTACATATATTGAGTGATGGTACCTGTAGTACTTTTTTTAAAGAACGGTATCTTAGATTTTGACAATATTCCTAACAAACAATTGAACAGAAAAACTGATCCTCTTAACTAAAATTAGACCAGAGGTTTCCTCATCTACTTTATATTCAAAAAGTAACAGATGCCTCTTTGTTGTGGTGATAAAAGAGATGAAGGAAATTTTTCAACCTACACCTTTGGAAATAACTGTAAGTCAGAAATTTGGAACCCTTCATTATTTTCCATTTTAATGAGTTTCTTAACAGAGCCTGAAGGAAGGAACTTTTTGGATTGACTGATAAAAGCATCCAGTCTAAGTTACATAGTGTGCCTGAAATTGCTATTGATAGAGGTTGTTTTTCATTGCATCTCCGATGATAATCTTGCAGAGCAGTGATGCAAATTCAAAACAGCTATCTGTTACCGAGGCCAAAGTAAGTTGTGTATATGTATTATATCTCAGATTGCAAATCACACTGAAGACAAGATTGGGTGATCTTGTTAAATTTCATTTCAGTGTACAAGAATGATGAGGAAACTCATTTCTATGTATAATGTGCATGCTGTAACCATTAAATATAAAAATCAGGGAAAAAAACAAAGTGGTGTCGACTCACCTGACTTTGACAATAGTATTGCAACTGCCCAGTCTCCCACCGCAAATATCCTGAGGAGTCGCCATTGACCAAAATATTAATTCACTTCTTCAGTTAGTCACGCAGTGTGAATCATATATAAAATACAGTTCAGTTCCTTTCAAATGCTGCCCCACCAGCTTCTCCTAAAGTGTAGGAAGGAACTGCAAATGCTGGTTTAAACTGAATATGCTGGAGTAGCTCAGTGGGACAGGCAGCATCTTCGGATAAAAGGAATTAGTGCCGTTTTAGGTCGAGACCCTTCTTCAGACTGTGTTTCTATCTACAGTAGCTATTTCTATCTTTCTATCTACCTGTCTATCTAGCTACCCTAAAGCCAGGATTATGAAAGGCAAGGACAGCAAATAAGTCACATATCATTATGACTCGGAAATATTTCACCATGTCTTCATTGTCACTGGATCTAAATACTGGAATACACTATCCAGTAACAGAGAAATGCAGTTATTTAAATAGGCATCATACCACTATCTTTTTAATAGCTAACTTTGCCAGTTACTTTTTTACCCTGAAAAAAATCAACTATTTTTTTAAAATCAAGATTTCAAGGCCCCGTTTTTGATCATAACTTTATGTCAAGATGACAATTGGGACTGCCACAGACAATTCTATTATGAAGCAAGATATTTATTTACATAAATTCAGTGGTAGATCTCTAAGTAAAAGACCATCTACATGAAGAGGGCTCATGAGAAAGTCTCCAAACATTAGGGTAAATTTGGTGATGATAATAACCATTCTTGAAACTATATTTTGTGGTAGCAGGTTCGGAATGGAAGATTTTTAGCACAGATTTTAATGGCTGGCTCAGTGGTAGAGTGCTCGGCTCATATCCGCAAGGTCGCGAGTTTGCCCCTCGATCCCGGCAGTTACTCAATCATGAGTTTGAGTCTTCAATGTAGTTTTTTCTTGCAGAATAGGAGAGAATAGGGAGGGTTAGGCTGGGATCATTCTCTGCGAGATGATCTTAGTGTGGGAGACAAGTGTAGGAGAGGTGTACTGACTGTGTGGGCAGAACTTTGGAAGTGATTGCCCACCATTCTCAAAAGCCGCTGTGTCTCCCTGTCCCTGGAATAGCAGGGGGCGATCAAACAGCACAATACCCCCCTTCCCCTCCAACTCCAGAGGAACCCGCTCCCCGATGGGCCGCTACGGCGACAAGTGGCAGTTCGCCCACAGCCTGAGCTGCGCCCCTCATCTGCCACCCCAAGAACAAGACGTACCTTGCACACCATCAGCTTCTGCCCCTGCGTGTTCCTCTGGAGTTGGAGCGGGGCTGGGCTGGAGTTGCTGATCTGGGATCTCCGTGCTTGCAGTGGGCCTGGGGGCCGGTGTCCCGATGAGGGGGCGTAGCTCGGGCTGTAAGCGAACTGCCACTTGTCGCCATAGCGGCCCATCGGGGAGCGGCTTCTGGTGGTCCTGACGTCTCCGGCCACCCCCCTGTACAGGAGCTGAGACTGGGAACTGTACCGCCCTTGCAGGTGAGCAGGAGAGTGGGGGTTGTTTGCAGTTGCAGGGGGGGGGGGGGGGGGGGGCAAGGGCGGTACAGTTCCCAGTCTCAGCTCCTGTCTAGGGGGGTGGCCGGAGACGTCAGGACCAACAGGAACCCACTCCCCGATGGGCCGCTACGGTGACAAGTGACAGTTCGCCCACAGCCCGAGCTGCGCCCCCTCATCCGCAACCCGGGTTCCTCTGGAGTTGGAACGGGGCTGGGCTAGAGTTGCTGCTGGCTGTGTGTCTCTGGGATCTCCGTGCTTGCAGTGGGCCTGGGGGTCGGTGTCCCGTTGGTCCTGACGTCTCCGGTGACTGGCACTGACCTGCTGGCATCGCTGACGTGAAGACAGTGCAAAGCCCCAGTGCCGGTGCAATGGGCGGGGAGCTGGAGAGGGTAGGGAAGGGGTCACACACATGGCCGGGAAGCAGAGGGGTGTAGGTGGGGTGAAACTGAAGGGAGCGACAATCTGCTGCTGCCTGCCCGCTGATTTAAAACGTTCCCACGATAGACTCACGATACACTGTGTATCGTGAGTCTACCGTGGGAACTTTTTAACTCAGCGGGCAGGCAGCAGCAGATTGGCAATTATTAACCCTCCCGCGCAATATACCCTCACCTTCTTTTTTATGAATGGGGATTTAGTTCCCCTTTCTTTGAGGACCGACTGGAGGTTCCGCTGTCACCTCTGCGGGCCGCCCTCGGTGAACGTCTTCAAGGACCTTTCTTCAAGGACTGAAAAAATGTCCGGTAAAACGGAGCTTTTCGTTATTTGGAATTTCGGATAAAAGGTTGTGCACCTGCGTAGAATATCATAATAGACAAATATTAATGGGGTAGAACCAGTAACAAGTTGACTTGGTAAAATGTATTAAGTACAGAGATAAAACAGTCTTATTTGGACACTATTGTGATTTTATTTTTAAATTTCAAGCCTTGAATTTTATTTCAATTAATTACTTACACATTGAAATCTTAGTTGATAATCTTTGGATAAATTTCAGGTGCATGGAGCTTTGATGAAGATGGATCACAATGATTGGGCCATTGTCAATTGTTTTGGTTATTGCTCTGGGGAAATTAAAAAAGTCATGCCCAATCAGATGATGACTGTACCTGCTTCCACCACTGCATTGCTATGCTGCACTAATATTTAACCATTGATATATGCAATAACTCTGTTTTTATGCCAAGTTCCCATATCTTGTTAGATTGTCCCAAGCGTTGCTAAGCCACTATGGACACCATTTTAAAGGGAATCTATCACAGCTTTTGTAATCAAGATGATATTTTGTTCACCATGTGCACTATAGTTGATAATCTTCAAATGATAATAGAGATACAGAAGCGATTAAATGGGCATAATATGAAATAAATGCAAAACTATTGTGTTTTTGCACTAGGTGAAGTATTTTATCTTGGTTTATAAGGGGATGCACATAGTTTTCATCCTACAAAAGAAAATGTACCAGCCATTATATGGGTCAGAAACCCAAATGTATTTGAGTACAGGCTATTTAGGGAAATGGTAGAATTTTCTACCAGATTTGACATTTGCCCATTTAGTGAGAAGGACCTCAGGGTAAAAAGAACAATGTGCTTACAATATATGTAAGATACAGTCAGATAGTAAAGTTTTTATTGTCACCAATCATGAATTAATATTAGCTTGCCATGCTTCAGGCCGTGATATTGAAGTTGACAGCCAGGAAAAGCAAACTGGTTTTATGGCCTGCACTTTGATGGAAAGCAAACTAAAGTACGTTGAAGTAGAAAAGGGGGATCTTGCCATCTTGTTTAGTGTCAGTAAGTTCCATCATCGCCCTCAGAATACAAATCAGTACTGGCTCTTTGGACTCAGGTCTGCTCCAACACAAAGATGGCATCATATATACACCAACCTAAAGCAGCGGCCTTCGGTGGGGAAGAGCCGACTCTGGACATACATGGACTTTTACCTTGTCTGCACATCTGGACGCCCACAGCGACGGCTGCGGAGGGTTGAGGTCCCGACCACGGGGGAAAATGGAGGAGAACTGGCCAAATTTTGTGCCTTCCACCACAGTAATAAATGCTGTGGTGGATGTTTGTGTTACATTTTTATTCTGTATTGTGCGTTCTTTATCATTGTACCGCTGCTGGCAAATTCATTTCACTTGCACTTTATGTGCAATGTGACGAATAAAACCGTATTGTATTGTAAACACAAGGAACTGCAGATGCTGGTTTAGAAAAAAAGACACAAAGTTCCGGAGTAACTCAGCAGGTCAGGCGGTTTTGTAATAATGGAAAATTCCTCTATCTCAATTTGAGCAATGGATAGAACGCAAGAACATAAAACAGGACATAGTGGTGCGTAAATTGCCTGGATTAGCGGTTTTCATTTATTTTCATGATTAACCCATCTGCAATAATAATAATTTCTCAGATCTGTGGAGTGGTGTTTATTTGAAGAAATAATAATGCCTCACTCTTTAATATCAGTCCACCCACACAAATTTTGCAGCACCCACTGAAAACAAATGGTTTAGATGATTTCAGAAGAGAATGGATCATTTATGCCCCAATTCAAGTGTGTGACAATTTTCCAGTATGAGCTTCCGAAACATAATTGGGAGTAATGCTTGAACACAATCTTAGTGCCTGGCCCGAGTGAGGACAAAGAGCTAAGACTATTTTAATTCCATCAAAATGATTCACCATGTAATCAAGGGTGTCGAAAAATAGAGGAATGGCTCCTTCCTGATTCTGGCAAAGGGTCTTCAACCTGAAATATTATCTTTGTCTCACTTTCCACAGATGCTTCTTGGCTTGAGTATAGAGAGAGTAGCAGTTTTTGTTTTTAATTTCATATTTCCAGCATTTATAGCTAAGATTTGGGTCAGCATTCATAGAAAATAGGTGCAGGAGTAGGCCATTCGACCCTTCGAGGCAGCACCGCAATTCAATATGATCATGGCTGATCATCCAAAATCAATACCCCGTTCCAACTTTTCCCCATATCCCTTGATTCCCTTAGCCCTAAGAGCTAAATCTAACTCTCTCTTGAAAACTGTTTGACAAAACAAGGAACAAAATAGCACCTCAAATGCAAACTGGCTGTATAAGCAGTCTGAGAGTACAATCACAATGTGCGAGGAATGGATGAATAAGTACTTATAGAGTCATAGAGTCATACAACATGCAAAAAGGGGGTTCAGCCTACCTTGCCCATACTGGCCAACAACGTCCCAGCTACACTAGTCCCACCTGCCTGCGTTTGGCCCATATCCCTCTAAACCTGTCCTATCCATGTACCTGTCTAATTGCTCTTAAACATTGTAATAGTCCCTGCCTCAACTACCTCCTCTGGCAGCTCGTTCCATACACCCACCATCCTTGTCTGAGAACACAGCCTTGAGATGCCCCTATGCTGAAGGTCAGCAAGGAGGAGCTGTTAGAGTCATAGAGTGATACAGTGTGGAAACAGGTCCTTCGGCCTAACTTTCCCACACTGGCCAACATGTCCCAGTTACACTAGTCCACCTACCTGCACTTGGTCCATATCCCTCCAAAGCTGTCCTAACCATGTACCTGTCTAACTGTTTCTTAAACGTTGGGATAGTCCCAGCCTCAACAACCTCCTCTGGCAGCTTGTTTCATACACCCACCATCCTTTGTGTGAAATACCTACCCCTTCAGATTCCTATTATAAATTTCCCCCTTCACCTTAAACCTATGCCCTCTGGTTCTCAATCCCCTACTCTGGGCATGAGACGGTGAGTCTACCTAATATTCCTTCTATGATTTTATACACCTCTATAAGATCACACCTCGCCCTCCTTTCTGACTAATAATATTCTTGATGTAGAAGACCACAATGAATGCACAGACACTGTATGGTGCAGTAAGAGAGAAAAAAATAAGCCATATTTAATGACACAAATTGGCACTGAAAAATACTGCAGCCTTATTATTCTGGCATCTGTTGGCTCCACAGAAAGTCAAAGGTGCTTCTTTTATAGAGGTGGTAGATAATTTGGAAGTGTACTTTAACCCACAGTTATTTGTGAAAGTGGAGAGCCTTAAACTTATATAAAGACAGGAATACAGGAGAAACAGTGTAATGCTGACAGCTTTTTCACATGATGCAGTTTTGGAAGGCGTTTAGACCGTGTGCTGGGGGATAGATTTGTGTGAGGCTTGAATGATGACTGGTTCAAATCGAAGCTGTTATGTACAAACAGCTACACATTTGTTCTGGCTTGCAAAATTGCAATTTCAATGAAAAACTGTCAAAAAATCCATCCACTGCCAGGTACAAATGTAATAGTAGCCCTTGGTTTAAAAGAGGCAGCAGAAGCTCTGTTCTTGAAGCAGAGTCAGCACCACAAGGACATGAGTGGTGTGCATTTGTGCTACCGATAAAAAGGCAGCCTGTCCCCATGCACCTGTCCTTTTAAGACAAATTGTTACATATGCTAGAAAGAAGGACACAGAGCATCAGCATGGGAATATAAACACGGCAATACATTAGAATAGTGTAATAGGAAAGAAGATCCTTTGACAACTGAACACAGAAAATAACAGTGAAGGTGGACATAAAATGCTGGATGCTGCCAGTCCTGCTGATTTACTCAAGCATTTTGTGTCTATCGTTGGTGTAAACCAGCATCTGTAGTTCCTTCCTACACAGAAAATAACACTGCTTAACATTGAAACTCATGCAGCAAAGGCAGAATTTAATTTGTACGGCAACTATGCCAGGAGTGTCAATGATTGGGAAGAAACAAGACCACGTCACCGTGTGTTGTATCACAGATTGATACGGTGGGCTGATTTTTTCATTACAGTATATTAAAGAATATCTATGCCAAAATATTCAGCCACTTACCCTGTAGCACAGAACACATTCTCAAGACTGACTTGGGGATGTTGAAGCAAATGGCCAGTAACTAGAATTGCCCATAGTAGCAGCTGCCTAAACTATGTGACCAATATTGTTAGACCAATCGAGTGGGCAGAACATTTTACTGCTGAAGCTGATGGCCTATTCAGACTGCCACATGGCAATTCTGATGACCGAGTGGTGGCGCCATCAAGTGTGGCCGCCTCGTCTGCAGCTGTTCGTACTCCTTTTTTTAAATTTTTAGTCCGTCAAAAATTTTGTTTTGGTGGTCTTTTATTCTTTTTATGGGGGGGGAGGGAGAAACTGTTTTTCACAGTCGCTACCTGGGTCGAGGATGCGTCTTTCCTCTGAGCCGCACCTTCGCCCTTTCCTCGTGGCCTACCATCTGGATTGGCGTGGCCTTTCCTGCCAGAGACCGGCCAGAGCTTCGGTTACAGCGGTGGTGCAGCACTGGGGTGCCATCGCTGAGCAACCGATGCCTTGCTGGGGTCGCCGTGTTGGAGACTCCAGAGTGCTGGGACTGCCGACTTTGACACCGTGGAGCTGTGGTCTGCGGAGCTTTCAGCCGCGGGCGGCGCTGACTTTAACATCGCGGCTGCCTAGGATCTTTCGCCGAGGTCGCCAGTGTTGGAACTCCGCCCAGCTTGGCCTGTGGACTTCAGGAGCCGCAGTCTCCTGTAGGAAGCGGCCATTTCAGAACTCTAACTATTCACGGTTAATTATTCACTCTGACTATTCACTGTCGGCAGCGGCCTCTGCAGTCCGTCTATCTTTTTTTTCTTTTTGTCCTGCTAAGTGGATGTCTTGGTTTTAGTTTTTATATTATTTTTAGCTGTGTATATGTGGGGGGGCGGGGTTGGGGGAAACTTTGAAATCTCTTCCCTGTAAGAAGGCCCGACTTTTTCCTTGTCGAGTCTCCGTTGTTGTTGGGCCTAACATCATGGAGCCGGCGGCCTCCAACTGGTTTCAACCTGGGGCTCCAGTCGGGAAGCCTGTGGACTCACCATCGCTGGCCAACTTCGGAGTATGGAGTGCTGTGGTGGCGCGCGGCTGTGACCCGACTTCGGAGCTCGGAAGCTTCGGCTGCAGGGCCTGTGGACAGTAACATCAGGAGCTCACGGGTCCCTGGTGGAAGACTGCTTTTTGGAGTTCCCGCAACGGCAAACTTCGTCCGCCCGAATCGAGCGGGGCATTACATCGCCAGGCGCGGCTTAAACGGCTGCGGGACTTACCATCGCCTGCTGGGGGGGGGCTCTAAAATCTAACATCAGGAACTTCGATCGGCGCGATGCAGCAGTTTGGCTGCTTGACTGCGGGATGGGCACAGAGAACGGGGAAGAGATAAGACTTTTGCTTTCCATCACAGTGAGGAAGTGTTTGGGGATTCACTGATGGATGTTTGTGTGGAATTGTGTAATTGTGTGTTTTTTATTGTTTGATGTTATGACTGCAGAAACGTAATTTAGTTTGAACTTATGTCAAATGACAATAAGCGATTCTGATTTTGACTCCAGGCCACTGAGAGTGTTCTTTCGACGAAAGAACACTCTTAGCGGCCTGGAGTCAGAATCAGAGTTCCATCATCCGGTGAGAGGGCCTGAAATACTCGTAGCCTCACTAGGCCCCGACCACGGGTGAACAAGGGGAAGAGGACTGATCTTTTATTGCCTTCCCTCACAGTGGGAAGCCTTGATTCTGCTGTGGGGGATATTTTATGTTTTATATTAAATTCTATAGTGTTGTGTTTATCTTATTTGTATGCTGCATGGTAACTCAAATTCCACTGCACCAATTGGTGTATGTGACAATGAATGTCCTTTGTCCTTTGTTCTTTGTCCTTTGATGTGTGTGTGGTAAAAGCACGATTTCCCCATTACTGCTTGTAGAAGACAGTTTTCCAGTCACTGCTGCAGCATTTGCTTAGGTGACAGAGAGAGATGTTCTCCTAGATCGAGTCTGTGCTCATTGTCTCAGTGGTTGGTGCAGATTGGATGTATTTGAATGTGAAGCATAACCACTCTACAACAGGAGGCTTGAGTTATCCACAGGCCATGAATGTTTAATGAGCGATCACAGGTTATTCCAATACTCTGAGGGAAAAAATCTTCAATGAGTTCCATGCCGAATATATTGGCACTGGTCCCATTTCAACTTCCCTACCATCACAATAGATCAACAGCAGATGTGATCTCACTGGCTCTTCATTTAGACACCAAGAACATGTAACTCAGGCTGTTGATCATCAACTGCAGTTTGGTGTTCAACATTATCATCTCTTAAAACTCAATGACAAAATCAGGGAACTGGGTCTCTACTCCTCTCCTTGCAACTAGATCCTAGACTTCCTTATTGGCAAATCTCAATCACTATGAATTGGCAGCAACAGCCAATGAAGGTAGACAAATCAGATATATCCGAGGACATTGTGGAAAACTAGAAAGAAATTGCGGGAGCCCTGGTTGAAATTTATGAGGTCCTTAAATACAGGAGAGGTGCCGCTGGTAGATTTTTTTGAAGATGTGACCAATAAGGCTGATGAGGGCAGAACTGTAGATGTTGTGTACATGGATTTCAGTAATGCGTTTGACAAGGCATGGTAGGCTGCTCTGGAAGGTTAGATTGCATGGGATTCAAGGAGAGACAGCTGAATGGAAAGCAAATTATCTTCATGGAACGAAGCAGAAGGTGATAGTGGATGGTTGCTTCTTAGACTGGAGGCCTGTGACTGGTGGTGTTGCCTCAGGGTTTGGTGCTGCGCCCATTACTGTTGTCATCTACATCAATTATTTGGATGAGAACATACAGGGCAAGATTGGCAGGTTTGCTGATGATACTGAAGTGGGTGGTTTTGCAGATAGTGAAGATGGTTGTGAAAGATTGCAGCAGGATCTTGATCGATTGGCCAGGTGGCCTGAGGAATGGTTGATGGAATTTAATACATAAAATGTGAGGTGTTGCATTTTGGGACAAGGGCAGAACCTACACAGTAAATGGTAGGCCTCTGGGGAGGCTTGGTGGTCAAAAAGACTTTTGGCACATTCAGAGTATTGAGTATAGAAATTGGGAGGTCATGTTGCAGTTGTATAAGATGTTGGTGAGACCGTATTTAGAATATTGTGTTCAGTTATGGGCACTATGTTATGGGCAAGATACTGTATTGTCAAGCTTGAAAAGGTTCAGAAAAGATGTATGAGGATGTTGCCAGGACAAAAGGATCTGAGCTATAGGGAGAGGTTGAGTAGGCTGGGTCTCTATTCCTTGGAGTGCAGGAGGATGAGGGGTGATCTTATAGAGGTGTATAACATTATGAGAGGAATAGATGCACAGAATCTCGTGCCCAGAGTAGGGGAATCGAGGACCAGATGACATAGTTTCAAGGTGGTGGGAAAAGATAGGAATCTGAAGGGTAACTTTTTCACACAAAGGGTGGTGGGTGTATGGAACAAGCTACCAGAGGAGGTAGTTGAGGCTCAGACTATCCCAATGTTTAAGAAACAGTTAGACAGGTACATGGATAGGACAGGTTTGGAGGGATATGTACCTAGCGCAGGTTGGTGGGCCTAATGTAGCTGGGACATATTGGCTAGTGTGGGCAAGTTGGGTCGAAGAGCCTGTTTCCACACAGTATCACTCTATGACTCTATGACTCTAACAGCTCATCCTTGCTGACCTACAGCCTAGGGGCACTTCCAGGTTGTGATCTCAGATGGGCTCTCTCTCTCTCTCTCTCTCTCTCTCTCTCTCTCTCTCTCTCTCTCTCTCTCTCTCTCTCTCTCTCTCTCTCTCTCTCTCCCTCCTCTCTCCCTCCCCCCCCCCCCTCCTCCCCCCCTCTCTCTCTCTCGGCTACTGAACCAGCCAAGAGGAAAGGTTGGTGTTTTTTCCCCCCCTCGGGACAGCACGGAAACAGGCCCTTTGGCCCCCCGCTCTCCGTGCTCGACCCGCGATAGCTCCCTCTCCCTCTCCCTCTCTCCCTCCCTTTATTCCTCCCTCTCCTCCCCCCCCTCCCCTCCCCCTCCCCCCCCCTCCCTCTCTCTCTCTCTCTCTCTCTCTCTCTCTCTCTCTCTCTCTCTCTCCCCATGACTGTACAGCCAGACACAGCTCCAATGCCATCTTTAAATTCACCAATGATATCACCACCTTTGGACGAATAACGGGTTACCAAGCGTCAGGGTACAGGAGGGAGATTGACAAGTAGATCACTGGTCGGTGCATACTCAGTGACCCGAAGGGCCTGATTCTGCACTGTATCTCTAAAGTCTAAAGGAAAGTCTAAAGAAACAAAAGAATGTCAGAGAAGACGAGGAGAGGAATGAAATATAAAGCCGAAGTGAGATTGACAATCTAGTTGAGTGGTGCCAGAAGAACAGCGTCTTATTTATGCCCATTGAAGAGATTTTCTAGCTGCATCCGTGAGCGGTGAAACAGTCGATTCGTTTGAAGTAGTCATTAAAATGTCCAAATCAGTGCCAGTACTAGGACTTCAGTTATAATTTTTAGATCCAAATAAAAGAAACATTTGTACCACATTGAGCGACCTAACTCTAACTGGTAATTGAGGTTAATTTTGGAGAGCTGTGTTTATCCAAGGTGTCTGACAAACATCCAGCTAAATGCCTGAATATTTGAATCTTCACGTTCCTCATTCCCCAACCAGCCTAACGTTAGTTATTCCACGGAGACATCATGCGATAAGGTTACTGGTCCCCCCAAGGGTGGCACAGTGGCTCAGCGGTAGAGTTATGGAGAGAGTTGTTGCCTTATAGCGCCAGAGACCCAGGTTCGATTTTCACTATGAATGCTGTTTGTACATTCTCCCTGTACATTCTCCCTGTGACCGTGTGGATTTCCTTTGGGTGCTCCGGTTTCATCCCACACTCCAAAGACATCCAGGTTTGTAGTTTAATTAGCTGCTATACATTGTCCCGAGTGTATAAGATAAAACTAGTGTATGGGCGATTGTTGGTCAGCGCAGACTCGATGAGCCAAAGGGCCTATTTCCACGCTGTATCTCTAAACCAAACTAAACAAATATAATGTAAATGAAATGAATTGGCATATATAATAAAAATAGTTGCATGATTAATTGTCCAGCCTGCGAGAGCCTGTTTCTTTTCAATATTTCGATTAATAGAACTTCATAACCTTTGGTTTCTAAATTAGAGCGGTGTTTGTGCAGGGTTGTATATGAGGCCAATTAAGTGCATCGAGGCACAGTTGGCGAATAACTTGCTGTAAGATGCATTATTAATGAAGATTTCCTAAGCAAAGCTTCTAAGAAATGCAAACCAGAGCAACATAATCATTCTTGAAGGGTTATTTTCACAATTCGTGAATTCAAGATGTGTCCTAATTGCTCTCTCTGAGATGATAAGGCAGATTGTGAGTTTGGGCAAGAAAACACTCCAGTATCAAGTTGATTTAAATGGAAACTGATTCCCTAATATTTACTATGATCTTAATTAATGGCACTGGCAATATAAGAAAATGTCTCCCTAACTTTAATGGAGCTATTAACCCATTCAAAGTAAATAAAGCCTCTATGGATACAGACCAAGAAACGATATGTAATTATTTTAACACATCAACAGCCCTGAAGATCTTACCCATTGTGGCGCATAAATAAGTGCAGATGCTGGTTTTGTACCAGGTTTTAGTTTAGTTTAGTTTAGAGATACAGTGCGGAAACAGGTCCATCGAGCCCATGCTGACCAGTGATCCCCACACACTTCCATAATCCACACACACTAGGGATAATTTACAATTATACCAAGTCAATTACCCTACAAACCTGGACATCTTTGGAGTGTGGGAGGAAACCGGAGATCCCAGAGAAAACCCACGCAGGTCATACGAAAGACGTACAAACTCTGTATACGCAGGATTGAACCCGGGTCTCTGGAACCGTAAGCAACTCTACCGCTGTGCTCTCATTTACTGAGCATGACAATAGAAGGAAATGATTGAATGTAGGCAACCAAAAATGCAGGTTAGATTTAAATACAGTACCTGTATTTATTCATCCTTAGTTTAAGTCAGGACTGGCTCTTTGCACATAATATGCAGTCAGATTTAGGCCATTTAGCATAATGTCTGTCTATGCTGCCATTTATCCTCCTGAAGAGTTTCCATTCTTTCCACCTGTCGCATCCCTACCTTTCTACATATCTTTCCATTCCCTTTTCTCTCATGTACATATGTAGCTTCATTTTGAAAGCAACCAAGAAAATTATCTTAACCACTCTCTGTGGTAGTTGGGTAGTTCAGTTCAAAATTCCAGTCATTTTTTGTATAAATAAATCTTTCATGATTTTTCACTGTATTTTACTGCCTATCCTGTAATAGCCCAGTCTGGTTTTGAATTCTCCAATGTGGATACATTCAAGCCAAAGCAGGTCCAACATATTTGTTTAAGATCCTTCTTGAGTGCAGATGAAGAGGGGTCTCGACCCGAAACACCATCCATTCCTTCTCTCCAGAGATGTTGCCTGTCCCACTGAGTTACTCAAGCATTTCGTGTCTACCTTCGATTTAAACCAGCATCTGCAGTTCTTTCTTACACATCTTTGTTTAAGGCTTGGGACCTAGAGATTTAGTCATGTAAGGTTTTGTAAATTAAGTAAATGAAAGTCAGTTCCTTTCAGAATGGTCCATCGAAGATGTTGTTTCTCTTAGCATGGTCATTTAGTGAGTTGCCCAGGTAATTAGGCCATCCTGCTCAGATGTCTGCTTGTTGGTGGCTACTCTTGGTTTTAATGGCACCACTGCATCTACATCTGCACTATTTAAAATTGGGCTACCGTGATAACGTCTGAGCCTAGTTCAGTAAGCTCAGCTCATTGGGTGCCCGTTTATTGCCTTTCATTGTTGTGTCCCAAATGCTATGCTGGCAACCCCTCCCTCACTCCCCAAAATTAAGCGCATGGCCTTCACCAGCGATACTCAAGGAACTCCCTCCATCCATACCTGGGATTAAATCGCTAATTTCTGACACTCCCCAGGTTGTTCCTGGACCAATCTTCTGTCTCTCCCTAGATCCTGACTGAGCAGGTAACACCCCCTCCCATCCCTGATCCCCATGCTAACTACCAAGCCTCTCTTTTAGGCCCAACTCTGCCCCACCCTCTGCTTTGTGCCCATTCACCACATCAACCACACCCAGGCCCTGGTCCCAGACTCACCGGCCTTGGTCTTCGTCTTGTGGCCAAAATGCTCATTGACGTGCTGAACAATGGCCATTCTCAAGCCTTCCCCAACGCAAAATGAAATTGTTGCTCCCTGCTTTTACTGCAGGAAAAAGCACCATCTTGTTCACTTTTCCCATCAGCTGTAAGCTCTCAGTCCTTGTAGGTTGCTTCCTTATTGTGTTTGCACTTCTGCAAGTAGTACACCCTCTTACTGTTTAGAATTATGTTGTTTGCTGTTTAATTTTCAAATTACTCTTCGCGTGTAATTTTATTGTCTCTATTTTAGGCTCCATTCACTTCCATAAATGAGAGCGACTGTGGGCATAATGACATTGAAGGCAGCAGGGGGGGAGATTATCTTTCTTATCCACCATCGATAACAGCTACCACATCCAACTCTGGCAGAGAACTGCACAAGATGCTACTGCCAGGAAGTGGCAGGAGGTACATTTTAATATTTTAACAAAGGGGGTGATTTCAAAACCCACAATTTCTCCGCTTTTTATACCAGAGCTGTGTGCACCCGTGCACAATGGGTGTCAATCATTTTTAATTCAACAGCAAAGCACTGCAGATGTTCGGAATCTAAATTGTAAGCAGAAAATGTTGGAAATTCTCAGCAGGTGCTTTAAATGCAGAATATATTCCCGGTGTATTCTAGTATTTCTAAGCAGCTGTTTGATGCATGAGAAGTTTTAAATGGACAAGGGAAAACAAATGGAATTTATCAATGACAATCTGTAATTCCCCTCCATTTTGTTTTTTGTCCACAACACTGGAATAGTTTCATTTCTGGATTTTATTTTTTGTTCTGCGGCTGTGAATAATTTCAATAATCATTTTTTATTGGAATGTTACCATTGGAAGGTGTTGCTTGATTTCATGTGGAGAACAATGCGTGCCATGGAGATAATGGTGTTAATTCTTTCAATTTGAGTGAAGAAAGAGGAGAGATTGGAGGATGTCAAGTGGCGAGGTTGCTCCAGAACTTTGTTCTCAAGGTAAAGAGGGGTTTGGTGTATTTCTTCCCCAAGCAGCTTCATATCTCCATCAAATCCAGGGGCATGCATGATTCACTTGCACCATAGATAGACACAAAGGGCTGGAGTGACTCAGCAGGTCAGGCAGTAGCTCTGGAGAAAAAGGCTGGGTGACGTTTTGAGTCAGGACCCTTCTTCAGACAGTCTGAAGATCTGAAACGTCACCCAGCCTTTTTGTCCAGAGATGCTGCCTAACCCGCTGAGTTATGCCCCTGTCCCACTTAGGAAACCTGAACGGAAACCTCTGGAGACTTTGCGCCCCACCAAAGGTTTCCGTGCGGTTCCCGGAGGTTTTTGACAGTCTCCCTACCTGCTTCCACTACCTGCAACCTCCGGCAACCACCTGCAACCTCCGGGAACCACACAGAAACCTTGGGAGGGGCGCAAAGTCTCCAGAGGTTTCCGCTCAGGTTTCCTAAGTGGGACAGGGCCATTACTCCAGCACACTGTGTCTATCTTTGGTATAAATCAGCATCTGCAATTCTTTGTTTCTTCACTTGCACTGTGCCCATTCAGGTGTACTACATTCCGTGATCACAATGTGGTCTCCTCTACAATGGAGAAATCAAAGGAAGAGTGGGTGACACCTTGTGGGGCACCAGGACCCGGTGCGTAGGAGTGATCCTGAGCTTCCCTTTGAGTGCACGTTACTGTAAATCTCAATCCCACTGCCATTCTGGCCTGTTTATTGCAACCTCTTTCACTGTTGTAGTGAGGCCCAGCATAAACTAAAATAACGCATTACCTTCCATCGAGACACTTTGTTATCCTCTGGAATGAACACAGATTTATTCAACAGCAGGTAAACTGCTCTCTCATTGTTTCCCATTTCCCATGGTCATGCCCTGCTCTCAGCCAATCCATCTTTCTAAAAGCCATTACCCATGTACTTTATTCCTAGCTTTACCTTAACCTATCACCTCACTATGTCCCACAGCTCTACTTTGGAAAGTGTAACCCTTTCATTCCACTCCTATGACTTATTAAATTATTTTATTTACTTGGATAGCTTGGATTAGCTTGGGGCAGTACAGTGGCACAGTGGTAGAGTTGCTGCCTTAAACGCAGAGACCCGGGTTCGATCCTGACTACGGGTGTTGACTGCATGGAGTTTGTAGGTTCTCCCTGTGACCACGTGGGCTTTCTCCGGGTGCTCCAGTTTTCTCCCACATTCCAAAGATATGGAAATTTGCAGGTTAATTGCTTTCTGTAACCTGTCCCTAGTCTGTGGAATAGCACGAGTGCATGGGTGATTGGCGGTCAGTGCAGAAACAAAATTTAATTATGTTCCTATGTCTTATGATCTTATGAATTATACTTGTAATGAAGTCTAGCTCTCTGCACTTGTAATAAATTTGTTTGGGTCTTGTTTGCTATTTCCCACACAATGTTTCCACTCTGTATCACTAAAACTAAAACTAAGCTCAACGTGAGGAGAAATGTCTTTAGTCTGGTGAATCGGTGGAAATCATTGCCAGGTCATTTGGAATTTTTAAAGTGGAGATTAACAGGTTCTTGATTAGTAAGGATATTAAAGGTTACGGGGAGAAGAAAAAAACTAAAGGAATTGAGAGGGAAAAATGGATCAGCCCTTGATTGGCCGAATTTAATTATGTTCCTATGTCTTATGATCTTATGAATTATACTTGTAATGAAGTCTAGCTCTCTGCACTTGTAATACATTTGTTTGGGTCTTGTTTGCTATTTCCCCCACAATGCAATGATTAATTCCTTCCACCTTGAACCAAAAATAATCCCATTTTAAGCACATCGCCAACGCTTCAGTTTGGAAATGAAAATGAAAGGAAATCCTGTCTGCAGCAGGAGACCAGGCAATAATT